>NC_048600.1:6726020-7326020 GCF_003668045.3 Cricetulus griseus | reverse complement strand
TGTTTAACTTCCCATGTCTTCTTGGAGCAACCTTTTTACCACTGTGGGATATTTCTCAAACTCCTTTTAAAGTGTATTTTAGTTCTCCATCCAGCAAGGTTTCTAAGATTTTTTCCTTAATCTTTGCCTTTCTTTAACCCAGCCACTCACTGCCTCTTGTTTCCCCCATCTATCTACCCTCATTCCTAATTTAACCTTGAGGTATTATTATTTTGCCTACTGCATTATTTTATATTTCATATGTTTTATTATTTGCTTTTTCCACTTTTTTATTTGAATTAGAAACAGGATTGTTTTGCATGACAACCCCAGTTCCCTTCTCCCACCTGTCCTGCCCTAACCCCCACAATTAAAACATTATCTGTCACATATCTTTTCTACTCCCCCTGGATGGTGAGGCCTTCCATAGGATGTCATCAGAGTCTTTCATATCCTTTGTGATGGGGCCTAGGCCTACCTCCGTGTTTCTTGTCTCAGGGAGTATTCCTCTATATGGAATGGGCTCCCAAAGTCCACAGCTATGCTAGGGATAAGTACTGGGCTTCTACAGGAGGTCCCATAGATTTCTGAGGTTTCCTCACAGAAACCCATGTTCCTGGGGTCTGGATCAGTCCCATGCTGGTATTCCATCTATCAGACTGGGGAGCAAGAGTTCCTGGATGTTCAGGCCAGCTGTTTCTGTGGGTTTCACCAGCCTGGTCTGGACCTCTGTGCTCTTCACTGGTCCTTCTCTGCATCTGGGTTCCAGTTGAGTTCAGTGATTAGTTATGGGTGTCTGCTTCTACTTCCACCAGCTGCTGGATGAAGGCTATAGGATGGCATATAAGTCAGTCTTCAATCTCATAATATAAGGGGAAAGCATTTAAGGTAGCCTCTCCTCCATTGCTGATATAGTTAGTTGGTGTGATCTTTGTAGATCTCCAGACATTTCCCTAGTACCTGATTTCTCTGTAAACCAAAAATATCTCCCTCTATTATGATATCTCCATTCTTGTTATCATGTATTTTTCACATGACTCATACTTTCTGCTCCCTCATGTCCTCAGCATCCCTCTTCTTCTCCCCTTCTCATTCTTCTAGCTCCCTCCACCCTCTTCCCGTGCTCCCAATTTGCTCAGCAGATCTTGAACCTCTCCCCGTCTCCAGGGGACCATGTATGTCTCTCTTGGGGACCTCCTTGTTTATTAGCTTCTTAGGCAGTGTGGATTGTAGGCTGGTAATCCTTACTCCATGTCTAAAATCCACATATGAATGAGTACATACCATGTTTACCCTTTTTGCAATTGGATTACCTTGCTCAGAATGGTTTCTTCTAAATCCATCCATTTTCCTGCAAATTTCAAGATTCCATTGTTTTTTTCTGCTGAGTAGTACTCCATTGTGTAAATGTACCACATTTTCTCTATCCATTCTTCAGTTGAGGGGCATCTAGGCTGCTTCCAGTTTCTGGCTATTACAAATAGTGCTGCTGTGAACATCCTTGAACATATGTCCTTGTTGTATGAATGTGCCTCTTTTGGGTATATGCCTAGGAGTGGAATTGCTGGATCTTGTGGTAGACTCATTCCCATTTTCTTGAGGAGTCACCATACTGATTTCCAAAGTGGCTGTACAAGTTGGCACTCCCACCAGCAGTGGAGAAGCATTCCCCTTTCTCCACATCCTCTCCAACATGAACTGTCATTGGTGTTTTTGATTTTGACCATTCAAAATCAAAGTTGTTTTGATTTGCATTTCCCTGATGGCTAAGGATGTTGAACACTTTCTTATGTGTCTTTTAGCCGTTTTAGATTCCTCTATTGAGAAAGGAACAAGCAACCCAGAGTCTGCTGACATCTCTGGGCCAGTGCTGCTCTCACCCATCTGGAGAGCCAGTGCCTCAGACCTGCCTGCACCCAACTTGAAACCCATCAGAGTATCAAAGTCAATTGCACACACCTGAAGAGAATACTGCACCCATACTCACCAGGAAAGGAAGTGACACCAACTGTACCCACTGGAACAAGAGATGGGAAGATGACAATATAAGAACATATCCAACAACAGGAAAACCAATATGACACCACCAGAGTCTAGGGATTCTACACCAGCAAGACATGAACATCCCAACACAGAAGAAGCAGAAGAGAGCAACTTTAAAAACAACTTCATGGTGATGATAGAGAACCCAAGAGAGGAAATCACAAAATCCTTCAGAGAAATGGAAGAAAAGACAAACCAAAAGATGCAAGAAATCAAGGAAAGCCAAAAAAGCCAAGAAAATACAATTAAACAGCTGAAGGAAACAGTTCAGGACCTGAAAACTGAATTAGAGACAATAAAGAAAACACAAACTGAGGGAATGCTGGAAGTGGAAAAGGAATCACAGATGCAAGCATAACCAATAGAATATAAGAGATGGAAGACAGAACTTCAGATGCTGAAGACAAACTAGAGGAAATAAACTCATCAAGCAAAGTAAATCTGATGTCTAACAAATCCATAACACAAAATATACAGGAAATATGGGACACCGTGAAAAGACAAAACCTAAGGATATTATTTGCTTTTTAAAATTTCTACTTGGGTCCAAGATTGTAGGTTCCAAGATTGTGTACTTTCTTCATATATTCTTTGTAATTACTAACCCTTTTGCTGCCCTCTTGTTATCTTATTTCCACCACTCTACTGCATGCTTCAACATTGCTATCTCTAGCATCTGTCTATTTTCATTTAAGTTTAATGGGCTATTCACTCTTCCTAAATGAATACACTCTACATTGCTCTATTTCTTGTTTTCTGATTTTTGCATGATCTTCAGGTTAAACACATAAAAGATTTGAAGCTAACCCTCACATACCAGAGAGAGGAAGGTTTGTTTTTATTTGTAGGCCTAAGTGGCCTCATTGAGCATAACTATTCCATCTTGGATTTGGAAAATAAATACTAGCAATCTTGACGATTTCATTTTTCTTTACAGACAAGAACTACTTCATTGTGTATAAGAATCACATTTTCTTTATCTCTTCAGTAGTTGATGCAAATCTAGGTTGATTCTATTTCTTAGCCATTATAGATAGAGAAGAAATGAATATGGATATGAAAGCATACTGTAGTAGAATCTAAGTCCTTAAGGTATATGCCCAGGGGTGGTATATCTGGGTCATATGATAATTCTAGTTCTGGTTTCTTGAAGGAACCCCAAAAATGATTTCCAGCACAGGTCCACTAACTTACAGTCCCACAATCACTCTATAAATGTCCTTTCCCTCACTTCTACACCGGCATTCTTTTCATTTGTGTTCCTGATAAGAGTCATTCTGACTGGAGTGAACTTGAATATTAAAGTAGTTTTAATCTGTGGTTCCCTAATAGCTAGGCTTGCTGAACACTTTCTTGTTGTTCATTTTTCATATTGAATTTTAATTACATTTTTCCCCCAGGGAAAACCATTTCTTTCACTGCTGTATTTACTTATTTCCCAGTAATTCTTTGCATGTGGTTGCTGCCTCATGGGATTTTCCCCATGCAGTTTGGTATGTTCATTAGTGTTATCCTTATTCTTCTCATATTTGATTAGCCATGTACATGAAACATTGCTGCCAAAACTTCTGGAATTTCTAAGGGACATTGTCTCACAGCAAAGTCCCCAATCATCTGGCTCTTAAATATTTCTGCTCCATTTTCCACAATGATCCCTGTGCCTTGAGTACAGAAGTGAGTTTTAGATGTATCAACTGAGACTGGTTTACACAATTCTGCATATTGACTGTGGTTTTCCAAATGTTTACTAAGCCATTTACACTTCTTCTATTGAAAACTTATTGTTCAATCCATGATCCGTTTTTGATTATTATTTTTTTCTTACGGTTTAGATTTTCTTCTAGTTCTTTGTATATTCTAGACACAAATTATTTGTCATATGTATGGTTGGTAATGGTATTCTCCCATGTTAAACTTTGCCTTCTTCTTGGTTGTGGTAGCATATGCTAGGAAAATAGCTGAAAAGGAAGAGGAAGGAATGTTTGTCAAATTTGTGGGTAAAACATTTTAAATTTTATAATGGTAATAAGTGAAAAGATACTAACAAATATTTTGCTCCTTACAAACTTTAAAAAATATTTCCTAGAAGTGTACCAATTCTAACTTGATTGGGTGTAGATGAGAGTGTTGCTTTATTTGTCCTTTCTGAAATTTTCTATCACCTTGGTAATTATTTTCATGTGGGCTTTGATTACTCTCTGTTTCATTCTAGCAATGACTTTAAAATTATATTATTTCCTGCCTCATGGTTGCTTTGGGTGTTCTAGATATGTGACATGGACATGGCCCCTTTGAGCTCTCTTCTTTCTTTCTTCAATTCTTTCATTCCTCTTATTCATTCATCAAATATTTTAAAAATAATTTTAGGGTATTTTATTTTTCTCAGGTTTTGTAATGAAACTTCAGATGTTCAAGAATGCAGAGGTAGACATATTCTGGTAGCAAGAACATAACAAAGTACAAGTAGAAACTTGTTGCAATGACTTTCTAGTGATGTGTGTTAAGAATCAAAATCTTTGAGAATCTGCACAGTGATTTCTATTCATAGTGGAAATAAATAAAAGAATAACACATCCAGGGATGAACTGACAGTCCATTTTCCCCTTGTGATGCTTTAAATAATACACTGTGAAAAGGGAATACTTGAAGTACTCATATTATCTCTGAATGCCACCAACCTAAAATAAATCATTTCAAAAGCATTGACTTAGAAAAGATGGCTCTTATCTCAAGAAACTGATCTTTGCTTTATCCCAGCCTTCTCATGTCTGTTGTTCCATTGATTCTATTTCATCAACAGCTAACCATAACTGTTCTATTGATTTTGGAGACAGATTTCAGTACTATTCTTAGATACAAATAAAGACAGTACACTCTTCTGTCCTGATTGATGCATTCATTTACCACACATTAGAAAGTGATAGATGTATTTAGTTTACTTTCTCCAAAATCATTAATGCCATACTCACTGGTTGACTACTTGCGGATTGGTTAAGTCTATGTGTTTTGCTACCTGAAACAATGCAATCAAGAATACAAACTTATTAATTTTTATTTCAAGATCAAATCCAAATGACAGATATAAAATTCAAAGTTATAAAAGTGGAGGACTGGATCAGGGGCTTCAAAGAGACACAAGGAATTATAAAATTGCAACTTGAGTCTTAGACTAAAAAGGTAAGTAAATTGATTTTCTCATAATTTGCACTTTTGGAAAGTTTAAATATGAACAAATTGTTTTTAAAATAATAGCTTACCTGTTTATTTCTCGGGAATGAATACATAGCTTTTAAATTGAAATCTTGAACCTAAATCTATAGTTAAGTAGTACTGGTGTTTTTAAAAATCTTTTTAAAAGAGAGACATTAATCGTAACTAAGGCATTTGCAGGAAATTATATGCAAGGTAAAATGTTCTAGTTACTAAAAGAATACAAGGAATTAATAATTAGTGTTTTAAGAAAATGAGAAATAAGTTACTGAGCTAGAAGCCATCCATCCAGTTCTTTCCAAGGTAATTTAAGAGTTCTCTTCTACATTTCATATCCACATTGCTCAGATAGATTCTTTAAAGCATAATTGAATTTCTCTGGTGGAATAAAATCTATGGCTTTTCTTTAGCTTTGAATCCAAGACAATTTATATACTATAGTTGATGAGGCAGTAACTGAAGCATAAGAACCAGTTAATCAGTTGGATTCCAATGCTGACTTGCCTTTTCTTCAGCTTCCCCCAGCTTTCCATGTGAACAAACAACAACAAAAACAAATTCTCTCTTTTTTTATATAGGATGTTTTCTCACCTGAAAAGCTGATCAGAAAGACAAATATGTAGCAATGTTCTTCTTCTGTCTTGTTATACAGAGAGTAATGTGTTTTACAATTGCTAAACAAAGTAAACATTCAATACTTCTTAAGTAAGATAAGCTGAATAAAGTTTGGCCTAAACTTATCTCTCTAATTGGGTGGTAAATTTTGCCCCAGATATCTTCCCATATAATGAACTGGAGCCCAGTTTGATGTGCAGACAAGTGGAAATTTATGATTATATCATGTGACTAAGCAGCTGAGGCCTAGCCCATTGCAGCAGCACAGCTTCAGTAATCACAGGTTCTCAATGAATCACTTAAGTGTCTCATCACATTATTTGTACCACAAATCTCACCTAGATACAATGGTTATTTTCTCATATCATTTATTCCTTATATTCTAGCTATGGAGAGATTATGTCATGGAGGAGATGTTCCAGAAGGTATTTTGAATTATATTTGGAAGAGAATGATTGCTAGCTCTATAAATTTCAATCATACTGAGTTTCACTTTGTTAAATTGAACTGGTCTCAATTACTCTTTTACATTAGAAAACGTTTTCCTTTACAAAATGTTAATAATTTTGAAGAACGAAAAGTTGCCAAAATCTAAAAGTGCAAGTGGCACAAATATTAGAAAAAAATGTTAACAGAAGTTATGCATATTCATTCTCATTCTCAAGTTATTATTCATTGACTACATCCCAAATAAATTCTAGAGTCTGAAAAACGGACATTGAATGAGGTAGGAAAATACATTTGCACTTTAGTGAAACAGAGAATAGAAAAATAGAAATAACCACAGAGGTTTTGCAATGCTTTTAAAGAAGACAAGGATCTATCTTAGAGTACAAGATTTTATTACTCTTTGTTTTTCAAGGTAAAGCTGTACTGTAAGTCTTGGCATATGTGATTATTTTGAGTAGAGATAAAGGTGATAGAAACAAGCCATTAAAGATCTGCTTGAAGAGAGCTGTAGGCAAAGGCAAAAGAAAGAGCAAGTTTAAAGGCCCAGATGTGAAAACAAATAACTGCAACAAACCAATGGATTGAAAGGAAGTATTTCTGGAGCTCCTGGACTCTGTGGATGGTGAAAGTGACTGGAGATAACTACTATAAGAAATAGCTGGTATGGTTTGGTCATTGAAGTGTCTCAGTTGCTTCAAGTCATACATCATGCCACACTCAGATGCCTCAGCTTGATGACCTGAGGTATTAGAATAATAATGTTGTATATCTTTTTATAAAACCATTCCCTTTCTATTGATTTTTGTCCCCAGAAATCATCACAGGGTTATTACAATTTCCATCTACTGCTAACTTTCCTTTGCTGGTTTGTTGAACAATCAATACTCTTTGTGGAAAGAGCAGAAGCCATCTGTATTTCTCTCATCTTCTTTTGGTAAACATGAGGGAAGGATCACTTTTGCATTGGAAAACAAGCAAACTGCTCTAGAAGGACAAGTCACATCCACAAGTTTCTCTGGTTCATAATGAAAAATTATGCTGTTCAGTTGAAAATAATCTCTTGTGCTCTCAGCCAAAGCTTTGAAGAGCCAGGCTTCCTTCCTTAAGAGAAAGCAGAGTCCTAAAACAGCCCCATACTTGGAGTGAAGAGCTTTGAGTCTAGGAAATGTGAACCAAACGCCAACTTGCCACATTCTGCCTGTGTTTAAGCTTCAAACTTATCTATTTTAAACAAAGATGCATACCTCCTGTCAACATTTTTTTCTAATATTTCTGTCTATGCTTACTTAAAAACTTACTGATGTCAAGATAAAAATGCCTTCCCTTCTCAAAGTTCTGCTAGAAATCTAACCTTTCTCTGAAATGTTTTTGACCACTTTCATAACATTAAATCAGCCATATAATTGTGAATTGTGTAATATTTTCTTATGTTGTCTACTTAGAAATGAATTATTTTCTTTCATGCTCTATATTTAGAAATGATTTCCTCTAAGTAGTCTCATTCATTTCAAATTGTTTGTGTTGCATTTCCACAGTATTGTCTACTTGTCTATCTTTAGCAGATACTGAATAACTCAAAAAAGCTGTTTCTTGGATGTGCTTAACTTTAAGAAAAATGAGAACATGAGCCAAACGAAACACTTTTATATGTAAGCAAATGGGGGAATGTGTTGCAGAATTATACTTAGAAATCCACTAAGTCTTTTGTGACAAAAGTCTAAACATATACAATGGTAAAACATTAACATAAGTTGCTGAGAACTTGGGCTAGGTAGGTAATTAAAAGAAAAACAATGTAAGAGAAAAACCACTTGGATTTATTAGTGATTTATTAATGATGTTTTTAGGATGAATAAAAGTAAAAAATTTGCTGAGTAGTACTCCATTGTGTAAATGTACCACATTTTCTCTATCCATTCTTCGGTACTACTCAGCAGAAAAAAACAATGGAATCTTGAAATTTGTAGGAAAATGGATGGAACTCGAAGAAACCATTCTGAGCAAGGTAACCCAATCACAAAAAGACAAACATGATATGTACTACTCACTCATATGTGGATTTTAGACATAGAGTAAGGGATTCCCAGTCTACAACTCACACTGCCAGATAAACTAGTAAACAAGGAGGACCCTAAAAGAGACAAACTTTGTCCCCTGGAGAAGGTGAAATGGTCATGATCCCCTGAGCAAATTGAGAGCATGGGAAGAGGTGGGAGGCATCTATGAGAATGAGAAGTGAAGAAATGGAAGGATGCAGAAGTCAAGAGGGAGCAGAAAGGTTGAGTCAGGTATAGATTAGAAGAAAGGATATATGTTAGGTAGGATTTTAGTTGGGGGAGTGGTAGGGGAGGAAGGGAGGGAGAAGGGAACTGGATTGTCATGTAGTTGAATCTTGATTGTAATTCAAATAAAAAAATAAAAATATCTGTTGTTACCCAAAACATATAAAATAAAACAGGTAATAGGATAGATGATGATATAGGCCTATTTAAGTCATTGGATCTATTTATTATTTTATGGGCTTGGATGATTTGCCTGTATGCATTTCTGTGCACTGCATGCATGCCTAGTTCCTGACAATGCCAAAAGAGGACATCAGGTAACCTGGAACTTTAGTTACGGATAGTTGTGAGCAGCAATTTGGTTGTTGGGAATCGAACCTGGGTCATCTGGAAGAGCTAGTATTCTTAACCCCTGATCCATTTCTCCAGCCCCATCATTGGCAAAGCTAAAATTCTCGTGTAACATATTGGTTTTTACTGAGCCAACTTCAACTGCCATGCTGAGATCGAAAGTGTTAAATAAATACATTCCATACATTTGCCAATGTCAAATAAAAACACTGATGTGGATCTCCAAGAAAAATTATTTTCTTTGATAGTACCACCAAGATTAGACTTATAATTTAGGAAATGCATAGGTCAGAATAATCCTCAGGGTGTCAGAACATCAAAATTACAAGACTGTGATTCGAAAGGGAAAGAGAAAAGTTGCATAAACTGTATTTTACTAATGTTCTTCAGTGCTCATGATGGCCAGCTGTGATGAATGAGTGACAACTGTCATGAGACAATCCTGTGATTGAACAGTTATAGCAGGTTTGGGCCTGTTAGTCAGTTTACCAGTTACATACTTACATGAGCAGTAAGTGTCCTGCATGGGGGTGACCCATGCAGGAGTACAGAGATGAAAAGACAAATTTGGTGTGAGAGACCAGGGTTGTTTTTCCATTTTTACATAGAAAGAAAAATGTCTGAGATTAAATGAAACTCATTGGTATTCTTAATAAGTCTTATGTCTACAATGACAAAAATATGACCTTAGAAATACTTGAATAAACAAAACAGGAAGGTGAAAGAAATTATAGGAGTAGAAGATACTGGATTTTTATCATCATGAAGCCTGAGTCTATAGTCCAGAAAAAAATGGCTTAACTGCTAAAGCACTGGTGGATGTAGGTAAGGAATTAGTATGTCAGTAGAAAGCCACAAGGCTTCTGACAAAGCAGTGAATTCTGAGCAGATACACATGAAGTAAGTGAGAAATCACCAAAGTGATGAAGAATTAGACTTTCTTCATTCATGGTCTTATGATCCCTAAAGCCCTGTTTTCAAATGTTGATGAGTACAGTCTGCAATGATAGGTTATTACTATTTCCACTAGAGGAGACACATAAATCATTGTAGAGAAGACACATATTCATACATGGGTTACATACATGCACATGTATGTGCAAACACATATGTTCCCACATAGAGAATGAATGACAGAAAATGACTGCAGAGAAGCATTTATTTGACTAACTGAGATAAAATATAATAGTTTCTATTCTATTCTCCTGTGTTTAGTGTACTTTGTAATTGTTAGTGGAAACACATTGATTACAGTTTCAACACTTGTGAATGAGTGATAACCTGTAGTCTGCAAACTGGCTTTTATTGTAAAAGCTATGGAAGGACATCCCAAATGTGATCCTTTTGGGAAAAGCAGTTTTCAGGAATGACAGAAACACAGGGTGAAAAATATTGCCGAATGTAGCAAAACAAATGTGTATAGTTAGAGAAACATGCAGACAGAAGGGTGGTAAAAGATACCAGTACAGATGTGAAGCATATGGGCAAATGGATAAAGTTTATATGGGATTTCTGATTCAAACATTCAGAACTTTCCCCATGAGCATTTGTGCTTTTGCATGCAGTGAATCTTTGAAGCCTTAGATCACAGACTATATGAAATGATCCATACTACCAGTGTGGGTTGCACTTCATCTCAGCTTGAGGAGTTCCAGGGATGAGGTTGAGCGCATCTTAAAAACACGGTGACCATGTTTCTGAGATCCAGTGTCTTCAAGAAAGTGTAGATTTCTAGACCTATGTGACATTAGGAAAATATACAAGAACAGAGTCAAGAAAATTTGATAGAGATTGAATTAGTTTAAAATTTTAAAATTGGTGCTCCAGTTACATCAACATAGGCAATATATTTACTGAGTTCAGACAAGGAACCATTAGGTGTTTATACAAAATACCTTAGCATCCATGAGATTAATAATAATGATAAAAAACCAAGAATGTCAGCGTCGTTTTGTTTTCCTTCTTAGTTACCTGTCTTTTAAAACTGCTTACTTATTAAGTGACTGACTGATTTGAGACAGGATCTTATTCTGTAGCCTAGTGTGGCTTTGAACTCAGAGACAATCTTTTGCTTCAGCTTCTTAAATTGGGGGGACTACAGATGTGACCAGCCACACCTAACTTCAACAAGAATTTCTAATGCTCTGTTGTCAATTTAAGAGCTTCCTGAAGTAAAACTAGTTTCAATGACAGATCATTGAGGGAGACATGGAGGATTGTTTATCATGAAGATGTTGCAAATGATTAATGTCTTCATTAACAATAATCTTGCAGGGAATTGATATGAACTAGTAGGTATAAATGCAATACTTACTGAACAACAACATGAATGCATTGTTAGCTTCATATAAGAAGAATCAGGACTTTACAATCACATTTTTCGTATTTCAGTAAAATAGTTTAAGACAACTGTAGGCCCAAGCCTACCATCACCGAGTAACTTGTAACCAATAGAACTTAACTATATGATTCAGGTATATGTTTCTAAATAACTAAGTTAATGTGTTGCCATATGGATTAGAACAGATCATAGAAGTCAGACAGTGTAGGGATGGGGACCTCATAATTCAATACTGTATTATTGGCCTTTCAAACATACACAACATTGTATAACCCAAGCAGTCTTACTTATGCATTTAGGAATATATGTGCATGTACATTTATGTCTTTAACAAAACTTCATGAAAAAAGGATTTCTTTGAAAGAAAGAAAGAGTAAAAGAAGGGTTTAGAGGAAGGAAAGGGAACTAGGAAATGATGAAATTGTAATGATAACTTCAAAAATAAAATACATATTTTTTTAAATGAGTACTTTGTTTGTCCTTGACAAGAAGTCTCCTCTTGCCTAGACACCACAAATGTCCTGGGTTCTCACAGCAGTTCTGCCCATAAATAGTTTTCAGGGCACTGGCTCAGTTACGTCTTCCAGTTTTCCTTCTCCTTTTACTTAGTAACCTAATGAGCACAACTTCCTTGACAGTATGGTTGCTCAGGTTCTCACTAGTCCTAGAAGGTATGTCTGGAAGACCAGTCTAGACATGGAGAGGGAAAGGTGCTTGACTGTGTCACATGTGGGATAGTTGGAATGACCAG
The DNA here is from genome assembly GCF_003668045.3 of Cricetulus griseus. Classification (NCBI taxonomy): domain Eukaryota; kingdom Metazoa; phylum Chordata; class Mammalia; order Rodentia; family Cricetidae; genus Cricetulus; species Cricetulus griseus. Next base: position 7,313,998 of record NC_048600.1, on the reverse strand, counting down.
TTCATCTCAACCAGTAATGCCTCATTAATGCCTAGATTGGTTCCCTCAGTGGGCAGTAACTTTGGGACTTACTCTTCCTATTCAGGAGGAAACTATGCTTCCCTTTCTCTTTGTAAGCTTAAGATCTCACCTATAATACATTTCTAAAACAGACTCCTCTATTAATGAAATTCGTTATTCACATTAATAAGACCCCAATATTACTGATCAGTTTGGTTTTGGTGACCGTTGGTTGTCTGGAATTCTAGTCTTCTGAGGTATGTTCTATTTTATTCAGGACAATTTGTTTCTCCTGTATTAATATGACTATATTAGTTGTAGTTCTGTATTGGAAGCTCTCAGGCTTGCTGGATTAGCTACACTCTAACACACAGAGCATCATCTAAACAATGCCTAGGTTCGGCCTAAAGACACATTTTAATGCCTTTATCTGTCCCCTGCTTGGAAACCAAGATGATGCAAGGTCTTCAATTGCAAAATATACAAGGATTTTGGGTGCATTAAAAATTATTTTGTTATTGCTTGTATTTGATTTAGATGTGTGATTCTTCTAGATTCATTTGGGCTTCAGAAACTAGTGAGATCCATGCCTCTGTGAAATAAGGATACATCCTGCCTGAAGAAGCCCTTCAGTATAGATATGCAGCCTACTGCAATAGTCACCCGCAGACTATTGACCTTGTGATGTTGTTTAAGAAATGTTTAGAGGCCTTCATATTCAAAACTTCTTAAGAATGTAGCCTAGTCAAATTTTATCAATTTCATATTAAAATAGAAATGATAATGAAGAAAATATGCAAACACATCATAATGAAAATAAAGAGAAAGAGACATACTGATTACTTTATTTGGGGTGTTTTGTCTCCTAACTGTAGACAGAGTCAAGAACCAAATTGAAATGAATTACCAGAGGATCAAATAGGAATGACAAACCTAAAATTATTAAAGTAAATTTTATTGGTCCTAATCCATCGTCTCACTTTTTCATTACAAATAGAGTTCTTCACACAGATATGACAGTACCATTACAGGACCTGGATTTACTACACAGATAGTATAAGGAGTATTGGCTGCTTCCCATCCAGGTAGCCAGAGTATGGTAAACCCCAACACTCAAAATTTTATCTATCATAATCACATTTTAAGATCTACCATGCAGGTATGGCCAAAGTGGTAAAGGCACTCAGTGATGCCTTTATGTTTAGACACTGTTGCCCTCACAATCAGGTGTTGAAAACAGAAGTGGGAAGAGAATGAGTTTCTGCAGTTCTGGAAAGATGTTTTGTCTTTGGCATAGATTCCAACCTGATTTTATCAAATATATTCCACAGAGAGACTCACAATTGAGAATTGATTAGGGAGTTGCATGCATTGACTTGTTTTCTAACTATAACACTGAAAGAGAACAAAGAGAAAATAATCACTGTCTGTGATGCAATTCAACAATGAGTCTAAAGAAAGATCTCCCTTGACTTAGGAATGAGTCACCATTCATATACACATCTATCAGAAGTGCTTAACAATTTGGTAGATCAAGCTTACCTTATTCTAAGCAGTGGAGAAAATACCTTCTTAAAATCAGATGAAAAACTAAATATTTTGGCATTCTCAATATAAAAAAAAGAAGGAAAAGAAAGAGAACATTTGGACAATACTAATGTAACAATAAATACATAAGGAGAAAACTATAATTAAATTCAAAATGGTAAGTGGGCAAAGGATAAGAAAATTATTTTAGGATGAGGGAACCTTTTATAAGTAGAATTGCACAATCAAGACCCACAATGGAAAAAGTAAAGATTTAAATGGAAATTACAGATAACCATTAAAAAGAAAGGCAAACTTGCCCTTGAGAAAGAAGAAAAGAGAACAAGCATGTGGAATTTATAAAACATAGAGATTATTTGTTACATATTTCTACACATTGTCCACGTAATAAAATTAAGTTGTAAAATGCATTTCTCTGTCTAAAAATATTCATAAAGTGCTTTACTACATTCTCCACATGCAGAAGCAAAGAACAAAGAATATCCAACATTTTGGGATTTTAGTATAAGGCAGAAATATTGGGTGTTAAAATATATCAATGCTGATAAGTGTTATTATAAATATACTATGAATAAGAGAAGTGCTATAAGGTAACCAGCAGTCAATTAGTGAGTGGCACTTGGAGGGATTCTTTCTGAGAAAGTGAACATTTAGCTATAACAGAAACAATCTCGTATAAGAATATTCAGTAACATTCTAGAATGAAACGGCATCTTTTAAAATAAAGGTTTACAAGTGTTATTTTAGAATAAGTTAGTGTATTCCAAGGACTTGAAGCAAGGCAATTTCATTGTGAATATACCAAGTAGTTGTTGGTCAAGGTCCACAGAGCTGAAGGGAAACAGATCAGGCAATTGGGAGTTTGATGACTGTAGCAGTTTGAATGTAATTGGCTCCAATAATCTCATAGTAAGTGACACTATTAGGAGGTGTGGTTTGTTGGATTTGGTCTGGCCTTGTTGTAGGAAATGTGTCACTGTGGGGGTGGGTTTTGAAGTTTCCTGTCCTCAGGATACCACCCAGTGTCTCAGTCAAATTCTTATTGTCTGCAAGATGTAGGGTTCTCAGCTACTCCAGGACCACATCTGCCTGCACATTGCCATTTTCCCCAGAATGATGATTAGACTAAAACTCAGTTGTAAGTGAGCCATCCCAACTAACTGTTTTCTTATAAAAATTGCTGTGGTCATTGTTTGTCTCTCTTCATGACAATAGAAACTCTAACTCAGACTAAGTCAGTAAATTCAGACTTTATTTTCATTGCTATGAAACCACAATAGATCATAGTTTGGATGATCCTTGATAAAAATCAGGCTTTTACCTTTTATGTAGTTATTTATTTATTTTTATTTTTATGTGTATTGGTATTTGGCTTCCATATATGTTTTTCCACATGTGTGTGTCTCCTGGCCACAGAGTCAATAATAGGATAATGATATTGCAGCTGGAGTTAAAGATGATTAGGAACAGGTGATGGGAAGTGAACTCGGTATCACTAAGAGCAACAAATGCTCTTAACCATTGATCAATCTCTCCAGCCTTAGACTTCCTTAGACTTACTTTTAATCAAAAGATCATCTTAGTTAATATAAGAATATAAATCCTAAGTGAATATCTAGAAAAGTCTGGGAGTCCATCCCAAATGTATACTCCCTGAGCCTACACAAAAGTGGTTTGGCCTACGCCCTGTCCCAAAGGATATGACAGACTTTGAAGACCTCCTATGGAAGGCCTCTCCCTCCCTGGGTTGCTGAAAGGGTATGGGATTAGTAAGGGAGGTAGGGGTGAAGGGGAGGAAGAGGGACCTGGGGATTAACATGTAAAATAATCTGCTTTCTAATTAAAATATAAAAGAAATTACAGTACTGTTACTTTTAATTTTATTTTGGCTTATTAATTTTATTATAAAAGTTTCAAATAAATAATCATATCCCCAAATTAACCAGACCCAAGTTTTCTATTCATATAAGAGAATAGACCAGTGTATTAATAATGGTGATAAAAAGACAAAGTTGGTATGCTCGGGTTATGATTTGAAGATATGATTTGTATATTTATAGAGACAAAATTAGCAATTTGAGGAAAATTAGTGAAAAAAATGTTCAAGATTTTGTCCCAGATAGTAGATGCATAGTCAGGCATATATGACAGAGTACAGTGATTTGTCTTTGTGTATGTATGTGTATGTGTTTTTCTGTATAACTGTGGAAAAGATTAGAAGTCTGTCTGTGTGACTTATTAGGTTTGAAACTCACTAAATTGTATTATCTGTTAGGCACCATAGTAGAAATATCAAGTTTACTATCCCATTTATGTTTTTGTGTTCTATGGAGCCTTGAGCTACAGATAAGATTTGTGAGTTATTGAAAAATAAATATCCAAGTGGTAAACATGCACAATACACAAAAGAGCAAAACTTAGGATTCATCAAGAATATCTACAAGATCTAATGTAGCAATATTTATACAGTATGAGGTAATGGCTGACAATATGCTAAATAATTCATCATATAAACCCATGAATTATCAAGTGAAGACATGTACAGACTCCAAAAGTGTGTTGCATCCTTCTACTCTTAAGAAGAAGCAAAGTCATACTTTTAAGCTGTTTGAGAATGCATCATCATTTAGTATTCAGTAATGGTAAGGTTATTGGTATATAGACCTTTCAAGAAGTGCATTCCAAGAAATAATCTCAAACACAGATGCTAATTTATGCAAAGATGTTTGTTATAGACCTTTTGTTAATAATGAAAATTGCAATCAATATTAAGAAACTGTCCATATGGTCTTATATCAGAAAGCTATTGAACGTGATATATGAATAATTTAAATACATAGGAAAATGATTATGAAACAGTTGAATGAAAAGGCAGGATGCTTAATTATAGGAGCTGTATTATCTCTGGTACATTTGTAGGAAAACAATCTGGAGGATAAATATTAAATATTTTGGTGCTTACCTCTGGGAGTAAATGTTGTTGCTTATGAGTTTTTTTTGTTTGTTTTATGCATTTTGTAAGATTTCTAAATTGCTATTATTTTCATAATTTGAAAACTACATTTAAAGAGATTTAAAACTTGAAAGGGCAGTGTGTAAGGTTAATAAAAACATGAGATGAGTGGCTGGAGAGATGGCTCAGTAAATAAGGCCACTTTCTATGCAAGCATGAGGGCCTGAAGTAGGATGTCAGCACACACACCAAGAGGTGGGCCTATGTCAATGTCTGAAACACCAGCAACATATAGGGCATAGATAAAACAACTACAATTTCTAGGGCTTGCTCCTTCCAATCTAGTTCTAGGTTCAGTCCGAGTCCCTGTCTCAAAGACACAAGTTAGGGACTGTAAAAACAAGATACCTGATTGTGGTAGGAATATTCTTATCCCTGAAACACTTCCAACTAACTATTTAGAAATTTAATACTCATTGTAAATATTCAGCCAATATCCCAAGCTTGTTACTAGCTAACTCTTACACTTTAAATTAACTCATATTTCTTATCTATCCTCTGCTACATGACTCCTGACTTGTTACCTCATTTTCTACATTTTCTTTTTCATCTGCATTTGCTGGTGTCTCTCCTGACTCCACCCTTCTTCATCCCAGCATTCTTAGTTTGGTTGTCCGGCCTAAACCTCCTGCCTAGCTACTGACTTGTCAGGTTTATATTAAACCAATTTGAGTGACAAATTTTTACAGTGTACAAAAGGGTTATTCCACAGCACCTGATGTCCTCCCTTGACTCCTGCATGCATGAACTGGATATATGCACACACATATACACATAGAGAGCTCTCATTCATATGTCAACCCCAAACACACACACACATTCATAAACATGATAACCACCATATGCACATAGATACACACACACACACACACACACACACACACACATATATATATATATATATATATATATATGCACACTTGGAAGGAGTTGATACAAAAATCACAGAACGTCAACACCTGCCTCTCAAACGTATGAATAGAGAAGCACAGAAAGACTGATAATATATGTGACAACTGTACCAGTAAGAGTTAGAGGATACTGCTGACATCTTTAAGAGTGCAAGTGTATAAGTAGTAAAGGGGGGACTTGGATAAGTTAAAGAAAGTGAAGAATAACAGAGGCAAGAGAATAATGAAAAATGTAAAGCAGTTGTAGAAAGAGAAAGGCCAACACACTGTGTGAAAATGTTGAACACAGATCCCAGATCCAAATCTTTCTGCCACATAACACCAACTAAAAGAAGGGAACTAGATGAGAGAGGTCTGAAAGTTTCCACCTCAAATTTGTTTTCACAGAATGCAGAGATGGCTCTCAGAAATGTGAAAGATACATGGTAGTGATCACAAGAGAGAAGGAAAGGGATATAATTTGGTTCTGCAGAAACAAGACAATCAAAAAATAAGTCAGTTTACCTTCTACACCAATATCAATGCCAAACTTTAGTGAAAACTCCTGTCACTACAAAAGCAGGAGAGAACATTACTGAGATAGGAAGCTAGTCTGCAAAATGCCTAGAAATAGAACATCAGAGTAGTGCCATGCCCAGCTACTCAAAAAAGAAAAGAAAAATGAAGAAAGGAAGGAAGGAAGAAAGAAAGGAAAGAAGGGGGAGGGAGAGAAAAAGGAAGAGATGGAGGAAAGGAAGGAAGGGAAGAAAGAAGGAAGGGAGAGAAAAATAGATATCAAATATTTTCCTAAATATCCTTATGTGAATGAAAATTTCACAAAGAAGGCTGTGACTAACTAATGAACATTTTTCTGTTACTTATGTGTATTAGGAATATACATGTGGGCTGGAGAGATAGCTTAGTCATTAAAAGCTAGGCTCACAACCAAAAATATAAGAATATACATGTAATTCAAAAATAATAAAAGAATCGAAATATATGAGGTCTGAAATACAGTGGACATTAATTCTCTGGAAAGAAATTAGAAAAAAAGAAAATAACTGAAGAGTAACACTTAGGATACACAGGGGAAAATAAAGCTAAATACATTTTTAAGTAATATTGAAAGGAAGTAGGGAAATAACCATGAACAAAAGTGTAATTCAAAAAAGCAGTAATAGAGAAAAAATAATTTGAATGAAGTTGTGAAAAAGAAGTTCTGTGTCCTTGTAATTGACCCTCTAGAGAATAGTAAATGAACAATTGAAGAAAATTAATATTTATGAAAATAACCAGAAGATGTTTCCAGTCAAATTTCCTAATTATCTCAATAATATCCTTACAGAATTTGATTATAGTTCCTAAGCATCTGGCATCTCTCACTATATCTTGTTGTTCTATCTTTCTCTGTCTTCTATAATCTGATGTGGTTTGTTACTAACCTTTATTTTCAATATCAACAGTACTGCGGCATTTGAATACCATTGCTGTAGATGTAATTGAGAACAGCCCCTAGGTGACACTGAATTGCTATTGTATGAAAGTTAATTTTCCTGCCACTGTAAAAAATAAGTTTTATCTTATCTTTGAAGGTAAGAGTTGTGGAAAACAAACACCATGATTGGGATGAGCAGTGTTATGCTGAGGGAATTCTAATTCTTTTCATGTATGCTGACAGAATTTGTCACTTATCTGGCCAGCCCACTCTACTTGGGATCTGCCTCCTTGTGAACCTGAAGGGGCCATGGAATAGGGCCCCGTCCCTCATCACCTGTGATTTAAACTAATAAAGATGTCCCTGAAGCATCACTGAACTGAAATGTTTTGATATTATCAACTTAGAGGGAGCCTTGAAGCCTGTGTTCACTGGGTCAGTTTGACCACTGATCCCATGCACAGAGGCATTCCCCTACCACAGATATGCCAGAAAATTCCCCAAACACATCAAACTTCTATCAGTCTACAAAGAAAACTTCATATATAGCTAGAAATCTCTTAACCTTCTTCTATAAAAAGGAAAGGGTTGATAAACTACATACAAACATAGATAATGACACACCCTTTATAACAGTGGTTCTAAACATGTGGGTTGTCACCCCTTCAGGGGTCAAATGACACTTTAACAAGGGTTATATATCAGATATCATGCATATACTGTATTTACATTAGAATTCTTAACAGCCACAAAATTTCTGTTATGAAGTAGCAATGAAAGTAATTTTTGTGGTTGTTGTTATAACAACAGGAGGGACTGTATTAAAGGGTTGCATCATTGGGAGGGTTGTGAACTACTACTTTATATGATTATTGCAATTTTATATTTAAAATAGGTTCATGTGCATCAGCTATTTGTACTTTCAATTGATAGACATTTACTTATAACTTCCTATTTTAATGATATCTGTTTTGTACAAATAAAACCTGTCTGGGGGGTCAGAGAATGGAGGTTGCCATTAGCTAAACCTAGAGGTCTGGAGGTCTGTACAGACAGACAGGAAGTCACATAGCTGAGCAGAAACTGCCACTAGCTAACCATAGAGGTCTATAGGTCTGTACAGACAGGTAGGAAGTGATGTAGCTGGTGAGTAACAGTATATAAGCAGGGGCAAGCAGGAAATTACTCTCATTTCTGCAGAGATGCTTAGGAGGTAAGGTGTTCTATCGTTTTCTCCTTCTCTCTGATCTCTCAGAATTTCCCTTTATATCTGACTCTGGCCTTTTATTATCAGATCTCCATACCTCTCTATGCTTAGCTAGTGGCAAGCTCCATTCTCTAACCCCCAGACAGACTTCATTTGTGCAAGAAAGATACTACCACATCCTATAGATATGAGCAGGATGCCAACCTGATACAGCATCTGGCTACTCTTTGTTGAATAATATTTCTCCTGATTCTAATTCCATTCTAATGCTACATATGTACTGGTTCTACTGCTTCATAGCTGGCCAGCTATTTATGATGACTTTCCACATAATCTATCTACCATGTGATCATTAGGTTTATCCATGCCCAGTATATGTGACCATGATGCGTCCTACTTTAAAAAGTTAATAGCATCTCTTTTGTGAAAGACAGCACCAAATAATTTTGCTTAATTATACATTGTTTCATCCCATACTTCCATCATTAAATAAAGAGCTATTAGTATTTTGAAAGGAGTCATCTTTACTTAGCTTTTTCTAAGTTTCCCTCCTTATAATTGTACCCTTGTGGTCTTGATGACTGTTTTCCTGATCATGATATTCCTTCACTCTCCCCACTATGTTAAAGATCCCTACATCTCCATTTCATGAACACATACCTAGATACATGATGGAGAAGTATCTTCTGTGTATATGTTTGTCTTATTGGTTGATAAAATACTGTTGACCAATGGGGAAGCAAGATAGGCAGGACTAGGAGAGAAGGATGATTCTGGGAAATATTGTAAAGAGTAGTTGCCATGTGATCCTTGGGAAGAGAGGATGCATAAGGCCACCATCCTCGGTAAGATAAGTCCTTATAAAATATATGTAGGTTAGTATTTATGGTTGATAATTAAGATTGAGCTAGCAAATAAGAAATCCTAGTCATTGGCCAGCAGCATTGTAACTAATATTAAACTCTGTGTGTTATTTGGGGGCCCTAACATGGCAGTGAAACTCAGGAAGCTGGCAGAGTTACTGTTACAGTTACATTTACAGTTACTGTTACAGATACATTCATAATATTGTTCATTTTTACCATTCCTCTTAACTGCAGGTATATGCCAAAAGTTATAACTTATCTTAGTATATTGTGTAATGTTTGGATTCTACCATAATTTTAATAGACATTTGTCAAAAGTAGAGATAATGTTTACTATAACTATAAAACCAAGTCAAGTGATGAGAATATGAAGTGTTACAAGAATGGCATGTGAAATAAAATCCCCTAAAGTCTTCCAAAACAAGAACAAACATTGCACAAATAGTCGAAATCTATGCAGTGCCCATTACAAAGTTCCAATCTGTACCTCATGATCCCCCATTAACAACACTCAAGATGATTTTGAAAACATTAAAGATGTTGGACATAATTGGACATCTGGCTTGAAATAATTCCATGGGGATATGGACAGATAATATATTTGAAGTGAGAATGTTTATGCAACCCAACAGAATTACCAATTGCCCTATCTACTGCCAAAGAGCATTCACAGCCAAATATTAAGTAATGTGAAAGGGAAAATATATGACTGTGATTCTCTTAATGGAATATAAAAAAAGAATAGGTCTTGTTTAGCAGCAGAACAAGTATTCAATAGTATTATTGCTCATATAAAACTGTAAGAGAAAAATGGACATTCCAAAATGCAGGTCAAATTTTTAAATCAAAGTAATTCTTCCTTGTCATTCATGAATTGATTTCAATTAAGGATAGTAAAATAACAGGGTATAACTGCTGAATATGTGATTGTTACTTACATTATTTCCATATTTTCTTATATCATGTAGACCAGTGTGAAAACCTCAAATGATTCTATCACTAAAGTCACTTAAAACCATTAGCAACTTACATTCTTTGATAAATATTCCCTTATTTGTATACATCATATGACTTACCTTTAGTAAAGAGTTTTTGAGATATAAGAAGTGGATACTGTATGGAGTTTTATAAATATTCTTTTTACTCCATCTTCCCCTTTTTCTATCCATAGGAAACACAGAAAATAACTATTTCAGGCATGTTAGAGATCATTATGAAATCATCTTTCCCTTTAATGGACTACAGGAATAAATTCAATTTCCCTCTTCCTTCTTTCCTTCTGTGACTTCTCTAGGCTGCTCTCAGCAGTCACTTCCTAGGGAAGCACATGACTGTGGAGTATGTGGGACTTAGAACTTCAACAAGTAAGTCTTCACTGGGTCAAAAGGGAATGAAACAGTTCACGAATTTTACTCACTAAGACTGTTGCTCAGAAACCTCATATTTTCATTGAGCAGACACAACATCTTTCCACTCCCAAGAGACAACTTCCCTGAAGATTGGTATCCATGCAATCTCACCTTATGGAAAGCAGACTTTTGGGAGGAGTGCTACAGTTCAGAAAAATCTTTGTTTCTATTTGGCTCAAGACTTGTACTTTGAGTGTATTTTGTCACTGTGAGCTTTGAAGAGAAGCCTTTCTTCAAGGTGTGTGACATTTTCCCCTGAAAGCTATCTTTTCACTGCACTTAGCTGAATGACCTCTTTTTGCTTTTGTCATCTAAATTTTATGTCACAGGCCACATAGTTCCCTTTGCTTGACTCTATAATGAGGCTTTATTACTTACTCGTGTAACTCTTCCTCTAAAAGCCTCAAATATCTACTTGATAAGTAGCAAAACCAACAACTCAACTTCCCAGAAGCTGATATTTGTGGGAAGTAGAGCTGGTAATGCTCTATGATACTCATCATCTAGCAATCTACAACCATTGTCAATCAGTTCAGGATAAAAGAAAGACTGAAAATAATGAAATAAATTCCCATACTTTTCAAAAGTCATAAATGTCTTTCTGCTATCAACTGGGAATTTGGAAGAACCTGTTTATTAGTTAATATACTCACAATATGCACAATTGCTTTATTGTTGCTACTATTATTTTCTACCTAGTTGCCCCTATGACAAAAGTTTTTAATACATTGGATCATTTTCATCAGTCTGTAATTTTAGCTGGAGTGTTCTGCATTAATCAAATATCTTGCTCTAAAGCTACAATACCTAACAAGTCTGGCATTAATTTTCAGTGATGGAAAGAGAGGGAATGAGATGAGAGAACAGGTGTGTCCCTCAGTTTCTGACTGGGAGAAGAATTTTACTTCTATGAGTTGGTCAATGTCTTATTTCAATACACTTACTAGTTGTTGAAATTATGACACATTGTCTGATCAGTTATCTGAATAGAGATTCATCCACTTACATGAATTATAACTAGAAATAATCCCTAAATGATATTAATAGTGTAATCATTAACTATAATTTCTACCAAGTGTTAAGCTTTTAGCATGTATTGATACTCTTTTAAAGGCTTTAGATAATTAATGCTATCTCACAAAAATTCATTGAAATAGGAATATTACATTTTTCACATACAGAGTTATTGTTTTCCTAACATACATATGACTGAAGAGAAACTGGGTATGAACTCAGGCATAGTCCCCAAGATCATTAACCCTTAGCTACTATTCCATATTGTTTCGATAAAATGTGTTGTAGATTGAAGTAAAAATGAGAGACAGACTTCTGTAGTGGAAACATGGAGAATCTGTCTCAATTCATTAATTGGTGAGTTTACATCGGCACATTGTCTTACAGAGCAAAAATTTACATATTCCAGGAGACCCGTAACATATGCCTGCAAAATAGGTTCAAGACTATTGGATATTGAGGAACAAAGGACAGATTCAAGAAGATCTTGAGAATCTAAAGGATTAGACAGATAGAAATTTTTAAAGCTAATGAGTGTCCATTGTCCAGGAGAGTTAAGTAAACTGAGGACATTCAATCATTCCAAAAATTTTAAAAAAGACCTACCCTAAAATCACATAAAGTTTTGATACCAGCCATTATGGGAAAGTAATTCTGAAAGAGGGAGGCATTAGTTTTCAGATTTTCAGAATTCAGGGAGAGATTCAGAGATTGAAACATTGTTGTATGCACTTATACTCCCCATATATAGACTGATAGTGTTGAAAGTATACTTGATTGCCAATAGAATTTTGATACTTTCCTTTGTCAGATGATATACACTAAGAAACAAATAGACTGAAAATAGTTGGTACAATATGCTCACACATAGTAGATATTTTGTTATTTACTCATATTGATGAAAAGTTCTAATATGAAAAAATACAGTAGTATGTGGTGGAAACTCTGAAAAGGTCATGGAACTTAGGACATAGATCATGACAGTCTACATGAGATTAATAAATAATGCATAAGAAGGGCAATCCTCTTGTAATTCTCTAGAACAGCAGTCCTCAATTTTCCTAATACTTCAATCCTTTTATACAGTTCCTCATATTATGATGACCCCAACTGTAAAATATAGTTTTGCTACTTTTATGAATCATGCTATAGAGATATCTGATATTTGACCCCTAAAGGGGTAGAGATCCACAAATTGAGACCCACTGCTCAAGTGTCTAAAAAGGATTGCTCCTTGATATGTCGATAGGTATCAGGGACATAGAAAATGAGAACAAACATGAAATTCATGATGCTTTCTATACCATGTATAAGCAAGCCTGTTATTATGACTTAGGAGCATTTTATATTCTGTGTTCATTCCCAAAACTGCAGAAAGTGAATTTGTAAGCTTTCAATAGAAAATACACAAGACCTTTTCCTTGACCATGGCTATAAATGAAGTGGTAAAGTATGAAATAAAGGATAAGAAAACATCTCAAACGAACAAAATAACACAGAAATTAGTTCTATACCCAAAGAAGAGCAATTTGATTAGACTTTGTCCCTCTGTCTCTCCCTATACCACACATATCTGAAACCTTCAAACTTCGGTGTATATTTAGAATATAAGGAATAAATCATATACCCATAATAGATACCAATCATGGAACTCTTCAAATTCAGAGTTAGTCACAGATTCATTCTTTAACTCCTATCTAGGCAGACATTACTACATAGTGAAGGGAAGTGGGGGTTGAACATGTACTGTTGCTACAGTGGCATATTATTTCTGATTTCTAAGACAAATGCATTCTGGCTAAGTTTAGAGCCATACCCAAGCTATAATGCACAGGTTGCTCAGATGATGCCATACCTGCATTGGTCAATTACTTGTTGATTCATAAATAGTTGTTGTACAATTTTGTATGTCACTGTTGAAGACCCATACATACATATATGTATGTATATAATTAAATATGTACACAAATGTATCATGAATTCATATGGCTTTGTACAAAAATGAACAAATCATTAATATGTGGAGGGATTGTTCCTAATATCCTGCAGCTAGCATATAACACAGTCAACTTCAGAATTCAGGAACTATGAGAACAAAAATGAGTTAATGTCTCATTCTTGTGCTTTGATTCAAAGAAGACATACCTCAAATGAGAAAACCTTGGAAGCTATTTGACATTTAGTTTTAATGAATTTGAATCATTGATGTGGTTAAAGTTTCTTAAAAACAGTTACTTAAATCCAATGGATACCAGGTTCTCATGTGTACAACAAGAGCAAGGCAAATATTGATCTCATAAATGTGTAGTGAGTATTCAATGGGTTGATATATTTTACATGATAGCCTACCATAGACACATATGCACAGATTCACTTGGTTATCATTTCAGAAATAAAGAATTAAACAGAATCCATCAATACATTTAGAAAACACAATTTTAAGCAAGAAGCAAAAATTCTGCCAATTTGTTATACGATAGTATTATATTTAAAAAACTTATAACCATGGCAGGAATAAAGATAGCAATCCTCCCTTTAAATATAAAAAGCTGGATTATGTAAGAAAATTGAAATTTCCCTGAAGCTCAACCCTATGATCCAAAAGCAAACATTAATGATTTTACAAATATCCCTATTAAACCTTCGATCATCACTTCTGTTTGAACTCCATTGTGCTCTTAAATTCAGGGTTTCTTACCTTAGTAACTGTTAATATTTTATTCCAGATAATTAAATTATGACTGACCATGTCTTGCCTATGTCTCCAGTTCAGTGGAAATACAACTGGTTCAGAACTTCAATTCTGACCAGTGAAAATAATAGATTAAAAGTCCAAGGCATAAGTACCAGGAATCTACAAGGATGACACCAGCTAAGACTCCTAGCAATTGAGGATATGTATCTTAAACTGTCCATCTCCTTGACCAGGAAAGACTTCCAGTGGAGGGAGTGTGACACAACCCAGCCACATAACCTTGCACCTACTTGTCCTGCTTATGGGATATGCTATGGGTGCTATGGGTGCTGCAGAGTTTGTGGGAATGGCCAACCAATGACTGGTCCAGCATCAGACCTATGCCACTAAAGTGAGCCCATCCCTGACACCTGAAGTTTAAGGGCCCAGAGACTGGTTGGCTCAGAGACTTAGGATTAGAAAGCCAAACAACTGGAGAAAAATAATGTCAATGTAGTGATGCCTAATGATATCTTGCTATACTCATACATTGGTGCTTAGCCCAATAGTCATCAGAGGCTTCATCCATCAACTGGAGAAAACAGATGCAGAGACCTACAATCAAACATTAGGCCTGAAATCAGGCTGAAGAGTGTAAGGATTGTAAAAGCCAACAGGATCCAAGATATCACAAGAAAACCCATAGAAACACCTAACCTGGGCTCATAGGAGCTCACAGAGTCTGAACTAACATCCAGGGAGTCTGTATGGGACTGACCTAGGCTCTCTGAATATACCTGACAGTTGTGTACCTTGGTCTTCTTGTGGGAATTTTAACAGTGTGAGCAGCAGCCATTTATGATTCTTTAACTGGCTTTTGGGACCCTATTCCTCATACTGAATTGACTTGCTTTGCCTTAATACAGGTGGTGTGCTTAGTCTTATTACAACTTAAAATACCACGTTTTGGCAATATTGCAATTTCCTGAATAGAAACTGAGAAGGGGTGGATGGCAGGGGCATAGGAGAAGGTAGAGGGACTGGTTGGAGAAGAGGGAAGGGAAACTGTGGTCTGGATGTAAACTAATAATAATAAAAAAGAAAATGGATCATGATCTCACTTAGATAATATATTTTGCAATTTACCTAACAAATCTTCACTGTGACTAAAATCATGAATATTTGCCCTCTATGAATTTATTGACTGAGTAGAAGAGCATTATGAATGTAATAGTTCTGCTCACATAAATTACAAATTAAAAGCAAATCTAATAAATGCACACAATTATACTGGATAAAAGTATTGTATAAAACTTCAAGATACTATTTAGAGGAAAGTTATTCGTGATTTGCCAGGCTGGATGCCATAATGCCCTAAAACACCATTTATGTATAACAACATAGCCTTGATTTACACCTCAAAAAGACTCTTGAAAACATGCTCACTGTAAAAGCCAAACAAACAAACAAACAAACAAACAAACAAACAAAAACCTACTCACTAGATGCTCTCTTTCATATGAAATGACCTATGTAGGAACACCAATAAAGACAGATTCTGTCACAGTGGCTATCACAAATTGGGAAGAGAGAAAGTGAAAATTATGTGTATACATATGTTTTTCTGCATCCATATGCAATTCTTGTGCTTTTTCATTTAGCTCCTTTTACTATTAGACTGTTTCATTCTATTCCACTTTGTCTTTGCTTTGTTTTGTTATTCCTTAAATGCCCATTTTGTTTCTAAGCAGAGACACAGAGAGTATGGAGACAATGGAAGGGGGTGTGGGGAGCAACTGGAAGGAGCAGAGGGCTTGGAAACCTTAAACAGCATATATTATATAAAAATCTATTTTCAATGCAAGAAAAAACTAAAATTTTTACAGTGAAAAAGAACCACACTGATGTCTTGCTTTTTAATTAAAAGTCAATATAGAATAAATGTTGACATCTTACATATAATAGACAAAATCTCTAGGAATGCAGCCACATAAAAAGCAGAAGAAATCATAAATGGTGCTTTCTGATTTGGACCCTGGATTTTTCTACTGATCCCTCTTCCATTAGAATTCAAAACATCAAACCCTTCCAAATAAGCTGCGCTTTTATGTCATTGCTTCAAGCAACATGTCCTTTGTGCGACAAAGAGAAGTCAGCCTGTGAATCCATGTGTTATCATGACACCCAGAATTTGCTCTTTACATAAACACGATTCACACAAATACATCTTCTGCTCTTTAGAGTTTTTCTGCCATTTCATGACTCCAATGACCCCCAAATGATTACTCATCAATACTTTGAGAAACATTTTGCTTAAACAAAAACCCTTGTTTGCCATCAGAGACACCAGTTTTATGTATTGTTTAAATTAAATGCAATTGTGTAATTTTTTTCTTCCCTTCCCCCTTTTCAAATACTGTCATGTAGTCTCCCTTGCTCCTACAATGATAGACTCTTTGTTTGGTTGTTATATGTCTTGCCTTTTTAAGCAGCCATAGGAATCATGGATAAGTTCTGCAGCTTTCTTGACCTCCAGTTTTTACAATCTTACTGTGCACTCTTCCATGATGTTCCTTGAGCTTCCATGCAGGAGTTAAGTAGTAGATGTATCAATTCATACCTTACTATCACTTATTCTCTGTTTTTTTTTAACTAGCTGTGTTTTTTTAATAATGTTCTCTGTCTGTTGTAATGAGAAGATTCATGAATGAGTGGTAAGGGCTATACATATCCATGAGTATAAAAATAGATATTTATAAAGCTGTTAGGAGTATATTGGATTTCACTTATACTAACTTTCTTAACCCATTTCCCTCACAGTCTCTTTAATTACTAGTGTTAGTTTTCTTTCTATTGCTGTGATAAAACACCATGACCTAAAACAATATTTGTTTTATCTTACAACTCTCAGGCCACTCCATCACTGAAGGAAGTCAGAGCAGCAACTCCAGGCAGGGACCTATAGGCATGAACTGAGACAGAATCCATGGGAAAAAAATCTTCTTACCTACTTGTTATTTATGGCTTGCTCAGCCTGTTTTCTTACACGACTAAATACCACCTGCCTAGGGATGGCACCAATCCCTATAGACTGCCTGCCTCAGTCATTAATCAAGAAAATGCCCTACAGAATTGCTCTATGTCAATCTTACCAAGAGGTTTTCTCAGTTAAGATTCCTTCCCAGGTTCATCTAGCTTCATGCTTGTTTTCCCTGAGGGGACAAAAACACAGCCATCATACTCACCAATACCCGGTCTCCTAGTTTGCGGCAGTGCTTGCTCAGACCTTTGGTACGAATGAAGGGCACACTAGGTCAGAGTTAATAGCTTCAGGAAGACATTGACAATGCTCCTCTTTTACTTTATGGTAAGGACCCAGCAGAATATGGCTGCAAAAATGTTTATTCTTCAACCTATTGTCTACATTATGTGAACATGAAAGTAAACATCAAGTTTGTTCAACTTCTAGACATGTGCTTCATGAGGAGGCTTAGCATTTATTTGGGCATATAACTGGAATTTTCTTTAATAGATTTCAAAAAATTAAATACTGTACTCCCACATCAATGCTAACATTGTTTGTTTATTTATACTTTCTATATGAATTAAATGTTCCTCTGGTCAACATTTCATTGGATAACTAAAGAAAATCTCTATGGAAGCCCATGCTTACCAAACACCTAGTTAACAGAGCAGGTAAAATAAAACAGCTCATTAAGTTGATTCTATTCATAAAAATTAATAATATTTCAAAGAAAAAATACATAAGCTAGTTTAGGATTCTTCTTTTGTCCTAGATCATAAAAATCATTAAGATGATTAGGTCATTCTCTGCTGCTCTTCTTTGCTTTTAATTTTTTTCCAATTAATTTTCTGAGTCAAGAAATTATTTTCTGCATCAACTCCTAACACTTGAATGATTGCTTAGCAACTGGCTCCATTCTAACCAAGTCATTTTATTGTTTTATTTTATTATATGGTATTTTTGTTAGTATGTTCTTAAAAATCTATTTTAGTTAGTAAACAGCTTTTTGATAATTTTCTAATATGAAAAAGAAAAAAAACGGATCCCTATGGAATGGAAAAAGATCTTCACCAATGCTACATGTGACAGAGGGCTGATCTCCAATGTATACAAAGAACTCAAGAAGGTAGACCAAAAACTACCAAGTAATCCAATTGAAAAATGGGGCACTCATCTAAACAGAAAATTCTCAAGAGAACAATCTCAATGGCAGAAAGACAGTTAAGCAGTTAAGGAAATGCTCAACATCCTTAGTCATCATGGAAATGCAAATCAAAACCATTCTTAGATTCCATCTTATACCACCCTAATGGCTAAGTTGGTAACCCAATCGCAAAAAGACAAACATGGAATGTACTCACTCATATGAGGATTTTAGACATAGAGTAAGGATTACCAGCAATAAACATGGAGGTCCCTAAGAGAGACATACATGGTCCCCTGGAGAAGGGGAGAGGTTCAAGATCTGCTGAGCAAATTGGGAGCACGGGAAGTGGGGGGAGGGAGCTAGGAGAATGAGAAGGGGAGAGGAAGAGGGATGCCGAGTACATGAGGGAGGAGAAAATATGAGTCGGGGAAGAATAGATGATGACAAGAATGGAGATATCATAATAGAGGGAGACATTTTTGGTTTACAGAGAAATCAGGTACTAGGGAAATGTCTGGAGATGTACAAAGATGACACCAGCTAACTATCTCAGCAACGGAGGAGAGGCTACCTTAAATGCCCTCCCCTGATTATGAGATTGATGACTGACTTATATACCTTCATCCAGCAGCTGGTGGAAGTAGAATCAGACACCCATAACTAATCACTGATCTGAACTGGAACCCGGATGTAGAGAAGGACCAGTGAAGAGCACAGAGGTCGAGACCACGCTGGTGAAACACACAGAAACAGCTGACCTGAACATCCAGGAACTCTTGCTCCCCAGTCTGACAGCTGGAATACCAGCATGGGACTGATGCAGACCCAAGGAACATGGGATTCTGTGAGGAAACCTCAGAAATCTATCGGACCTCCTGTAGAATCCCAGTATTTATCCCTAGCATAGCTGTGGACTTTGGGAGCCCAGTCCATATAGAGTAATACTCCCTGAGCCAAGACACACGGGGTTGGGCCTAGGTCCTACCCCAAAGGAAACGAAAGACTCTGATGACACCCTATGGGAGGCCTCACCATCTAGGGGGAGCAGAAAAGATATGTGACAGATGAGGTTTTAGTTGGGGGGTAGGTAGGAGAGGACGGGCGGGAGAAGGAAAATGGGATTGTCATGTAAAACAATCCTGTTTCTAACTCAAATTTAAAAAGTTGGGAAAAATGCCAATGATAGCTTATGCTGGAGAGGATGTGGAGAAAGGGGAACACTCCTCCATTTCTGGTGGGAGTGCAAACCTGTACAGCCACTGTGGAAATCAGTATGGCAGTAAGAAACAATAACATCATAAAATTCACAGGCAAATGGAAACACTAAAAATAATGTTAAGTTATGTAACAAAAAACCCAGAAAGACAAATATAGTATGTACTCACTCATAAATGGATACCAAACTTAAAGCAAAAAATACCCAGCCTACAATCTGTAACCCCAGGGAAGCTAGAACCCTCTTCCAGAAACAGATTGTAAGAGATGCAGAAATGCACAAGTAACCATTGTGACAAGCTACTGGAGTACAATCGATGTGAGGAATCTAAGGAGTCAAGACCATGATGGGGAAACCCACAGAATCAGGTGACCTGAGATAGTGAGAGATCACTTTCTCCTTTCTGAAAAATGGGGAACCTGCCTAAGACCAAACTAGAATCCTTAAATATGGGTAACAATTGTGTGACTGGGACAATATATTAGGCCATTGGCAGTGGGTCTAAGACCTCACTCTAATCCACAAGCTGACTTAGTGGGGCCTATTTTATATGGAGGGATATCTTGCTTAGCCTAGACACAGGAGTGTGTGGGGTGGAGAGGTGCCTTGGCCCTGCCTCAAGGAGATGATGGGACAGACTTAGACTTCACAGGGGAAGCCTTACCCTGACCATCAAGCAAATGGAATTGGGGGGAGTATAGAAAGTGGGAGGATAGGAGGGAGGAAGCATGTTATTGTTTCTTACTGCTGAGTAGTACTCCATTGTGTAAATGTACCATATTTTCTTTATCAGTTCTTCAGTTGAGGGGCATCTAGGTTGTCTCCAAGATCTGGCTATTACAAATAATGTTGCTATGAAAATAGTTGAATGTACTTATGGTATGAATGTGCTTTCTTTTTTACATTGGAATGTAAAAAATAAATTAATGATAAAAAAGAAGATCCAGCAATTCCTCTCTTGGGCATATACCCAAAGAATGCACACTCATACAATAAAGACATATGTTCAACTATGTTCATAGCAGCATTATTTGTAATAGCTAGAACATGGAAGCAACCTAGATGCCCCTCAACTGAAGAATGGATACAGAAAATGAGATACATTTACACAATGGAGTACTACTCAATGGAAAAAAATAACAATGGAATCTTGAAATTCACAGGCAAATGGATGGAACTAGAAGAAACCATCCTGAGTGAGGTAAACTAATCACAAAAAGATAAATATGGTATATACTCACTCATATATGATTTTTAGACATAGAGCAAAGGATTACCAGTCTACAATCCACACTGCCAGAGGAGCTAGGAAAAAAGGAGGACCCCAACAGAAGATTGCATAGTCCCTCAAGGAAGGGGAGGTAGACAAGAATCCCTGAACAAAGTGGGAGCATGGGGTGGGGGTGGCAAGGAAGGAGGTGGGAAAGGAATAATGAGAGAGGGGAGGAGAATAAGAGGACTGAGACAGGGGAGGAATAGAGGACAGCAACAAAATAGATGCCTTGATGGAGGGTGACAGTAAAGTTTGGAGAGTGATCTGGCACAGGGACAATGTTAGGGGATTCACAAGGATGACCACAACTAAGAAGCCAGGCAGTGGTGGAGAGGATGCCATTGATGACCTTCCCCTATAATGAGATTGATGCCTACCTTGGTTACCATTCCTAGAGCCTTCATCCAGCAGCTGTTCGAAGCAGAAACAGGCACCCACAGCTAAGCACTGAACCATACTACTGGAATCCAGTTGTGGAGAGGGATGAGGCATGAGCAAATGGGGCAAGACAAGGCAGGGGAAACCCACAGAAACAGTGGAATTGACCTACTGAGAGCATGGAAATCCTAGTCATAAAGCTGGGGAAACAGTATTGGACCTAACCAAGCCCTCTGCATGTAGGTGCCAGCTAGGAGGCCAAGACAGTCTATGGGACCTCTAACAGTGGAGCCAGTCTTTATCCATACAGCACAAATGGACTTTGGGAGCCCATTCCCAATGGAAAGATACTATTGCAGCCCAGATACAGCAAGGAGTGCCTAGTCCCTATTCCAAATGATATGACAGACTTTGAAGGTCCTTGGTGGAGGGCCTTACTATCCCTGGGGAGGAGTTGGGGTGTGAGTTGGGGGGAATGGTGGGGAAGTAGGGAAGGATGGTTCGGCAAGGGCATTGGGGGATGGATATGTAAATAAGAGTAGTAATTAAAGAATAAAAAAGAAAGGGAATGGGGAAATGATATACTCTCAAAAATAAAGGAAATAGTTTAAGTTAAAAATAGACAATTATTAGAGGAACTTTCTAGTAGTCCAACCATTTTAGGAAAATACATACATCATTAATTAAAATTCTGAAAAGGAATTCATAAAAGTTTTGAATGTGTACATATTTGTCTTTTCTAATTTTAAAATTTCAACATTGTAGATAAGCACAAAAATGGATCTAAAGGCAGACTAAGTTATTTTTCATCATTCCAAAGATTAGTATAATTTACTTTCTTAAATTACAACAGAAATGTCTGGAAGCTTAGCTGAATGAATGAATGGAAAAGTAGAGGTGTTTCAGAATAAATGGAGAAAATACTCTCAGCTAAGGTTGTCCAAAATGGATATAACAAGGAAACTTCTACGTATCATTAATTTTATGACTCTTACTAAACCTAATCCATAATTCTCATGAATGCCTATAAAGTCTAAAGATAAAACACCAAGAAATGAAAATATGTGCTTTCTTATTTCTAAAATAATTGATACCAAGAATGTGGTAAGACTGTTCTCTGAGATTCAATCAGAAATATATATTAAAAACCTAGAATCAAAATAAGTTTATGCCAGTTTTTTTCAACTTTTTAAATTTGAATTAGAAACAGGATTGTTTTACTTGACAATTCCAGTTCCCTTCTCCCTCTAGTCCTCCCCCCCCCAACTAAAATCCTACCTATCACATATTCTTTCTGCTGCCCCTGGATGGTGAGGCCTTCCATAGGGTGTCATCAGAGTCTACTGTATCCTTTGGGATAGGGCCTAGGCCCACCCCTGTGTGTCTTGGCTCAAGGAGTATTCCTCTATATGGAATGGGCTCCCAGAGTCCACACCTATGCTAGGGACAAGTACTGAACTACTACAGGAGGTCCTGTAGATGTCCAATGTTTCCTCACAGAAACCCAGTTTTGTAAGTTAAAATAACATGAATTTAAATTTTTTTCTACACACACACACACATATGAATATATATATATATATGTATATATATACATATATATATATATATATATATATATATATATTCATAATCACACTCCCACAAACCTATATATTTGCCTGACACATGCCTGATGAGGTAGATCAACCTCAATGTCCTTATGTTAGAACAGGAAAAATATTGAACACCAGTAGGTAACAGTCACCATGAATATTAAGCCTGTGCAAATTGAAATGCCATGCACAAGGCATGCTGTCAAGCTCTAAGATTCTTTGGTGAAGAACAGTGTGCATGCTGAGTGAGCAACAGGACAGAAAGAAGGAATTTATGTCCATGTTTGGTAAGGGAACCTCTGTAGAACTCAGAATCATAAGACATATCAAATCCTGAATAACAATACAGTACTCCCTTCTTGCTATTTAATTATGCTAGGATTATATATATTATATATATATATATATATATATATCAGCAATTAAATTATAATATATAAAATAGAACTTTCTCTAAAATCATATCCTATTAATTCTAAATAAATTTGAACATGATCTATATTTTAAATGATGAAAATAATAACATTTTGGCAGAATTACAGCGATATATTTTATGGTACAGATTATGAAATTAATAAAATTAGAATCTTATTTTCCATGTGATGCTTCATAGATCTTGAATCCTTAATTCTTTTCTAGATTCAGTTTCTTCATGTAAGTAAACTGAACTCACGACTAATGTATTGTGTAAGAAGTTTTTACAGTCTTCTGAGATGACATACATTAGAAATACACTTTACATTACAGTCTATGACCCACATACACAATCATTTTCACATACATATACATAAACACCCATACATATATGCACATACACATATGAAAATATATATACATGTACAATATGTACATAGACATATGTACATACATCATGCACATACAATCTGATAACCAAAAAGGTAAACTATATGTATCTTTACATATAATGCATTCTATTGCTTTCTATACTATATTGTGTACTTCTAGGTCTACTGTTGGCTTGCAAATGGTAGTTTAGAAACATCATAGCACAGATTTAGAAAGATGAGGCCTTGTGATTTGAGATGTTTATGCATGAGAAGTAAAAGCAACTCTAGTATACAGAAGATTGTTGCTTCATTACACACACACCCTGTACAATCTGATAACCAAAAAGGTAAACTATATGTATCTTTACATATAATGCATTCTATTGCTTTCTATACTATATTGTGTACTTCTAGGTCTACTGTTGGCTTGCAAATGGTAGTTTAGAAACATCATAGCACAGATTTAGAAAGATGAGGCCTTGTGATTTGAGATGTTTATGCATGAGAAGTAAAAGCAACTCTAGTATACAGAAGATTGTTGCTTCATTACACACACACCCTGTGGAATTGATTGTGGAACTCAACAACATAAGATAAAATGAAGAGGAAAAATAATATTTATCAGCTATTAATCTCTTGTTACTGAAAACTGATGATTAAGTGCAGAAAATATCATTTCCTTCTTTTCTGAGATTTAAACAGATTATAAGAAATTACCTTTCCAATTTCATTATACTTAATGTGAGTTTTTTCTAAATTTTATGAAATTAGTTTGGAAGTGTTATTGTTTTGCTATCTAAGCACATGATACATTTTGTACTATTACATTATTTCTGACCTCCCATATGCTGTAGAAATAAATCTTTTGCAGTGCCTTTTCCATGGAGCACAAGATGCAATAACATTTGTTTTCCAAAATAATCACTTCATGTGCTTGAAAGAAATAATTCTGTTTCATAGACTTACATGCTTTTCAGGCCTTTTATGAATCCTGTTTAGTTACACGTCGACATTCAGCATCAACAAGGAGATGGAGACTTTTCTGTGCTCATGCTCTCTGCATGTCTAACCTGGAGAAGAATCACTCCCATACTGAGGAGACTTCTCTGACCTGGGCCCTCTTGAATCTCCAAAATTTGAGTGAGTGACACTTTCTTTATGCTCTGTAAAGATAGCTGCCATATGTTTATGTACTAAATGTAAAATTCTAGGCTTATCCTGAGACAATCTAAAAGTTCCAAAGGAGAGGGCCTCTTCTCTTCCCAGTTGCTTAGAAGAAAATTAACACCCACCATTTTTTCAACTCTGTCTTTCCACAAACATGGTATATATATATATATATATATATATATATATATATATATATATATTATCCCAAATGAGCCTTGTGTGCTCATTGTGTGCTAAGGGTGAAATAGAGGACCTCATCTCTGAAGCCAGATGAGCTTGGAGAAACTACCCAAGAGTGTCCAAATGTGTCCTTTTAAAACTTTGACATAATATTGTCGTCTGAAAATATGTTGGTCTGTATGCATGTCTATTCTGGGATTAATGTGGCCAACCTGTGAAGAGTTGTTCACACCTGCCTGCCATTATCTAAGGCTTAGATCCCAAGCAGAAAACAGACCCTAGCAAAGGAGACCCAATTATAGATTGCAGAAGCCAGACCTAGTCCACAGAGTCATATGAGTCTTCCAGTGGTGAAGAGCTGTAGAAAACTGGCAGATGTGTGTCACTATCCTCACTTTAAAGCAGCCCTTTGGTCACTCAATGCCAACACCTGCTGTCATTATGTTTCTTATTCTGCTCATGTGAAGTTGACATCAATTCTCAGCATTAACATCAGATATTTGTGAGTGACTTATATGTCACCCAAATGTTGGGATATAGCCATGAAAAACAGAAGGAGAAATAAAACAAACAAGAACACATAAGTTGTCATGCCATTTAGCATGATTATTTTTCCAAGGGGAAATTCAGTATTCACTATAATGTATCCAAGCATCTTATTTTTTTTCTGAAAATATTTTGATGTAAATGGAATGTTAGGTGAGGATAAAAAATGTCTAGGTGTTGTTAATAATGTCATAGGGGGTGTATTGATGCTCTTCACTTTTGAACACTTGCCAGAGAAAATGATAGATACACACAGGTCACATGATGAAAATCATGGTTAGATTTAGGGTTATCTGTGCAGGACATAGGAATCAATCTGGGAATATTTTTCCTGATTAAAGTAATTTGAGTGGTGCCTTTCCAGAAAAGATGCAAATACACTCTCTACAGAAGCTCGTGTGGTTACTGTATCCCATTGGTTCAGAAAAACGTGAGACTTTATGTGCCCACCATTTTATTTCACCATATTGAATCTATAATGAGCTACATATAAAGTTCATTATTTAGTGAGCTTATAGAAATTAACTTCATCATTAAATATAACATGATTTCATATAGAAAGCTAAACCAACTGAGTTGGGGGACATAAGCAATTATGATGAAAAGAAATAGAATAATTTGAAATGTGGGGAAATGAAGCATATTTTTATAGAAAAATGAATTGGAAAGACATTCAAACCCTCAGAAATTCTGTCAAAATACATCTTAAAATACCAGTGTTTGTTGTGATTTGAACCATTCCAGTCATAAAGACTATTAGGCTGGAGAAATGTTCAGCAGTTAACTTCAAAGTATTCTAGAAGACTAGCATTTGGTTCCCAGTGCCTGGTCAGGGAAATTACACCTTGTAAATCCAGCAACAAATGATCCTACATCCTCTTCTGATTTTCCTACATACACACAACCGTACACATACGCACAGTTAAAAGAAAAAAATAAATTCTTTAAAAGTCCGTTTATGTGATTTGTTTAAATTTTCTTAAAATTCTTAATAGTATTTTTAAATATTTTGACTATCCCAGGACTTTTGACAAAGATGTAATGGAATCACTCAACAGTCATGTGGACGTGGGCTTTTGGGTTGACGTCTGCATTTATAGACTCAGTTCACATTAATTTGTACAGCTACATTACACTGTATAATTGCTGTTATATTGTCTGATCAGTTCTTATTATTCCAGTACTTGTTAATTTGTTTGTGGGGAATTCCTTTCTGTTTTCATTTCATACTGTACTCTGTGTGAATCCATTGATAATCCCTTATGCGTAAAAAAGAACCAACATTGAAACACAGAAGAGGCAGTTCCTTGCAGTTAGTTCTACTCCCATGACTGCAAATACAAGTGAACAGGAGACTTACTAATGATTCTAGCAGGATGGAATCCATTTATTCTAATATTTTTATGTTTTATGCAGTTAGGACCCATACGATGCTGGAGAAGAAACCTCTCTGTTAGTCTGAAATCCCAGGACATGGTGTTAGGGATTTTGCATCCCATTTTTGTTTGTCTCTCTCCTTCACCAGCTCTCACTCCTTACTCTTTTTCTATAAGTATATAGCACAATTTACCATCAATATACTTTTTCTTGTATTCATTAACTTGGGTATACATTCTTCAGCAGTTTTCCATTTTATGACAATAACTCAAAAGTTCTCTTTTCTACTTTCCCATAATCATCATCCTTTCAGATTACTAGAACAAAATACCTGTCTGTGTTATTTATAAACAACAGTCACTTGCTCAGAACAAGGAACTGAAGTGGAAAATCAAAACACCAGCATCTTCAGCGTATCCTGGGACTCTTTCCATAGTTGGAGTCTTTCATCTGACCTATAACTGCAGGCCACTATTCCCATTCAGGATAATACCATTCTCAGGAACTTGTCACCTCATAATGCCTCCACTTCTGAAGACTAATGTATTGGAAGAATTGGAAGATTAAATTTGAACATTATGAAATTGGTAGGTAAATTACCTTTAGAGTAGAATATCAACCTATCTCTAAACAACTCCTTTTTCATGTTTAAATATTCTTGTCATCTACTGTGACAGAAACACTTCACAATCGTGAAATTAATTTTGAATTCCCCTTTTAGTTTGTCAATCCTTTGCCCACTAAAATTGTGAACAGATTTAAAGCACTAAATTGGTGCCTACATATATAACAGAGTTCACTTGTAGTACTACTTTGCGTGTACTACTAGCTAGCTACTCAAAACATAAGAGTGAATGTGTCATTAATGTCTGTCTGTCAAACACTTATAATACATTGCTTCTCATGTGTAAGCAACTTCCTTATGCAAGTTGGAAGTGTGGTAGATGACTTCTAATGTGCCTTTTGATCATTTTGACACACTTAGTTCCCCATAAGAGTGAAACTTCTCTTGCTGCGAGAGAAGCAGCAAGAGAACTCTTGAATCCATGTTCAATGCCTTGTTTCAGAGTAACCTGAATTATATATTTATATCTATGACTTCTCAATATGTATTAAATGTTGGCTGTTCTTTGTAAATTATATACAATTTCCTTTAACGTGCTTATCAGGTAGAAATTGAGCTATTTGCCAATCAATTCTGGTTCTAATACAACTAAATAAAATGGAGAATTAAATGAACACACACATACACACACACACACACACACACACACACACACACACACACACACACACACACATATATATATATATATATATATATATATATAATCAAATGCATGCATGCATGCATGCACACGTGTACAAATTTTTAATGGGCAAATATTGAGTGACTCAAGAAGTAGTACCTTGAGAGTGTCAGAAAATGGGAGGCTCCAGTTCGAGGGTCTGAGCCTTTATCAGAGATGCTACAACCAACTTACCCAGTCCCATGACTTGAATCAATTCCCTGGTGATAGTTACTGGTCTAGATTGGGATGTATTCACATACTTTCTCAGGCTGGGAGTACACTTGGAAAATAATATCATTAATAATTACAATTAAGCACCAGCTAAGGAGAGTGTGGTGTCCAAGAGAAACTACTCTGCCAGTAACTCCAGAAGGGCACATTAGCATGTGGACTGGTATCCACTCATAAATGTTCAAGTCAGCTGCAGTCCTTCTCAGTATTATCCTTGTCACCCTCTATGGATAATGCAAGCATTTCTCTTCATATCTCACAAGGCTGTACATAGGCCTGCCTTTCAAAACACAGTTCATGTCCATAGGTGCATGGGTGTGAAACTATCCACTAGAGTGTGGAGAAACCCATAACTGGCTATCCCCTCAGTAAGAATGACCCCTCTACCTACGCAACTATTCACTGCTAATAGCTTCTCAGTAATGGGTCAGGTATGTTGCTCTTCTACCCTATATATTCAGGAATTATGGGCTTGATTATGCACAGGTCTTGTGCAGGTACACATGGATGTTGTGAATTTATGACTCTGATATTCATGTCATCTCCAGGAGACAGCATTTTACAACACTCCTCTTGACCCTTCAATTTATCCATCCTTTCTAATTCCTTTTCCTTTCCATGCAAATGTGGCTAGGGAGGCCACTGGAGTCATGCAGCTGTGAGCCCATCTTGCCTGGTAGTTAGTATTGTAACATTCAGAGTACAAGGCCCTCAATGCACTTGGGTGGCTAGGTCTCTCATGTGAGGACCTCCACCAAACAGGTTCCACCTATAGAATACTTAGCTGCCCTAAAGAACTGACCCAGCCCCTGCCAAACAGAGTAAAATGCCCAAGTTCTGGACTTGACAAGCCACCAATCCCCACTTTGGAAAGGCTCCACCCTCAACAAACTCTAAATAAACCCTGTTTGTTTTCTGCTCAGTTCTATGCTGCTTCTAGCCCAAACAGAAGCAGCCACTTTCCTGGGTTATTCACACCCAATAAATCTCTTGTATGAGGATTATTGTGTGGTGCGACTTTGTGATTCCCAACTACCAAGATGCCTTTTCATCTAAGCTATAACACTTATAGTGGGTCCATTGTTGGAAAACACTATTGAAGATTTTTCTCCTCCAGCATTCTGGGAGCACCTTTTACCACTATTTTAACTAGATGTTGGTGGGATGGTTCACCATCTCTAAGACTAATTTCTCCCTGTCTTGCAGAAAGTATGTGGTATTTCCAGCAATAGGCTCTTATTGTGTTACCAAGAACAAGGGCAGAAGCCTGTGTTGTTTGGGAGATTTCTGGAGCCCATGCAACTAATAACTGAGAGGGAAGTATCCTCTACTTTGTACTGTAATGTTCCTTTAGTTACACATGTATTCTAGGAGCTACATTGCCACTTCATATGAAGTAATAATAGTCCAATTCCATTTGTTTTTTTTATATTTTTTGTAGTTTGAAATTAGCTTACTAACTAGTGGATTTCTGTATGGCATTTCAAATCTCTCTTCACATTTGTTATCCCACCTACTATTCACAATTCGTTCAATCCCTTTAATTAAGATCAATATCCCCTCTCTAATCTTTCGTTACATAAAAATTCTATTATTATACTACCTGGACCTGAACAAACAACGTTTTTAATTTTATTTTTAACTGTACTTCTTTATTCTTTTATGTGTGTACATGCCATGCATATGTGAAACTCAGAAAACAAATGTTAGAAGTTGAGTCCTGTCTTTCATACTATGAAGCCTGGAGATCAAACATAATCAGGTTTAGCAGTGAGTACCTTTGCACAATAAGCTAGGTTGCTGACCCCCAGAAAATAGTAGTTAAAACTTATGACTTTTTCTATAGTTAAGTAGTTTCTCCATCTTTCTCTTTGCCTCGGCATGTTCTTCATTTCAAAGTCAGCCTTGATTTTTAAAGTTTATCTTGTATCTTTTAGCATTTGGTGTGGTTGCCTTAATGACAGCTCCATAGCTTAATCCCAACCTTCCCTCTAATGCAAAATCTGAGTTGATATGTAAGTTGTAGTGATGAGTAAATGCAGGCATAACCTTTTTTCTTGTGGCTTTTTCTTACTGCTGGTTCCAAGTGATGAAAATGTAATACAGTTCATTACCATTGATCTTACCATTTATCATCTTGAGTGTCTGTGTATGATAGAAATTACACATAGCATTTAAAAGTGTTAACATATACATAGTGATGGTTGAATTTATTAATTCAGCCGTGACATAATAAGTTTTAGACACTTTGCAATAAGTGATTTAAAGGAGAAACACAAAGCTACCAAAAGTTTAAGTGAGAGAACAGAAGCTAATAATGACTACACATTTAAAAAGTCTAATCCTCAGAACATAATTATGAGGTTGGCCATGTTTTTCTTATTTTGTGCTTGAGCAGACTGAGGATTATATGGTATTAATTTCCTACAGGTAATAATGTTTGGATCCAGGTTTTGTCAAATATTAACGATTTTTCTTTCCATTAATTGAAAAATTTTAGAAATCCAAGGTAATGCATACTCGAGACTTTTAAAAATAATTCAATAAACCAATGGGCTTTGTAATGAAAACAAGGAGTTCTCTGCCCTTCAGTTCAGTAACCCTGAGGCAGTTACATGGCACCTTTTCTTTTTTCTGGTGGCTAGTTCCATTTCTCTAGAATATATTGCAAAGCCCCACCTCTTGTTAAGTAGTAGATAGATATCTGCATACATTTTATAAGCCATAGTGATTAATCTTACAACAGGTAATCCAAAATAGACATATGTTCAGAAGACTTCTTAATAAGAGCAAAACACATCAGCTTACATCAGTAAAAGAAAAGATACCTTAGAGGGAGGAGTGCATTTCTCATTAATGCAGTTCATCATAAAACTAAGTCTGATGAAGAAAGATGGAACATTTTTATTTGTGAGGTCCTGTTTTCAAGGATTAGATGATATTCAGGAAGGAGACAATTAGCACCAGTGTTGTAAAGAGTGAACGTCAGCAGTGTGGGTTGGAAGCATCTTGTCAAACAAATTAATGGTGCAATATGGATCTATTCTACTACCCACTGTTCCTCCACAGACTACCCTAGAGATACACCTAGGGTGGTGTGGTGATGTGTGCTGGGATATTTACTGTGACTCAACTTAACATGGAAAGTATTTCAACACAATTCTCTTTCCTACAAACTACTTGTTAATATTCTTTGTCACTTACATTACTTGACTACTTTTGTATTTTGTTTTCAAGAGTTCCAAAAAAATCTTGGATGTGAGTATTTTTCTTCAATGGAGCTATTATTACCATTCAGGTTTTCCATGTTCTTTCTTCAGGTCAGAATTTTTCCATTAGACAACTTAGCTTTTTTTTGTAAGTGTATCCTCACACATTTTAATTGGCTTTCATTTAGATTCCTCTTGTCTTAAGACCACTTCCCTCAAATTTCTTGAAATTGCCACAAGCTACACATGATCATTTGTATTGCTAATGGAATATCTAAACTTCATTAATGTAAAGGACTTATAGGATTGTTCTAGTTGTATCTTTTGAGTTTATCGTTCTTGTTCTTGTCATGTTCTTTTCTACTAGTCTCCTATTCTTCTGCCTCAAATTCCTCCCAATGTCTTCCTACAGGGAATTGTGGTACCCTGCCAGCAGCTGTATCTGCATTACTGTCTTCTTATGAAGCACTGTTCTATCCTAACTCACCTCAGCTGCCAACTACTTTTCTACTCCAATTCTCCATGAACTCTCAATGTTCCAATCAAGGGTAGAAGTGATGCCCAGACTAGTTTAAACAAAATAAAGATGATGCAAACCCACCAGGAACTGTAGTGACCAAGATGATTTTGTAGAAATCCACATGCACTACAACTGCTTGCATATCCTTGAACTACTGCTCTAAAGCCAAACATATCTTCTTTCAAATTCGCTTGTCTTTCAATGAATGGCTACCAGGTAGGCTGTGCTTTCATTTACTCATCAAAGCTTCTGTGTGTTTGAGTTTAAAATGAAACAGAAGGACTGAGAGATTGTGTGCTCAATGAGAAGCAGGCTAACTCCAGGATCAAATTGGTGTACATCGCCAGCCGGAGGCCTATGTCAGCTTTGATAGCTCAGTGATGAAAAAGAAAGGAGAGGAAGAGTAAGAACTAGAGAAAATAAAAGAATATAAGCAAAAATTTCAGCTCAAGGCAGGCTGCACATCCACCTCATGCATCTAATAGGGTCTCAGTTCTTTGTTGCTCCCTTCTTTCCTTCCTTCTTTCTTTCTTTCTTTCTTTCTTTCTTTCTTTCTTTCTTTCTTTCTTTCTTTCTGTTCCCTCGAAGGATTTGACCACAGCATGATTTAACTTGCTCTTCTTGTCCTGGAAAAAATAAAATAATCATTTCAGTTAATTGTGTATCTCGGGAAAAGACATATTCTGTATCAGTCTGCTTGTTTTTGCTTTAAAAAGTCAAATAATTTAAATACTGAGAAATTGTCCCTAGTTCTGGAGGCCAGGGAGTGCAAACTGAGACACCAGTAGTTTTAGTGACTACAGGGGACTTCATTTCTCAGTGACAGGATGCTCCTCCTGAATCTTGAATGGATGAGAGGTTAATGCTGTGTCCCATAGTCCTCAAGGTAGAGGACAGAATAGAATGTGAGGGGTTCCCCTTCAAACCTTTTCAAAAGCACAAATCCATCATAAGGGCTTTCCAGAAGGGTCTGGTCACATTTGAAATCACTATTATGGGTATTACATTTAAAGAACAATTTTAGAAATAATAGTTTTAAGTAATATTGTGCCCTAATTTTAAATGCACATATTTTCAAAGTATTAAATGAAATATCTACAATAAGTCTTCATGTATATGACAAGATCACATTTTGACCCTGGGACCAAGGGCACTCCTTGGAAAAATATCAGATTTTTAACAAATTCTGTAAGTCTTGGAATATACATATTTTAAAATTGATATATATTTGCCTTCATCAAAGACAAAAGGTCACCAAGAGACTAAAATGTCAATGCCAGGTAGGTTAAATGGTGCAACTATAATGGAAAGCATTACTCTAATCACACAAAACTGAAATCAATAAGATCATAGTACGTGGATTTAATTACATGATAACCTACAGAAGTAAAGACAGTAATGCTTAATTCACCAGGTGCAAAAATGAAGAAAAAGTTGGAATAGTATTTTAGAGCTCTGTATATTTCAGCATTATCTACAACAGTTAAAAGGTGGAAACAACACAGTGTACATGAATTAGTGAGCTGTTGTCATTTGATGGTTATGTAAAATATATATATATATATATATATATATATATATATATATATATTCAGTGGCACAGAACTGTTCTTCAGAAGGTTGGTATAGTAAGCCTTATTTTCTCTGTATGTATATGTTAAACACACATTTTGTAAATGTTATATAATTACGTTAACTTAGACAATTGAAACACATAACATTTAGTATCCAAATCTAACTTAAGATTAAGTTACAATTAAGTTATAATTAGGTCTTTTCATGCCATAGTTTACAAATATTAGTCAGAATTTTAATGATAAGAACAGGGCTCTAGAAAAATCAGATACTGTCCCTGCTCCATTTCTTAATCAAAGATGAAAGCAAAATAAATAATATAATTAGCAAAAATCATTTTATAAATATATGAATGAAAGTAATCAGCTGTACTCATATTTTCAAACATTAAAATCTGCACCTTTCTCACTATCTCCTTTTGAATCCATGTGCTTGATAGTCTTCCCTAACACAGTTGACCATAATTGGCAAGATCCAAAAAGCTGTTAGGTATGTTTCTCTAAAAATTCTGTAGACTTCTTTTGTCTACATTATAAATATTGCAAATCCATATGAGAAGTTTAAAACCAAAAATGAATATACATATTGAACTCTGTTCTCCATCTCAGAATATATTTAATCTTAGAACATTCAGAGATTGGGAGTGATATTATTCTTTTCTCTCTGTGATTTTCTTTTCCTTTTTCATTAGTTCTTTGAGAGGTTTTATGCAAGGGTTTTTGATCATATTAATACCCTCTTTCAACTCCTCCCGGATACGTCTTGCTTCTCTACCAACTCAATTTTTAAAGTACCTTCAAGATTTTTTTGCCCAAATACACTTGCATAAGCTTCATTTTCTTTAAATAGACAACTGTTATCTTAGGAAACTCCTGGACCAGAACCAAGAATAGTGGAGAGTAATAATATGAAGATGAGTATAGAAAAGGAATAGTTTAACTCATAAAATATAACTTTATTTTTTATTTAAATTAGAAACAATCTTTTACGTGTCATTCTCAGTTCCCTCTCCCTCCCCTCTTCCCCTGCCTCCCTCCATCCCCATCCCAATCCCTTTCTGCTCCACAGGGAGGGTAAGGCCTTCCATGGGGGACATTCAAAGTCTGTCATATCATTTGGATCAGGGCCTAGACCCTACCCAGTGTGTCTAGGCTGACAAAGTATCCCTCTATGTGGAGAGGGTGCCCAAAGTTAATTTGTGTACTACAGGTAAATAATTACCCACCTCCAGTATCCCCATAGATTGCCCAGACCTCCAAACTGACCTCCTCCTTCAGGGGATCTGGAACTATCCTACGCTGGTTTCCCAGCTATCTGTGTGAGGTTCATGATCAACCCCTTATTCAGGTCAACTGTTTCTGTGGGTTTATCCACCCTGGTCTTGACCCCATTGCTCATCACTCCTCCCTCTCTGCAATTGGATTCCAGAGTTCAGCTCAGTGTTTAGCTGTGGGTGTTGGCCTCTTCTTCCATCAGCTAGTGATAAAGACACTAGGATGGCATATAAGGTAGTCATCGATCTCATTATCAGAGAAGGGCATTTAAGGTAGCATCTCAACTATTGCTAGATTGTTAGTTGGGGTCAACCTTGTAGATCTCTGGACATTTCCTTAGTGCCAGAATTCTCCTTAAACCTATAATGGCTCACTCTATGATGGCATCTCTTTTTTTGCTCTCCTCTAAATCTTCCCCTGACTAGATCTTTCTGGTCCTTCATGTGCTTCTGTCCCCTCCACTTCTACTGTTCTCTTTATTCTAGTTCCCTCTCCCCCCATGCTGTCCATTAGTGTAGGTGATCTTGTCCCTTTTCCCTTCTCCAGAGGACCATGTATGTCTTTCTTAGGGTCCTTCTTGTTTACTAGCTTCTCTGGCAGTGTGGATTCTAGGCAGCAACTTCTTTGCTCTAAGTCTAAAATCCATATATGAGTAAGTACATACCAATTTTGTCATTTTGTAACTGGGTTACTTCACGCAGAATGGTTTCTTCTAGTTCCATCCATTTGCCTGTGAATTTCATTGTTTTTCCTCCACTGAGTAGTACTCCGATGTATAAATGTACCACATTTTCTCCATCAGTTCTTCAGTTGAGGGGCATCTAGGTGGCTTCCAGTTTCTGGCTATTACAAATAATGCTGCTATGAACATATTTGAACAGATGTCCTTGTTGTATGTTTGTGCATATTTTGGGTATATGCCTATGAGTGGAATTGCTGGATCTTGTGGTAAATTGATTCCCATTTTCC
Organism: Cricetulus griseus; assembly: GCF_003668045.3. Taxonomy (NCBI): domain Eukaryota; kingdom Metazoa; phylum Chordata; class Mammalia; order Rodentia; family Cricetidae; genus Cricetulus; species Cricetulus griseus. The sequence goes on along the minus strand of NC_048600.1, from coordinate 7,278,177 downwards.
ATAGGACCCACCATACTGATTTCCAAAGTGGCGGTATGAGTTGGCACATCACCATCAATGGAGGAGTTTCCCCCTTTCTCTGCATCCTCTCCAGCATAAACTGTCATTGGTGTTTTTGATTTAAGCCAATCTGACAGGAGTAAGATGGTATCTCAGAGTTGTTTTGATTTGCATTTCCCTCATGACTATGGATGCTGAGCACTTTTTTAGGTGTCTTTCTGCCATTTTAGATTCCTCTATTGAAAATTGTCTGTTTAGTTCTGTACTCCACCTTTGATTGGATTATGTGGTGTTTTGGAGACTATCTGAGAATAAAATCAGAGAAACATTACCCTTTACAATTGCCACAAACAACATAAAATACCTTTGGGTAATGCTAACCAAAAGAGTGAAAGACCTGTATTGTAAAATGTAACTTTATATCATAGCAGATTCTCGCTGGTGTGGCAAATTCTTACTTCTTTGAGGGTCTTCTCTAAGAAGCTCAGTCTCCCTGTTTCAGTTCTTTAAATTATTAATGAGGTTATTCTAAATCTCTACTGGTCTCCAAAGTCTACCTGACTCAGTTTATTTATTCTATTCATTTTAAATGAGGTCACAATTTCCTAAACACCTTCTGAGTTCATTCTTTTCTGAAAGGTCAACATCATACAATCCTACGACTTTTTTGGTCTATTCCCTTTCAAAGTTATCTCTTTTTTTCTTTGGATAAGATTGTCTATTTCATTATAGCAATATTGGAAATAGTATTTTGCAGACAACTTTCTACAAATAATCAGCATGAGACAGCTTTCCCCCAATTTGTTCTATTTTCCTGTGTATTTTATAGCTAGACAATGGTTTTCTGCTTCAATCATGTTGTGTTATCATCCTTTGAAGTTCTAAATAAGAAGATGCAGTATTCTGCTTAAGATGCTATAGGAAAATATCACAGCCTTAATGCTTTAAACAAAAGAACTACATGGTTCACATTTCAGAGTTTGGAAGTCCATGTTTTGTTATTTCATAAATAGAGTTTTCTTTTTCCTACCTTATTGAGAATTGCTTTCTTGATATGCCCTTCCATGGTGGAGACAAAGAGATCTTATGTCTATTTTTATAAAAGCATCAACCTTTACACATCGTATCCCATTGTCTAACCATATTTAAATTTGGCATTCTTTCATAAGCAATATATTCAAGTGAAATCAGACGAGGAATAAAGGATACAATGAGTTTGAATGGGTTGATACACACATGCCTTTCACTGCTTTTTATCCCAGGTAGTTCCAGTTTGCATTTGTAGTAAAAGATTAATTTTAATAGCATTCCATTTATTCAGATGAGCCAGGCCAGTATAGACATTTGACAGCAGGACATGAATTTATGTGTATATATGTATATTTGTGTTATATACTTGCATAAACACACACACTGTGTGTGTGTGTGTGTGTGTGTGTGTGTGTGTGTGTGTGTGTGTGTGTGTGTGTGTGTGTTCTAAAATTATTTTGAAGTGTGGATATATGCAACTAAACCAATTCCTTTCAGTCATGGGTGGCTTTGAAAAAAATGAGATTATAGATATAGCTTAGTTCTTAAATTATTATTCATGCTATAAAAATTAGACAGAGAATAAAGTAATGCCTCAAAGAATCTACTACAGGAAACAAGAAGAGTAATCATGGTGGATGGACAAGCACTCATGAGCTAAGATATTGGAATATCTAGAAACAGAGGAAAAAGAAGACCATACATCAGGACAAAGCATGATGCAGGCTGAGCAGATGATATAATATGAACATTTCTATTTTACAGAAAGCCACACCTCATACTGCAGTCAATGCTGTGAAGGGGTAGATTCCTCTCCCTCTTAGATAGACATTCACCAAATAATGCTTGTTCTTTAAGACCCAGTTAATATTTTCACTGTTGCCACAGTTTAAGAGCTTAGTCTTCACCAAATGAAGGTCTCTGGGGTTGCTCTGTACACACAACTGTAAGCTATTCTCATGGGCTTCAGCATACAGTTTCATTAATAGAGGAGATATCTGTTAGAAATAGAGAAGGAAAAATAAAAAGTAAGGTAAATTGCAAAACCCTGAACGCTTTTGAGCCAATCATAGAGTAACCAGGTGTGCTGACAGTGATGGACAAGACCTCCCTATCAAGAAGGGTGCATGAACCAACTCACCTGTGGGAAGTGTGGGAGGAGGAAGAAACCACTAGTCACTTGAGAAAGGAGAAAGGAGAAAGCACAATATTGGTAAATCCTTAAAAGAATTAGTGTTGAGTTTTTTTAGTAGACAACAATAGTTAAAAGCAGAAGGAGTTTACAGTCTTTAGTAGATTCCTTTTAGCTACTTTCTGGCATACAGAGGAGCAGGATTGACAACAAAGCAGCCACCTATTCTGAGCTGCTTAGAGAATGAGGCAATACAGAGATGATGCCTGCATCAAGAAAGAACACATCCATCCTCCCTGTCCAGATTATCTGTCCTGTGGACCAGAACCCCTGTATCTGTGAGAAGTCTGAGCAAATTTGCTACCTTCAGGATACAGACACAACCCACTGTGAATATGGGAACATTAGAAAAAGTGTTTATCCTGGAGGTGACTTAGGAAACAGTGTGTTTAAAAACAAAAACAAACAAAAGCTTAGAAGTTAACATTAGAGATTTGATGATACTGTAAGGGGAACGGCATTAACCGTGTTCCAAGACCCAAGTCCAAACTCAGGTACAAGGCCAATATTAGTGTCCTTGCAAGATTATTACACAAATGCACCATTAACATAAGAATTTAATCTTTGAAAAATCCATTTCATTATACTCCATGAAGGAAGTTTTGCATTTTCCTGATCTAAAATCCTGAAATCCAATTTAACTTACCAGTATTATGTTGACTGGCAAACAAAACACAGAACACATTATCTTTGGGTTTTAGATTCATGATGTTTTGTTAGGTTTATTTCTGTCAACACATATACCCCATAAAAGGTAATTTCTATCCAATTGTGATTGTAAAATCACTAACTTGAGGGTGATGAATTTGTAAACTCTAGCAATTGTCAGAATGCACCATTGTTTGGAGTTCCATGGGGCATGGGAAAGAAGGATTACTCCTCTCTGGAGAGGTGATTAGTTTGATTGATTTGTTCAATATTTTGGGACTTTGCTACAGATTGCAAAATTGTTACCCCAAATAATACACCAGCTTTCAGCCTGTGTATGTGTGTGTGTGTGGGAGGATTGTATTTTTTTTTACACTTTCTCCAATGCAACATGTTAATAGTCCCAAGGATAGTTCATGTTGGTGGCTCGAATGTCTGCATATCCTCCGAAACTGACATGTTAAATTTCCCAAAGCACAGTAGGATGATGCAGGAACTCTGGGTGGTAACTAATGACTTTACAAGGGAGGCTCTACACCATGATGAATGGTGATTTGTATTTATTTTTCCTTTCCTTTTCTTTTTTGAGGGTACAGAAGCTTGACAGTGCTTTATAAGTAGTTAACAGGCTTTTCCAGACAGTGGATCTGCTGCTATCTTATTCTTGCATTTTCAGTCTCTAGAAATACAAAAAAAAGCACAATCCTAGTCTTTATAATTAACAGCTTCAGCCAAATTGTTATAGCATTATAATTGGACTTAGAAATTAGTATGGATCTTATCTCTTGCCTAATTGGCATTGCTTTCTTTACATAACTGGGTGGTATATGTCTTTTTAAAATAAATAATTTATTTGTAATCTTTGTCTTTGGGGCCATTTATTATTTTAATGATTTTTAAATTTTTACAGGAATGAAAGAACAGTAGGAGACAAGCTCAGGCATATTAAGAAAACAATTTATTTTAGGCAACCATTTTATGAACACATTTTGCTTGTGTGGCATAACTGGAAAACATTCAACATTCAACTGACGTGGAAAGGACTCTGCTGTGTTTTTTTCTATGAGGCTCCTAGGAATCCTAGGATTCCTGGATATTTTCAGCACCATGGATAGGATTATTGACCCAAGGAATATAAAAATGATTTTCTAACCATGATCATAGAGGGAACAAACAATATATAAATATGGAACATAGTAGTGGTGTAGAAATAAATAAAATGTTTATTTCTGAAACTTTATAGATATCTAATAGATGAGTTTACAGATTTTAATATATTAATTGAAAGTTCTATCTCATTTGGAAAAGTCATTGCACAAATAGCCTAGCAGGCATTCTTCTAGATTATAGTCCCAGGGCTTGAAGGAGTTCTTCATTGTACACACTTTACAAATGTCAGGGCACACAGTGACAGTAGGAACACTGGTTGTACTAACAGCTATGGGGATTTATTATTTCAGGTTAATTTATGATTTGGTCATGTGATGGTGAGAAGACTACTTTTAAAGGTTATATTTGTGCACAGAGTTAGTATAACTTTTTGATTCTCAGTCTTTTAGTTTTCTGGAGATGGGGAACTAGGTGATCTCTGTGAGTTAATGTGATGATCTGGGTGTTCTGATAGCAATGTGATTTACATATAGAAGTCACAAGTAACTATCAGAGTTTTCATAGCCTTGTAATGAACAATGTCTGTTAGAGAATGAGCAGTTGTTGGCTTCCCAGGCAAGCTGTAATCAGAGTAGCCACCTACGTGGGAGGCAGCAATGAGCTTCAGATCCAATTCCCTTGTGACAATAACAATATCATAAAAAGCTTTCTTGCAGCTTGGCGTGATAGTTATAAGATGTAGCAAGCATTTTAACCATGTTTCTAGAGACTTCCATTACCTTAAATGACATCTTGTATCACTGGTGTCAGCATAGTCTGTCACCAAGTAACACAAACTCACATCCACCTGCCCTGAGAGCTATTCTAGTCAATCGGGCAATTTTGCCTTCTGATGAGGCTTATTTTGAGTTACAGAAAACCCATGTCCTGTTCTACAGCTACAAATCTCCCCATCAATCACCACAGACAGATTCAGGTGGCACATTTGCTGGCTTCTGGTGGAGGAGAGAAAGCTTTCAGTTTGATTATCTGGAAATGTTGGAGAAAACAAAAGGGAGATGTTTATATATCTATAAATACCATGTTTGAAGATGAATGCATTATTTGTTATGAATGCCTTTGTCCAAAAAAAATTTCAGATCAAGGGCAACAAGCTATAATCTTTTCATAATTATGTTTTGAATTCATGCTAAAAATTTCAATGATAACATGAAATAAAGTGGCAAAGGATATTGAAAGCTTATGTGTTGGGATGTATTTATAAAGATACTCAAACTTGGGCTGGAGAGATGGGTCAGCAGTTAAGAGCACTGACTACTCTTCCAGAGGACCCAGGTTCAATTCCCAGCAGCCACATAGCAACTTACAATGCTCTGTCACTGTAGTTCCAGGGGATCTGATGCCTTCATCCCAATGCACATAAAATACAGGTTAAATAAATTTACAAAAATAAAGAAACTTTCTTAAAAAAAAAAAAACCTCAAACTTTGTGTCAGAATGATTGGATTATGACCCTTTAGTTGTCTCCATGACTGTAAACTCTAGTGTGATCTATTTATTGGTTGATAATTAGTTTGAAACTGCACCTTTCTAAAACACCTTCTCACTGAATTGTCACGGAACTTTACTTCTTAGAATGAGACAGCACCTTCCCAGAGATTCATAGATTCTGTACTCCAAAAAATTTACTTCTTTGTATTTTTGCTGTTTCTAAAAACTCTACAAATCTCTTCTAGATTACCAAGTTCATATGCACCTATACAATTTAAATAAATAACTGCCTTAAAATTAACATAAAGCAGAATGATCCAGGCTGGCAAACAAAATCTCTGTTGACACATAGAGAAATGGCAAACCCAAACTGTTTCCTCTGTATTTTAGCTCAACATAAACAGATATCTGGTTTCCAATTCTATATCACTGCCTTACAGAGACACACAACTTTAGAGCTATAACTTGTATCCCTAAATTTACTTTTCAATGATCTTTTCACCATGTAATTAAATATGAGAAGTTTCTGGAATTATAATACAAATTTCAATTTATAAATGACCAAAATTTACAGTATGTTGAAGCTGAAAAACAATACAGAGATTTATTGTGACAAAATCATATTTAATATCATATTTGAATATAATAGAGGGAAACATTATAAGTTTAAGAAAAATCAGGCACTAGGGAAATATCTGGAGAGCTACAAAGATGACACCAACTAACAATCTAAGCAACAGAGGAGAGGATACCTTAAATGTCCTCTCCTGATAATGAGATTGATGACAAATTCATATGACATGGTATAGCCTTCATCTAACAGCTGTTGGAAGTAGAAGCAGACACCCACAGCTAAACGTTGAACTGAACTGGAATCCAGTTGCAGAGAAGGAGGACTGATGAGCAAAGGGGTCCACACCAGACTGGTGAAACTCACAGAAACAGATGACCTGAACAAGGGAGAGTTCTTGGTCCCAGACTGATACCTCAGAAACCAGCATGGAACTGATCCAGACCCCTTGTATGTGGGTGTCAGTGAGGAGACCTTTAGAAATCTATGGAACCTCTTGTAGTGGATCAGTACTTATCCCTAGCATAGGAATGGACTTTGGGAGCCCATCCCACATGGAGGGATACTCCCTGTGCCTAGACACAAGGGGGTTGGCCTAGTCCCTATCCCAACGAATAAGGCAGACTTTGAAGAATCCCTGTGGAAGGGATCACCCTTCCTTGGGAGCAGAGAGGGTATGGGATAGGTAGGGTATTATTGGGGGGACAGAGGGGGAGGGGAGGGAAAGGGACCTGGGATTGACATGTAAAATATTTTTTTCTAACTAAAATAAAAAAGTTAAAGAATATATTTGAAGACTAAAATCCCTACCATACTTTTAGGTCCTACAGTATGTGAAGCTCTAATCTTTGATCTTCTCATTACTATAAACAAAAGCAATGTTTTCTGCCTTAGACAATTGGTGATTCCTACTGGCTGTTTGCTACTGTTTTGCATGTGATACTGTAAAAAGGTGTTGGAAGGCCCTGCTGGTCAGAGGCTTCAGTCTACCACAGCCTGAAAAGCTCTCTTTGAGCTTGGCAACATGGAGGACTTCCTCCTCTACCCCAGCAGAGGGCTTCTTGCTCTCTACATAACATTATTTGGAGAATTTTCTAGGCCCATATGCCTGATTTATCTCTAGTGTGACTCTTGACACAGTTCCCTGAAAATGATCTTCCCTGCTGTCCATATGGCAATTAGGTGACATGCTCTAGCTATTTTGATAGGGCTGTGCTGCTAATAATACAGCTATGTGACAAGAATATGCCACTTAATACAAATTATGTGATTCCCTAGTTATCATCCCCAATCCTATATATCCACTACACTCTGGAATAAAGTTGAGCTGTCTCTGGAACTATTTCTTTGAAGGGTATTTCCATTGTGCTCACAGGACAGACAAGTCTTTGCCTGCTGCTTCTTTCCGCTTTGCCCTCTGGCCTGGTGGCTGATTGACAGTAGGAAAGGAGAGGGACCTCAAAATGGGTCTATGGTTTACCTTCCAAATTACCAGCATTATTATAATCATCTCTCCTGTGGCCACAGGAAGAAAGATGCAAGCTTTGAATCATCATTTGAATGTTCTCTGTAAGTTGTGCTTTTCATTTTCCTAATTAATACTAATATTTGGGGAATTTCTGCAAAATTCAAATATTCATTGGTATGAGTTGAGTCTCAAGACAAACTTGCATGTAAGAATACCTATTTTCATGAGCCCATTTCCAGAAACCCTATTCATCAGTTAACTTCTTTAGATAGCCTCCATTTTTTCATATTATTCATATAATTTCATATTATATGAATTCATAAAATTCATATAATAATCATATTATTCATATAATTATTCATAATTTTCATATTATCCATATAATTTTTTCCATATTAGTGTGAAATCCTTTCTCCTCTTAAATGGTAGTTTATATGTAAGAATGGTTAAGTCATCATTTTTTTCATTGATAAAATTGGAATGGCAGGGCTGTGGAAATGATCATCTATGGAGGAGAAGGAAGCCCAGCATCTATACAGTGTCTCCTGACCCAAAGACTCAGATGTGCACAAGAATACTCTGGGGAATGAATAAAGGTAGAGAGACCCAGCTTCAACTAACTTTGACATGTGGTTAATTATTTACACGTTAAAAGTGTCTAAGTAGAATAAGGTCTCTGCCATTTTATTCCTTTCCTTCTTTCAAATTTCAAGTCATTTAGGAACTTGGACAATCTAAATTGTCAGGTCTGACCATGAGTCTTGACCACCTTGTTTCAGCTGGAGAACCTGAGCCAAGTGAGCATTATCTAAAAGGAAAAAAAAAATGCTTTAACAGACCAAGCTCCTGTAAGTAAAGAAAGAAGAAAACTGAAGCAATTATGCAGACCACTTAGGAAAAGACAGTAAAGGGTTTTAGACATATTCCAAATAAAAAATTAATGTGAAATGTTGGAATCATCAATTCCTATCACAGCTTAGCCCTTGCTCTGCACAAAGCTCTGCAAATGATTTCCATTTATTTGAGTGTCAAGGAGATAAGGAATGACTACTACATCCATTTGTTTGTCTTAGTTGATTCAGACTGCCTGTCTCAGACTTTTCCCCTCACTTTCTGCTTTAACTCTATGAAAACCCAGATCCAAAGAACTCTAAATCATGGTCCAATCCTGTATCTTACAGTTCTATTCTTAGGGCAATCCAGAGAAAAACTGACAAGTGGTTTTCTGTATCACCCAACCTCACTTTAGTTGCCTCCTCAATGGCTTGCTTCTTTGCTCCTCAAAGTCTGACCTTTCATGATCTCCTAGACTTTAAGTTTTTTCCAAACATTTATTTCTGAGGATTTCACTTCTCACCTACTCTCTCATTATGTACTATTCACACCCATTGCTCTTTTTTTATTTTGGAGATTATAATTTAATTACTACATTTCTCCTTACCTTATGCTCCTTTCATATATTCCAATAACCCCTCTCTACTCTCCATGAATCAATGACCTCATTTTTCACTGAGTATTATCATATACATGTATGAGTTTATATATACACAGGCACACACATACACATACATTCTGAAAGTAACCAGTTGAATGCATATAATGTTACTTTTATGCATTTATTCAGGGCTAACCTTTTGGTACTAGATAAACACTTGCTGTACTCTTCCCTGGGGAGGACCATCTACCTCCTCTTCCCCCAGCATTACTCAGTTGCCTATAATTCTTAAGGTAGGATTGAGGCTTATGGACTTTTCCCTGGTATGTTTCTAGATGTTATCAGTGTTCATCTCACAACTGGGCAGTCAGGTTGGTGAGCCTCCCTGTAATGATAAATCTTCCCACCAGCTACCTGAGTTCTGCTGCCACGTTAGCCTACCCCCCAAAACACACAGAGGCTTATATTAAGTGCAATGCTGCTGGCCAATGACTAGGCTTTCTTATTTGCTAGCTCAGTCTTATCAACCATAACTACTAATCTATATATTTTTATAAGGAATTATCTTGCCAAGGATGCAGGCCTTATGGGCCAGCCTTCCTGGGATCACGTGGGGACTTCTCTCTCTACTACATTTTCCAGCATCCTCCTTCTCTCCTAGTCCTGCCTAACTTGCTTCCCTGTTGGCCAACAGTACTTTATTTATGAACCAATAAGACAAACATGTACACAGAAGGACCTCCCCCATCACGTCCCAGGAAATTAGACTCATGTTAACAGAAGGTGTCAGGTAAACATCCAAATGAAGTAGACAATCAACTGTTCTACCCAGTCACAATGCCTATAAACCACATCAACCACTAGCATGACACAATAACTTCATAGGCACAGTAGTAGCACATAGACCTTGGTGGTAACCAAAAGTTCTCTATTTGGACTTGAGACCTGCTACAAAAGAGGGACACCATTCTGGTAACACAAACATAGCTAACTATCCAATGATTTTGAAGTTATGACTATTGGAGGAGAACCTACAACATTCTACTTACCAAACCAGCATAATCCCTGCAAACTATCTACAAACACTTGTTTTTATCTAGAGAGGACTATAGTATTCACTCCTCATCAAGAAAAATTTGCAACAGAGACAAATACAAAATCACAACCAAACAAAATGCACAGTTGTGCAGCCCAGTCCATACAGTACATCTGCAAAATGCTCTTCCACCTATGTTTCAGGTAAATGTGTAGAGGATGGAGTGGAAAGACTGTAAGATCCATAGGATTATGGTGTTTGCTATAAGATTGTGTTTCCTAGAAACTTGGGAAGCTATACTTGCAAAGTGTCACCAACATGATTGTGATCACTCTATAAAGTGAAATCTTAAAAAGAAAAGTAAAATCTCCTTGCATTGAGTATTCATTATGATGTGCTACATTACCTTGGCATATTCCAGGTAAGCTCAGACTTTTAAATAGATATTAGGGTGAAATTGAACTGTGATTAAAGTAGTGTGATAATAGGAAAACTGTTATACAAGTAGACCCCTTGTTAATATAGAACTCCTCAGAACTCCCACCCCAGTAGTTAATATAGAGCTGAAATTTTGATAAAATTAAGCCAGGGTGTATGTATCATGTTGTATGATGCTAATGCAACACGCAATCACTAATATGTCAGGCCACTTCAGACTTCTCTTAGTCTATTATTTCTTTTATTGACTATTTCATTGTTCCTTTATGTAAGACTAGAAAAGGAGCAATTTGTGTGGCTTCTGATCTATTAAAATCTTGTGTACCTGCCCACTCAAATAAAGATAACAAAGGAAAATCCCCACAGTTCTCCTCAGCAGAGGGACTATGAAAAAGAGAGTACCCACTGCTTACCTCATGACACTTAGCAGTTCCAACAAATCTAGTAAGATGTATGATTGGAAAACAATCTGAAGTTTGTTTGTTTTTTTAATGGGTTTCCTTTAGTTCTGTTCATTACTCATTATGGAAACTTCACTAAAACATCTGACATTTCTGGGCCTCAATTTAGTCATCTTTAATATATGGATGTTGTTATTTATCTTGTATTTTTACAGTGGTGGTTGTGTATGACGTGCTCAATGCTGTGAATGCCCTATGTTCAGGGAATAATAGCCATTAGTATTTTTAAAGTACTACTTGCAAATAATACATTCCAAATAAATGTTCAGATATAGAGATGAATTTGATTGATAATATTTCTTTTAGAGTCTAGCATGCTAGCTGTGAATTAAATTAATACTGAAACAAAATCATTCTGAACAAAAAGCTGATATTATGATAAAATTTGTTCTCTTCACTTTCTAAATGTTAAATGAGGGCTTATTCCTTAAATCATACATACGTACATACATACATACATACATACATACATACATATTTACATACATACATAAACACACACACGTGTACACAGACACACACACAGACACACATACACACACACACACACACAGACACACACACACACACACACATACACACACACACACACACACACACACACACACACATATATATATATATATATATATATATAATCTTTATAATGGTGATTCAAATTTAATTATGATATAACAGTGGATCCTGATTGTAGACTTGATCTGCAAAGTTACCTGCAAATTCTTGCATGAAAGTTTTAAGAAGCAATGTTTGGTGGGGATTGTATAATTCATGTGCCTTCATTTTTGTTGTTGTTGTTGCTAATTAAGGATGATGATGTTTCCCTTAGGCATGAAGTGATATAGATGCTGAAGCCATTGTCACCATGCTGAAGAAAATGGGATGGCATGAAATTGTGAAGATGAAGCTGGTGGGAATAAAATGTAATCATTTCTAAATGACCAGAAGGCCCACCCTCCACCCCTTCATTTCTATATCTGAGGACATATTGAGAAGTGTACCATCTACCAAACAGAAAACAGGCTTGTGTGGAACTTGCGGTTGCCTCATTGTTGATTTTGGACCAATCAGTTTCCAGAACTGTGAGAAATGAATGTTGGTTCTTTGAACCATTCACTCCATGGCCATTTGTTACAGTAACTGGGACTTACTGGCATGGATGTTTACCTAAAACATTCCTCTGAAGACTTTCTACAGATTTGCCTTTGAAATTTGAAGCTTCTCCCCAACTCTATGTCTTTTATGGAGTTGGACACAAGTGCTTAGGACAATCAAGTGTTATGTAATTAACAGGACATAGTAGCTCTCCAGGAGAGAACATCAAATCAATTTCCATGCAGCAAAGCTGTTGCACCGCTGTCCATCATTGAGAGGCAATACATTGTTGCTTTGTGACCATGAGTAACATGAGTGTTTCTAGGATACCCACCTACTACTCCCACCTTTAAAATTGAAATATCAGCAGACATCTCATAATAACCTGATCTCATCTCTGATTTCTTTAAAGAGTCCATTAGGCCTCATCTGGTTCCTCATTCTGTATTCCTTCTTCCCACCTTTACTTGGTTCACTGCTGCAAATAAATCAATGGATTGTTCCAGCTAACTCTTAAAGAACTCTGGTCTTTATAATTATCAACAATTAAGGTTACTTATAAGGGTTTGTGATAATCCTCTAATGTTGGATGCCCTCTGCTTAGCTACACAGGCTTCATTGACTAGCATCTATACTTCTGTTTGATGTAAAAGCTACATTATAGTTCATTTCTCCTCCAAATCTTCACACTTTTGACACTTTTGACATTGACACTTTTGACATTGATCTGCAGATTTCCATTGCCTTTTAAATAACTCTATATGAAATTGGTTATAAAAAGTCTATCATTCATATGAAAACATATGCATGAATATGACTATTTTTATCATATAGTCAACTATTTGTCTTGTGTTTAACAAGGGGTTAAAAAGCAGATATCTAGTGCATAGCAGAGTCTTAGATTGTTGGTATTCACATCTCATTTAAGATTCAGCTCCATCTTCACTGCAGAAACCTCTAACAGATGGGGAAACCACTATGAGCCTCAATTTTCTCATTGGTGGAACAAGGATAATAATGTTTCTAGCCTGCGGGCTTGCTGTGAGAGTGAAATGCAACTTGTTAGGTGCATTGCAGAGGTGCCCATATACAGTAAGGGCTCAGTACAGATGCTCTGTCACCTTTGTTATTATTATCTTGGAACTGCAAAAAGATATTCCTGTATAAAGAATTAATATACCTCTTCAATGTTGTATAGCCAGACAACTAAATAACTGCATGCTGCTTCCCACACAAAGTAGGTTTTAGCATAGGGTTATGAGCTAATAAGTGCATGCAGGCTTTCTCACTTACTATGCAGACCCAGCTGAGATGGTCAAACCTTTGATGTGCTGACTATAGTGGGGATAATAAATACTGGAAAATTTTCAGTGGGAACATCACAATTTAAACACATACACAGAAAAATGTTATCAAGATTCACAAGCCTAGAATGGAGATTTAGGGTTGGCATATGTTGTTTGTTAGAAAGAAAAGCATGACCACTGACTTATGTTCAGCTCTAAGTATTATATATAGAAAACAATTTATGCCACTAGAAACATTCTTATACTTTCCTTTCAAATTTCTAAATGGTAGGAAATAAACATAGAATAAAAGTTCTTACCAGTTCAGATAAACAAACACCCAACACTAGGTGTAAACACAAAATAGAGTATCTGCTGTGGTGATACTCAGCTGAGTAGTGATGTATACCAGATGGCAAAACCAACATCTTTGGGCTGATTTCAAACAGTAGACGTGTTTTCCTAGGCCTGAAGAGAGGTAGCTGGAATAATAGCTTAAATATTTTCAAATTATGTTTTATCAGAATAAGAACACTGTAATATATATATATATATATATATATATATATATATATATATCTTACTAAAAAATATAAGACCAATTCAGGGGTACAGGAGGAACCCCTGTAGTAGTAGAACAATTCATTTTTAGCTGTAAATGTGAGTCCATCCATCCAACCCAACTTCATCCCCTAGAGTCTTAATTTTTGGTGCATACCCAAGGTACCCCTACTTCTTCATCACAGTCTCACAATTGGCTAGGCCCTAGAGTAGGGAACAGCAACAACAACTACAATGACAGACAACAATAACACAATGATACACTCACAGAACAAAGGTAAGACCAGGAATCTACATTATTTACTATCTTAAACATCATATTTCCGAATGCCGAGATCCCAATGCTAAAACACAAACATAACCATCTAAGAAAATAAGCCCCATCAGAAGATACAAATCACACTGTAATAGGCTTCAAGAAACACAAACAAGGACTTCGAAATAATGATTCTGAATATGTTCAAGGACTTTAAAGTAGATATTATTATATGCCTGAATGAGGACATTGAATAAAATAGGTATGTGAAATGATAAAATATTCAAGGCATAAAAACATAACTTAGCAAAGAAATAGAATATCTAAGGAAAACTCAAACTTGAATAAAACTGCAAATAAGAATATCAGGACATAAGACATAAGCCTCAGGGGTAAGCCTCACCAACAAGCTAAAATCTGTGAAAAGGAGAATTTCAGGTCTTGAAGACGAGGAACAAGAAATGGATAGCTCAGTAATGGACAGGTCATTCAATGGATATCTCACCCAAAGAAAATTTTAAATCTGAAAAAATAGCTCAAAGCATCCAGGAAATTTGGGCCATTATGAATAGACCAAATTTATGGATAAAAAATACAGGGATAGGAGAAGAAACCCTGGTCAAAAGGAGAGAAAATATTTTTAACAAAATCATAGTAGAAAATTTCCCCACTCAAAAATAAATAAATAAATGCCTATCAAGGTAGGAGCACACAGACAACTGGTAGACAGGATCAGAAAAGAAATATCACATAACAAATAAATATTGGCTGAAACTGCACAAAATCATATACACACAATAAATGGGAACTTAAAACTGGTGAGATCTGAATTAGCATCATAGATTGAGCCAGGGATAATTTTTTATCAGTATAATTTAGTAGTATTGGAGGTTTTGACAGTGTATTATGTAGTAACATGTTTCTATTATTGAGAATTAGTTAAGGGTATGCAAAACCATGGTGGACATTTTTTATAACTTCATGAAAGTTACAATTAATTCTAAATAAAAAGATATTAATTATATTTCATCAAGAATCTCTGATAATATATTTCTCATATTATGGTATTTTTGTAATTATCGAGCAGGTGCCCAACCAAAAAAGACATGAAAGTAAAAGTGCAAGAAATAAGAAGAGAAAGAGAGCAAGGAAAAAAGAAAAGGAGAGAGAAGAAAGTAAGCAGAGGAGATAGGGAGCAATGGAGGTAATGTGTACATTTGAAAATGCACAAACGTGTGTACTAAGCATTTTTATTTATTTATATAGGTGACATAATGAAATCAACTACTTTCAAATATGCAAACAAGAATGAAAAATAATAGGCTGTAAAAACAAAGGAATATATCCATATAATGTTAAAATAAATAAAATATATCATAGATCAAAATGATATACATATGTAAAAAAAACATGAGTAAAGTCTTATCAGAATGGCTATAAAATATAGGTATAGACAATTAACAAGAAATATATCTGAACAATAATAAAGTGCTAACACTGAAGATTAATATCTGAAAAAATTATTTTAGCAAAAACCAGAGGAAAACTCTTATATATTAATGTGTAGGTGACAAAAGGGAAAAAATACTGTAAATCGAACTATTTGTAGAACTCAAGAACACCAGAAATGTTTCATTACAAAACTTGGAGGATATAGCTGAGTAGAGTTGGAAGAGTTACAAAATCTTAAAATATTAATGATTAAAAGAAGAACAACTTTTATATATGCTGTATATAGAAAAAGGAAGCCTATTACAGTTACTGAGAATTCTGTGGTCACTGAGCATTCTGTATGTGCTTTTAATTATTAACCACACCTCATTATATAAATTAGTACAATTATTGATTTAGGATGAACGAGTACAAACTTGAAACATGAAAGTCAATCTTTACCAAACAATGAGAAAACTAGTGACTCATTCATAAATGACATTGAGGTTAATGAGCTTTCTTTCAAGAAACATCGAAATTTGATTCTTACTTTACTGTCTTATGGAATAAATTCAGGTTGGTTAAAGAACACCAGAGGAAGACCTATACAATTACTGAGCAATAAAGTACATACTCATCAGCAGAGATTAAAAACTAAACTATGAAACTAATAGCTTGGTAAATAAGTATACTCTAAGCAGGCAATGGAAATTATACAACAACTAGCAGGAAGTGCTCAAGGTTATGTGTATGTAGTAAATAACATGACTGAGTCATATAGACATAATTGTTTGAAAACTCCTACAAAATTTGTTTGATATTGCCATTTACATAATTGTAATACATTCTCTATGTCTTCTTTGAGAATTCCATATATTCAGACTATGTATTTCTATCATATTCAACCTCAACTCTGTCCCTAATTTCTCTATGCCACCCCAACCACCTATTGTGGTGATATCTTGCACATATAAAGCCTGACGGGGGTTAGAGAATGGAGCTTGCCACTAGATAACCATAGAGTCTGGAGGTTTGTACAGACAGGCAGGATGTGACATAGCTGGGTAGTAACAGTATATAACCAAGAACAAACAGGAAATTGTTCTCTCTTCTTTGGAGACACTTAGGAGGTAAGGTGTGCTGTGGCTTGCTCCTCCTCTCTGATCTCTCAGCATTTCCCTCTATATCTGACTCCAGCCTCTTATTATCTAGACCAATTTAGGGCTCTGTTTACAACCTATTCACTCTCTCTAGTTTTAAACCTACAAAATTGGATTATTTTAGCAAATACCCAAATGCATTAATATGTCTTCTATTGAGAGAGGTAAATCAGTTGATTAAAATTTAAAATTCATATAGAAACCATATATGAAATGTATATAGAAACAACAATCAGAATATACTATATGAAAATACAATTTTTATTTAAAAATGTAAAGATAGAGAATTAATGTTGATAAATATAACAAATGTATAAGATTGGATCAGGAAAGTCCACATTTCTAGGTCCTACATAGTATTTGGTTTATGATGGCTAATTAGGATGGCCAACTGGGTGGAATTTAAAATCACAGTGGATGTGAAACTTTAGGCATATCTGTGAAGAAATTTCTAGAGTGCATTAAGTGGGATGGAAAGACTCATATTAATATTGGGTGGCACCATTTGATAAACAGGTGTCCTGGACTGAATAAGAAACCTGAAGGGGTCTGAGCATCAGCATCAGTGCTTTCTGTACTCTGACTGTGGATACAGTCCAGGCGATGGAATCAAGTTCCAGCTGCCATGTATTCACCAATATGATGGACTGTTCTGATGAAATGTGAGCTCAAATAAAGCCCTCTTTCTTTGACTTGTTTTTAATCAGACATTTTGCTGCAGCAATTCAAGTAGGTAATAAAATGTTGATTTATTGTTATCATGAATATCAAAACAAGAAACACACACAATTCTTCTACTCTGTAATTCACTACTAACACACTTCTTTCTATCATCAGACTCTGATGGTATAGAAACATGGATACAATGAGACTGACAGTAAGAAAAAAAAAAACTTAGGGAATGAAGTAGGCTACTGACCAAACATCAAGTTATGCTTATATTCATAATATCAAGAGCAAATTGTTACCTTCCCTTATAGCACATATAGATGAAAACTGGAGACCTATGTCTAATGGTATTTACAGAAAATAAAAACTTAAAATAAATATTGTATTTGGTTGAGAGATGATGAGGATGAGAGAATTGAAAGTTACAGGTTGCCTGCATGCTCCCCATCTATGCAAAGTATAAAATTATTAGGCATGGTGATACAAATTCTATAACTCATCAAGTAAGAAATTTAGAAAACATGATAAAAAACAGTGTCGAAATTAATTAGACTATTTTATGGAATTAAATACCCAACATCTTATTTGGACAACCCAATGACATCAATAGAAGAATATTCAAGATACTTAGACAAGTGAATATTTATCAAATTGCTTCATAAAGCTGAATGCTATACATTTAATTGCATTTTCTTTCCAAATGATTTATAATATCTGAGTTTTTTCTATTTAAGTTTATAACACAGATTCTGAAGTAAACTTAAAAAGAATAAGAATGAAATTGTATAAGATTTTAAAATACACTACCATCGGAAGGCCAGAAAAAAGTTATGTTGCATAACTTATGAATAATTGGCTCCAAATAAAACATGAAGTCAGAATTTTAATACCAGGTTAGAATATTCACATCTTCTCTAGGCAAGAAGAAAGGAAGACAGTCATATCTCCAAGAATAAAACCATTCTTGAAAGTCATTATTCTAATAAGAGGAATTATGAGTAATTCAAGAATTTTAGTAAGCTGGTACTGTATGAGAAAATTGTGGTATGCAGGAGAAAATGTTTTGCACTGATGTATGATCTCACTTTCATGTTATTCTCAGTTTATGTCCATTGTACAGTGGCTGGAGAATTCAATGATAGTCTGTATGAATTCAAATGGCTTAGAGAGAGAAGAAAATATCAGAAATGTTGATTTTTGTATGATCTGCAATTCTGTCTTCTAGACCTTCATTTCTATATTTTCTATTAAGCAATAACCATAGTAAATGGCATTCCTTCTTCAGCAATTCCACCAGTAAATTTTATAAGGGCATGGGAATAGCAGGTTGTTGATTTTTGACAAAGTATGGATAGATAATACATTTTATATATTTGGGAGGTTTTTTTTTTGTGTGTGTGTGTGTGTGTGTGTGTGTGTGTGTGTGTGTGTTGTGTGTGTGTGTGTGTGTGTGTGTGTGTGTGTGTCATCCCCTTATTAAGGTTTTCTGGTTTTAGTTGATATTTCTTCTTTTTGTAGTATAATTTTTGAGACAGTATCTCACTCCAGTTCAGTTTTTACTAAAACTCACTAAATAGTCTAGGCTAGTCACAGACTGTTTGCAATCCTTGTGCTTCAGCAGATATTCTATTAATTGACCCAGGTTAGCACATGTCTATAAGAAATAGTCTTCAACAGGTGAAGACATTTAATTTGTGATGCTCTTTTTTATTCTAAGAATGGAGTTCTTGCACTCCATTGCTTCATTTCAAATCACACAAAACAGATAAAAGCTGCCTGCCCTCTACAATGGGTTGATTGGTTGTCGTCTGATGTCTGTATTCCCCTTCTCTGAAGATGTATACTGGGATCTTTTATGGAAATAAACAGGTTGCATCCTTTTTTTTACTTGTATTGTTCTGAAAGTTTAAGACAAGTGTTTAAATGACAACTTTGACATTTTGCTTTTAATCCTGGCACTGCCTAAACTTCAGTCTAAGATAGTATTCTATAGAATCCCTTGGCTCTGTACAAACATGGGTACCTATCAATATGTGTCTCTTGCTCTACTTTTAATTTTCCTCAGCATTAATAGAAAGGAATCCATCTTCTTTTTGGCAGCTTTACTTTATGAACTTGAAAATAAGAACTTTCTCATTGAGTCTGGTGTTAGTCATGGTTCTCTAGAGACATGGAAGAAATTGAATCATGTGAAGACTGGTATAGATAGATTAGACACAGATATGAATGAAGAGATTTCTGAAGGAAAATGACTTATGTGATTGTCCAGGTGAAGAAAACCTTGGTCTACCATTCACAGGCAGGAGAAACAAGAAATTAGGTACAATAATCCAGTCTAAGCTCAAAGACATGAGATCCAAACTGTGATGTCTCTACAAGTATTAGAAGCAGGTGCTCTGAAGTCCACAATATATGAAAATGTTTTAGCTCAAACCTACATACCAGTCATACTTTGGTATACTTCTTTGTTCTGGTAAAGCCCCAGAGAATTAGATTAGTCCTTCTTATCTCAGGGAAAATAGATCTTTACTCAGGTGCAGTACTCAAAGCTAATCTCTTTCAGAAATTTTCTTGCAAATCCATTCATCTTTCTGGGCATCACTGACCTTGAAAGAACAATTCTTAACTTTATATGGAGAATCAAAAGACCCAGGATAGCCAAAACAACACTGTACAATAGAGGAATTTCTGGAGGCATCACCATCCCTGACTTCAAGCTCTATTACAGAGCTATAGTCCTGAAAACAGCTTGGTATTGGCACAAAAATAAACAGGTAAACCAATGAAATAGAGTTGAAAACCCTGATATTAACCCACACACCTAAAAACACTTGATTTTTGACAAATATTCCAAATATATACGCTGGAACAAAGAACAACTTCAACAAATGGTGCTGGCCCTAACTGGATGTAAACTTGTAGAAGACTACAGATAGACCCAAGCCTTTCACCCTGCCCAAAACTTAAGTCAAAATGGATCAAATACCTCAGCATAAACCCAGCCATACTGAACCTATTAGAAGATAAAGTGGGAAATACCCTTGAATTAATTGGTACAGGAGACCGATTCCTGAAAATAACACCAGTAGCACGGACACCAAGATCAACAATTCATAATTGGGACCTCCTGAAACTGAAAAGCTTCTGTAAGGCAAAGGACAGTCAGCAAGACAAAACAGCAGCCCACAGACTGGGAAAATATATTCACCAACCCCACATCTGACAGAGGGCTGATCTCCAAAATATACAAAGAACACAAGAAGCTAGTCTCCAAAACACCAAACAACCCAGTTAAAAAGTGGGGTAAAGAACTAAACAGACAATTCTCAATAGAGGAATCTAAAATGGCTGAAAGATACATAAGAAAGTGTTCAACATCCTTAGCCAGCAGGGAAATACAAATCAAAATAACTCTGACATACCATCTTACTCCTGTCAGAATGGCTAAAATCGAAAACACCAATGGCAGTTTATGTTGGAGAGGATGTGGAGAATGAGGAATACTTCACTGCTGGTGGGAGTGCCAACTTGTACAGCCACTTTGGGAATCAGTATGGCGTCTCCTCAGGAAAATGGGAATGAGTCTACCACAAGATGCAGCAATTCCACTTTTAGGAATATACCTAAAAGAAGCACATTCATATAACAAAGACATCTGTAATAGCCAGTAATTTGAAGCAGCCTAGATGACCCTCAACCTGAAGAATGGATGGAGAAAATGTGGTACATTTACACAATGGAGTACTACTCAGCAGAAAAAAACAATGGAATCTTGAAATTTGCAGGAAAATGGATGGACCTCTAAAAAACCATTCTGAGCGAGGTAACCCAATCACAAAAAGACAAACATGTTATGTACTCACTCATATGTGGATTTTAGACATAGAGTAAGGGATTACCATCCTACAATCCTCACTGCCAGAGAAACTAGTAAACAAGGAAGACCCTAAAAGAGACAAACTTTGTCCCCTGGGGAAGGGGAAAGGGTCACCATCCCCTGAGCAAATTGAGAACATGGGAAGATGGGGGAGGAAGCTATGAGAGTGAGGAGGGAAGAAAAGGAAGGATGCAGAAGTCATGAGTAAGCAGAACTTTTGAGTCAGGTGTAGATTAGAAGAAAGGATATATGATATAGGTAGTATTTTAATTGTGGGGGGTGGTGGAGGAGGAAGGGAGGGAGAAAGGAACTGGGATCGTCATGTAATTCATTCTTGTTTGTAATTTAAATATATATTTTAAAAAGCCATAATAGTAAAATAATAAAAAGATTGGGGGGTCTACCCTAAGTGTCACAGGCAAGTCTCTGCATTGTGTATGTGTAAATAAGTTAAACACAATCAGCAAGAAAGTAGGTGGCATGAGCACATTTATTTTTATGCTCTTAGTGATGCATGTGCCATGTCTGGATGCTTGATTTCCTACTGCAACTTCTCCTCAATTACACACAGGAACCTTTCAGCCAAAACAAGCAAATAAACCAACCTTTCCCTATTAAGTTGCTTTTGGCCAGGGTGTTTTTATTGCAGCAACAGAAATGAATCTAGAACACTCCTTTTCTCACTTCTACTATTATTGAGAATCCCTTCTGAGCAAAAGTTTATTTCTCAATTAGTTTTGATCGAGACCATGATTAATTATGTATCTGTAGCATTCAGTCCTAGCTTCAGTAACTTTGTCATTGTTTCACCAATAGCATGTTTGTAATGGTTGTTTGGGTAATAATTTGATTTCTGTATTCAGTAATAAACAGAATGGGTGTGATTTTGTTATAATTGTATTGTATAATAATTAATAGAAATAATAATATCTTTTGTATATAGCTAAATAGATCTATATCTGTCTCTTCAATAGAGTTTATAGTTCTGGCTCTAAGAAATCATATGTTAATTATATTCCTCATGAACTCTGGACAGAATAGGTGCCAGTTTTTTGCTACATAGCAATGATGTCAATGTTTCCTTTTTCTGAAATATATTTATTCAAATCTAATTTTTCTGTTTGTTGCTGCATATATGGCTGTCTTCATGAATGCACCCCTTATGTCTGTTCATGTGCATCACAAAATAAAAAGGAAATATGTTCCAAGAGCCTCAATTAAGCCTTCTTACAATGTCCCCAGGAATAATAAATGCCATTGCTCTCCAGGATATTTTCTGTGAAAGTGGTGGTGTTTTGTTTCTAGATAATTTTATACATTAAGCTATTCCCATGACTATGGATCAGCGCATCCCCAGAGAGCAAAGCCAATCAAGGAACACCATGTTTATTCAACTTGAGCAGAGGCAGAGCAGCAAGTCAAGAAACAGAGACATGTTTCCCTAAAACGTCACAAAGTC
The DNA here is from genome assembly GCF_003668045.3 of Cricetulus griseus. Lineage (NCBI taxonomy): Eukaryota > Metazoa > Chordata > Mammalia > Rodentia > Cricetidae > Cricetulus > Cricetulus griseus. The sequence continues at coordinate 7,255,504 of NC_048600.1, read as the reverse complement.
TTCCGGATGTGCACTGATGTGGTCGAGGCAGGAAAGCCTGTTCCATTACTGAGAGTAATGCCTGGTTATTACCCAGATGTATATTTCTGCTTCCTCCAGTGATTGCTGGGGAAGCAATAAGTACAATTAAAGAGGAACCTTTCACTGGAAAATCTTGTCAGAAAGCAGCACTTGAACTGTCTGTTCCAGGGAACCTTTTACTGTTGTACTGTTAGGTGCCTGCATGCAAAGATTCTTTCTTTTTCTTTAAACTAAAAACAGCTATTTTTGCTTTGTTAGTGGCAGACAGTGGAGGTGAAACTAAGTATTCATTACCATAAAAAGGGTCAGAAATAAATCAGAACTGTAAAACACAGGAAAAAAATGGTAGGATGTATACTTACTACAGGTATGCTGGCTAAAAACAAATAACTTTCCTCAAACATCAATAAAAGTAAATATTCTTTTCTACCCAGAGGACCACTTCCCAGAATGCTTAAGAGAAAATATTGATAGAAATCAAGGGAGAGTATTTCAGAAGTCCTTACAAAATTCAGACAATCAGGTTTCCCCTGCTGTGATGATAGGGTTTTGTTTTTTTTTTTTTAATGACATTATGATACCTCCTTTAAAATGCTTATCACATATAAACTTATTGCTCTTACATACACATGTTGATTTCTCAGTAACAACAACAACCACACACACACAAACACACACATTTAACAAAATACACTGTATAGTTTGATATCCAGTTGGTAGTTGAGGAGTGAGCCACTATACAGCCTCACATTTATTCCATAGTTTTATCATCTTACACCAATGATAAAAAGTAATGAGAATAGCCCAGTGGCTGAATTGTCCCCTCAATGTTTTCTTCTCCTCCTTTCTCTTCCTGCCCACCCCCACCTTATCTTCTTTATTCTCATTTCTCTGACTTGAAATTACAAAAACTGTCATTAGGAGAGATGTTTGCAGATTCCATTATACAAATTATAATTTCTATTAACAGAGGGATATTTTTTTTACCTCAACATCACTTACAAATATTTACCAATAAACTGTGGCAGAATCACTTTGCCCACTGAGCTGGAACCAGCTCTGACCAAACTAAGACCTAGCATAGCGACTCAATCCTTCCTGGTATTTAGGTTTGTAATCCCCAAAGAAGGCTCTGGAGACTCAACTATGCCTTCAGAATTGAAGTAGAATTGCTCCTTTCTGTCTTTCCATTGAATTGTGTCTAAAGTTTGTTAAAGATCTATGCCTATTGAGAAAATTCTCTTTGCATTAATTCAAGTATTTACACACTTGGTTGTACTAACCCTCAAAGGAAAATTGTAACACCATAAAAGAGAACATAAATAAAAAATGTTTACTTGAGGGAAAATGATGACTGCAACTCGGGAACTAAACAGGAATTCTGCTTGTGTAGAATAAGTGTTTCTTTTTTGGTGTCCAAGATGCTTGCGTTATTATAGTTTCATAGGCAAATAAGAATGACTCAGGGTGTTGATTAGCTATGTATCACTTATATCATATGTTCCAGAATAACTGCCCTAAGCACAGCAGGGTTCTTATTTGCTACCAACATGATATTTGTGAGCCATTAGAAACTTGTCATGTCACAGAGAGTGCCATCCCAGACTATCTGGTCTGTGGGGAAGGGGAGTGGATTCAGGCTTGAGCTTCGGACCCTACTTGGGCTTAAATTGGTGGTGGTCACAACACAGCCAAGCAGGGGAAAGAAACTCTAAACCTGGCTGCCAGCCAACCCCCTCCCCTCTATCCCACACCATGCAGCCAGGGTAGAGAGGAAGCAATGAAATGCAGCCACAAGGAGAGTGGTGGGGCATTAAAAGGACCCCCTTGTGATTAGGACACATGGCCCAGCTCTGCATCACAATAACTGCAGTAAACCAGGGAGACCCACTCAGAGGCCTGGGGCTCTGAAGTAAAATCACAGGCACAGCAGGAACTTTACAGTACCAGCCTGAAGGCCACTATTAGAGTGAGCAGATGTATAGTATTACACTGAGAGAGACAGAGAGAGACAGAGAGAGACACACAGAGAGAAACAGAGTCACACAGAAACAGACAGACAGACAGACAAACACACACACACACACACAGAGAGAGAGAGAGAGAGAGAGAGAGAGAGAGAGAGAGAGAGAGAGACAGAGACAGAGACAGAGAGAGACAGGAGAGAGAGAGAGGGGAGGGAGAGAGAGAGAGAGAGAGAGAGAGAGAGAGAGAGAGAGAGAGAGAGAGAGATGAGATTCAGGTCCTGCAGACAGAGGACAGAGGCAAATCTGAAGAGATGAGAGAGGAAGGGAAAAATCTGAGATGGAGAGGGAGCTGACCCCTTGACCAGAGGCAATACATGGATAAGTGGGCCCTGCATTTTGGGCAGCACACCAAAGATGACCCTGCTGAAGGAAGAACAGGTGAGCCAACTCTGAGGATCATGGAGACCTAGCCCTACCCCTCATCTGCCACATATCAACATGGGTTGGGGTGAGATATCCCCTTCTCACTACCTATTAATGCCTGGAGCAGGTGGGAGAGCTAAGAACAAGAGAGAGCTCTCCCTAATTCCCACCTGCTACAACACTGGGGACAGAAGGCTCTGCACCTGCCAGGTGCTAACCCTGTTAGTGCAGGTATGCGTGACTCAGCCAGAAATGGTGTGCATTGTACAGCTGTTCTCATTACCCATCTCATTACCCATCTGCCTTATGGTAAGCATGGACAGAGGAGAGTTGCCCCCTGTCCATCCATGCCTAAAACAGGTGGTAGAGCTGGCCCTGTGAAGGGAGAGAAAGAGCCATCCCTGACCCCCACCAGCTGCAACATTCAGGAGAGCAGGTCCTGCACCTCACCCAGGGAAGCATAATAGAATCAACCCTGTTAGCTCAGGTGTGGGTGAGTCAGTCCCCAGGTTGTGAGCATGGGAGAGCTGCCTCATTTCTCATCTGTCTTATGGCACTGGAGCGGGGGCTCCCCGCTATCCATGAATGTCTGGGGGTATGTGGGAGAGCTGTTCCTGAGGTCATAAGACTGGGAAAACTAGCTCCAATCCCCGCTAGTTGCAACAGCCCGGAGGGCAGTCCCTGAACTCTGCTAGGGCTACACAATATATCCAACCCTGTTAGCAGAGGAGTGGGTGAGCCAGTCCTGAAGCTGTGACCATGGGAAAAGCTGGCCTGTTCACATCTGGCAGATCAACCCTACAGCTGCCCAGACCCAGACCCAAGGTTATGAGTTGGCCCACCCCAATGCCCACCCCAGCTATGGTCTGCTGGAGCAAGTGAGGGGACGTGACCTGTAGACCCAAAGCTGCAGGATCTCCACAACACAGGGTGTCAGTGGGATGTCCAGGATGAGTCCTAGTGGGCTCCCTGTATCGACCTTGTAGTGGAGACCGAGGTTCTTGAACCAGACGAATCACTTTGCAACAAACTCTTGCAGTAAATATGTATGGACCCTGGAGTACACTGTGTGCCTTGCTGTGTCACACTGAAGCTTCTGTGACAAGATTTTTAATTCCTTCCTTTTAAACTTGTTTTCCTCATTTTATTATCTTCACTTTTTCCCTATAGAATTTTGTTTTATTTTGGTCTGGGGGCATGGAGTGCAGATGTGAAGGGACAGGGAAATAATGGGATCAAGATACATTATGTGAAAAACACATAGAATAAGTTTTCTCAATAAAAAACAAAAGAAACCTGTCATGCAAGGTCACAATAACCTAAGTGACTTGTCTTATGGCTCAAAGTTTTGTGAGCTCATTCTTTTGACACTTTTAAATCCTTTCTCAGTAATCAGTGTTCACTTTTGTGTTGCAGGAGTCAATAGCTACTTTATTCCCATTATTGCCTGGGCATTTGCAGAGCAGGCTCATGGATGGATGGCACATTCAATTGCTCGAAGCCCAGTGCTCAGGAGGGCACAGTGCTTAGTAGTCCGAGTTCACCATTTTGAAATATTAAATCAATTTTATTTATTTTATTTAATCATTTTATTTTATGTAGTCATTATTTTATACTGGGCCTCACAAATAGTGTCACCAATGTTGAAACTTGGAGACATTTCAGGGATTAAATGATCTCATTGCCCAGTGCAAAGTCTCTGGTACTTGAGACTGAGACCCATTTGACAAGGCTCCCAGGGAAGGCTCAGAACCAGGCTGGTTAGATTTCTGTGTCATGCTCTCCTCTTTGAAGATTGAATGGAAATATGATAGTGATCTTGAGTAGCATAAGGATAAGTTCCTCTAGTGCCAGAAGGAAAGGACATTCAGAACCTGTCTGACAATGTGAGGATTTCTGTGAATTCAGATAAGCTCAGAGAGTTTCCAAAGTCCGTATAGTCTAACAGGGGTCTTTCAAATCCAGTTGAAGTGCTCTTTTCATTGCTATGTTAGTGAGATATCTTTGAGGATATAGTTATAGGTTCTGCCCATAGAATAGTGGTGTTATTGAAGGAAATTAATTCTTTATGGGTCCAGTATTTTCCTCATCCCTTTAGCATCAATGTCAGCTGCGGTCTGAATGTCACAATGCAATTCAACCACTATATCTCAGCAAAGTGGAATATGGGGAGGTGAGTGTGTCCTGGGGCAAAGGACTTATGAGTTAGAAAACAGGCCTCCCAAAGACCTTACAACTCTTCCATCTCATGAACACACAGGAGGCAGGTCTGGCCCTTGAGACAAAATGAACCTTTTCTAGATAGACTGGCAGGTCATGGTTTTGCCAATCCTGAGACAGGTAAGGCCCATTTTTATTTATGCCATTTTGTCACAGTAAACTCAGAGAATTGTGTGGGGGCCTGGTAATCTGGCACAGCAGCTAAGTATACTTGCTGACATGCCTAACAATTGGCAATCAGTTCATGGGACCTATGTGGTAAAATGAGAGAATTGAAGCCTGCAAGCTGTCCTCTGACCTCCACATGACTGCTGTGGTGCAAATATCCATGCAGACCCACTCAAATAAATAAACAAATAACTATAATAGCTTTAAAAAGACAATTGGGTGGTTATTACAAAGAGTGCAGTCTACCAAAGCAAAACATCTGTTGGAAAAGGACAGAATGAACAGATAGGAAAATAAAACCCTCTATATTTTGGAGCTGTAAAGCAAGCCTCTTGATTTTGTTGTCCAATTCTGCCTCTCTTCAATCTAACCTGAGAATAAGTATCCCCCATCAGCCACCGAGTGGGGAATCATTTTTCTCTTTAAAATCAGTGCCAACCATATGCTTTCTGTCAAAATCCTTCATTTAGTGTTCTTCTTGAAGCTCTTGAATTGCCCAAACACTGGCTTTGATTAAACTGAAATTGGGTTCTTTATAAGCTTGAATATAATGTAGACTGGGTTTACATGAGGATCATACCTGTCCATACATAATACCCACCTACAGGCAATGCATATTATAGCAAGTAAGTCAACACCCACAAGATGGCTGCAAACAAATGCATTCCTGGGCTTATTGGAGTTCCACATACAGCTTTTATCATGACAGTGAATGCTAGTAATATATTCAGACAAAGAAAAGGTATAAACAGATGTCTTCTAGATCTTAATATATTTGAACTTTTCCTATCTTTAAACTTTTATAAATTCCATTCACTTCTCCTTTTATTTTCTTTTAAAATGTTTTGTTTTTGTGGTACTAAGTTTTAAATCCATAGTTTCAAGTTTGTCAGTCAAGTTCTCTTTTAGACTGTATAACTCAATGATTTGAATATTGTGACGTATCTAAATATTTCCTCATCCCATATACTACCTATCCTTTTACTCTAGCATGGCTGGTTTGCAGTTCTGCTTAATGTGCAACACACCTTATAAAAATAGAACATGACTGTGATGTGCCCATTGTATCAACACAGAGGCACAATACCATTTCATCAACGACATTTTGCACCTATTAGAGTTCATTTCAGAACTATTATTTTTTGATGTAATCAAAACCATTGGCTCTCAACCTTCCTAAGGCTTCTGCCATTTAATATAGTTCCTCCTGTTTTGGTGACCCCCAACCATAAAATTGTTTTCATGGCTACTTTAAAACTATAATTTTGCTACTATTATGAATTGCAATGTAAATATCTGACACAAAACCCCTGTGAAAAGGTCATTTGATACCACAAAGTCATCAAGACCCACAGGTTGAGAACCCCTGACTATGCCATTTTGACAAATGCTAAAAAAAAAAAAATGTTGGGGTCTGAAACTGGTTTGTTTTTGAAGATTAATTGGAAGTCCTCACTGAATCTGATTTTATCCCTTCAGTTTTTTTCCCTATGATATGTGTTGATTTTATTGCCAACTAGATTAAATTCTCACCAAGTGATTTCACTTACAAATGTGCTAAATTTGATTACAAAAATACAATAAAAATTAAAAAGAACAAAACAAATCCCTAAATGTGTAAAATAATATTTTGGGAAACCTAAATGCCAAATGCCAGCCCCAAGTCATTCTGTCAGGTGCTTTCCTTATCTGACAATTGGTTAATCAATGGCAGCTTTCTCTGTCACTCTCTGTTTTTGTCCATGGTGTACTTGTGTCATGATGCTAAACCAAGTTCTCTGGGTTCACTGGTTCCTGAGACCCTTCTAGGAATTTTGTTTAGTGTGCAGTTGAAGCAAGATTGTCATTATGTACTGCAGTAGAACTCAGCTTGATCATAGAAATTATCACATACTTTCTACAAAATCCATTCAGATTTCTTGATTGTCTATAGTTTTGCTGAAATGGCTTCTTATCACCAGATTGCAATTTTCTCAAATGACATCTTTTCTATCTTGATTTTTTTTAAAAAAAAAATGAGAACATTTGTTTAATCTCTCATTTTCTAAGTTCTACGCCCTTTCTCACAACAGCTCAGAAAATGGTATTTGCATTTATAGTCTCTTTTGCATCTCATTTTGTGCTTCTTTCGGAGTTGCTCCCTAGAAATCTTAACATTATTTTCTCATTTATTTGGTTCTACAAATACATTTTTACAAAAAAGTCTTTTGTCCTCACTCTAGAAACCTAAACTAAAATTGGATTTCAGTACAAGGAGTGTCATCCTCTTGTGGTGGTTGATTTCCTGTTACTTCTTGAGACTTAAACTCACTCTGGCATACTTTCTAAGCAAATCCCTCAAAGATCAACCACATTATTAGTTCTCTGTGAGAGTTCTTGCAACGTTCTTGAAGATCAAAGATTTTGCCCAATATTGTCTACATGTTGTATAGTTCTACAGTTGATAAGATTTGATTGGATACTTTGAGTTTGTTCTTAATCTGCAATATGTTAAGAAACTCTACTTAAGAAATTCTCCAATATTTATGGAAATGAAGCCTTTTAAGTTGAGAGGGGAAAGAGGGATACATTTGGAGGGATTTAAAAGTGCAATATGTAAAAGAGGACTGAAGGATGCATGCTACATGTTAGCAGAATAGTGACTACACTTCCTGGATCTTTAGTCAAATAACTAGACCTGAATTTTGGCTAATAGTTTTGAAGGTGACTGTGCATAATATATTGTACATTAACTATTCAGTATTGAAGCTTGAGCATATTAAAAAGTGTCTAGAAGAAGATATGTAAGTATGGAAGAAAATATAATGAAATTTTTTAGCATTCAGCACTCAAAAATATTCAAAGTTATAGATACAAATCTAATCTAATTCTTCTATATATGGACATCTAGTTTTCCCATCACAATTTGCTGAAGATGCTTTCGTTTTCTACAGTGTATGTTTTTGGCACCTTTGCCAAATATTAAGTTGATGAAGTTAGACATGTTTGTATCTTCAATTCTGTTCCAATTTTTATATGTCTGTTTTTGGTTTAGTAGCCTATTGTTGCTATTACTGTGGCTTTGTAATATGCCTCAAGATATGGAAATGCAATTCCTGTATCATATCTCCCTCATTCAGGATTGCTGAGGTAACCAGTCTCCTAGAATGAATAACAGCATTGCCATCAGTGTGAAAAGACATTGTTGGTCCAATACAACCATATATTGTAAATGAATTTAATGAATTTCTCATAAATATATATATATATATATATATATATATATATATATATTACAATGTGTTTATTTTTCTCAACATAATTTTTATTAATTATTTGGGAAATTCAAATATTCACCCCAATCACACTTCCCAAACCTTCCAGATTCACCCTCTTACTCTTTCACATCCCTCCCTAACCAAAAATAAAAATAAAAACACACCAAGTCCAATTTCTGTGATCCTTGAACTCATTGGAGTGTCGTCAAACTCCCAGTGCCCAGACCCTTAATGAAAAATCTGCTGCTTCTTCCCACCCCTAAATCCCTTCTCCACCAGAAGCCATTACATGGGCAGAGCTACACTTCAGCAACTTTATCTCAGTTTTTAGGGACTCTCTTTGTAGCTTCTTTTATGTGTGTGTGGAGGGGGGATTGTCACAGAAACCTTCAGTATCTTTCATTCTCAGTTATAAGTCTTTAGTCATTGATACCACAGTAATGGAAGCTTCCTTGCTTGTAGCAGCCAGCGGGGCAGCATGGATCATGAACTTCCAGGTGGTTCTAATGGAAGCATGGACCACAGACATTTATTTTTTAGAAATTCCTTTATGTATACAATTTGTAATTTGTTGGTGTTAATAGATTCCATGTGCTTGCCTGGAATAGCAAACTTGCCTCTATGTAATATTAACTATGCCTCTACATATGTATGTGTGCATACATATTATAATTCAATATTGATGATCTCTGAGTTTTTATTTTAAAATGAAATATTTTATAATTGATTTAATATATATATATATATATATATATATATATATATATATTTCATTTAACACAAATTCTGGGTTCTAGTAAATAGGAAAATCTCATGTCTTGCCAATAATCAGCCTTCCATTTTGTTTAAAAAATTTACCACTATTGCAGTTGACAAGGTTGATACCACTTGAGAATGTATGACTTTTTTTTCTATTTCTATTTATTCTGTTTTGTTCTTGTTAAAACATCCATGCTTGTGTTCTACTCCTCTGGGTAGCCCTCACTGATTCCAAAGGATCAGACCTAGGATATCCCACTGTGTCCCATTGTTTTATGTTTTTTTAATGAAGGTCTCTTTAATATGCTGTCGGGCCCTTGTAAACAAACATGGTGAGTTTAATTTGTGGCATCAAAATCTATAGTGTATTTAATGTAAACACTCAGTAAAATTGGTGTAGTGTTTCAAGTCTGGTGGTGCTGATTTTCTCACTACAACAGAAGAAAATGTAATGTATGGTGTACATTTTGACAGATTGCAATTTGTTGACCCCTTTGATTAAGAAAGATAACAGCCTTCCCTGCTGTTTCTGTGCCTTCATAGATCACACTATATTCTTTGAAGCATAAAGTATTAGTGTGTTGTGCATTATGCAGAACCATTATTTCTTAAAAGAGGTTTGCCTCTTTTAAAATCAATCAAATTACATTCTCTTGTTTATAGTCTATCATTAACTCATGTCTGTTGCTTATATAATTTTTATAATTTTGATTTACCTCAACTATGTTACATCATTTTCTCTGTGATTAGATTTGATTTGACTAACAAAAGACAAGCAATTGGAAAAATTGTTATATGTGAATTTTTACACAAGAATTTTTAATTTATTTGAGTGGGCTTGCCAGGCATTAAGGTAGCAAAATCAACTTTATCCATTTCTACTTGAGGATGTTTACATGAAACAATCAAAGTTGTTTGTTCTTGCTTCAACATTAATACATTAAATGATTCTGAGAAATGAAATCAGAAGGAATTCTATGATGTGATTTTTCTCAGCAAATTTCCAGCCCTTCTTTTTTTTCTTCTTGCTTTCCTTGAATAATTGTCAAGCTGATCTCATTCTCTAGAATGAATTCAAGATCCATTCAACGACTGATTGTTTAGGATGCAGTGTCATACAACTTGTTACCGCCAAGCCCTAATGCCCATGCTGTATGTGTTTGCACTGCTTTACAGAGTTTTGAGGATGATCCCCAGACTGTTTTTCAAAGCCAGTATTCATTGGCTTCTTTAAGCAAGTTATGCAATTAGTCCTCTGGTCATTAAGATTAAAAATAAGGAAAGAGTCTGCAATTCAAACACAGTAACCACAGGGTTTGTGGCTAACATGTGTCAAATGCAGTGCCCTCACAAGTGGGCTGAGAGAGCAGAAATGTGAGAATGATAGAATCTATACTTGCTCTTGCATATTTTATTGTTATTTAACCCTTAGTTTAAACATATCCAGATAACCAGAATAAGGTTGCATTTTATACTCTGCTTCTCACAATGAGAAGAACACATGTTAAGTGACCCATGCGTATGCGTGTTTAGGTGGAGGACCTCATCCTGAGCACTTGTGCAGTTCTGTGTGCTCAGCTCCTGAAGAAGACATTGCTGAATGGCATGCTATCTTGTCCATTAGTTCAAATGGGGGAAGGAGCTTCAGAATCAATCAATGCTCATCTCTTTAGGTATGAGCACAAAGTAAAGACTGCGTCCAGGTTCTTCCTTGTCTATAATTATCAGCTTCTTTGGGTCTCTGGAAAATATCTTATGAATGTTCCTAACAAACAGTCTCTTTTACTAACTTTAAGAGTCAGAGTCTTCACAGTTTCCCCTTTACAAAGGTCTTAGTTGATTCATAACCTTGGATTCATCTAGAAAAATTTTAGTGAGGATTTTGCAGGGTAGGTGTTATGACTAATATTAATTTTACACTTGATAAAATTTATAGACACTTCGGAGACAAGTACCTGGGAAGACTTGGAAAGGAGGATCAAGATTAGGTTGACCTCCCTGAAAGTATATGAGGGATTATATGAATTGGTTAACTAAGGTAGAGAGACTCACATTAATGAGATGATATATTTTATGAGCTAAAGTATTTGACTGAATAAAAATGAAAAATGAAATAGATCACCAGCCTTCATCTTAATCTGCTTTCTGCATGCAGATAAAGAGACCAGCTGTTTACCCTCCTGTCACCATGACTTCTCTTCCATGGTGAACAACATACCCTCAGACTTGGGTTCAAATAAACCTTCTTTTAAGTTGCCCTTTTGCTATGGTATTTAAAAATACGCATTTGTTTTATTTAATATGTGTATGTGTGTTTGAATGTATGTACATACACGTGGTGCATGCAGCTTGAGCAGAGGTCAGAAGAGGACATAGATCACTGTAACTGGAGCCTCTGGTTGTTATGAACCAGTGTGTATACTAAGAATGGAGTCTTTCTATGCTGCAAAAGTATCAAGTGCTCTTAACCTGTGAGCCATCATTCTAGCCCTTTGTCAGCATATTTTTATTGTAAAAAAAAGGGAAAGTAAGTAAGACAATCTACTTAGTCAAAGTTCCTATATTTGAGGATGAAGAGATGGCTCAGCCATTAAGAGTGTCTAACTTTCATACAGAGGACCAATTTCAGTTTCAGCATCCATGTTTGGCAACTCACAGCTGCCTACAATTCTAACTCTAGGAAATGGAAGGTCCTCTTTTCACATCCATGTGCATTGCACTCACATGAAAATACCAACTTCCCCAAACACACACACACACACACACACACACACACACACACACACACACAAACACACACACACACACACACACACACACACACACACACACACACGATTTAAAGAAAACTAAAATATTTAAAAGTATATTTAGAAAACTTAGCCATTTTTGATATTTCACTTAGTTCTTCGCTTACAAATTTCATTGTTTTAGCACACTGGAGTTTGTCTAGCAATTATATCCTCAGTTTTGCTTTGCAGTTTCCACTGAGCCTCAATAAAGCTTATTGGAAGTAAATCATACATCTTGCTTTTCTTGCTATATTGGGAACTAAACATAGTCTCTTATTCTTTCTTTCTCTTCTCTCTCTCTTCTGCTAGAAGAAAGCATGCTATTTTATAGGCCCCTGCTATTGTTTGCATGCATCATCTTCTATTAAACAATGGTACATATCAGTAGTACTGAGATATGAAAATATGTAAGTGTGGTATCTAGAATCAGGACTATGACAAATGATTCTGACTAAGGAAGATCATTATGGTAGAGCTCAAATGATTGAAAAACCAATGAGTTTATAAGAAGGAAGTTGAAGGACAGAAAGTAATATATCCATACATAGTCTCCATTTCCTGACATGAGGTGTGCTACACTGCTTTGGTACTCTGGAGCAAGGTGGCCACTTCCAGGTATGATCCCTCAATTTTTATTTTTTTTATTTATTATTATTATTATTATTATTATTATTATTATTATTATTTGGTTTTTTGAGACAGGATTTCTCTGTGTAGCTTTGGTGCCTATGCTGGCCCTCGCTCTGGAGACCAGGCTGGCCTCAAACTCACAGAGATCCGCCTGCCTCTGCCTCCCGAGTGCTGGGATTAAAGGCATGCACCACCAACACCTGGCGATCCCTCAATTTTTAAGCTAATATTAGTTCCTATCCTTATCACTGCACCAAAATATCCGGGCTAAATACTTGATAGAAAGTTGTATTTTAGTTTATTGTTTCAAGTATTTCAGATTATCATGAAGGGAAGGATATGTCACAGCATATAAGTGCACATCATGACTTCCATAAAGGGACAGGGGAGTAGCAAAAACAAGAATGAAAGAGTGAGGGAGAGACAGGAGATAGATAGATAGATAGATAGATAGATAGATAGATAGATAGATAGATAGACAGATAGATAGACAGATAGCTTATGTTCACAGGGTTTCTCATGTCTGATCTACTCTCTCAGTCTATGGAATTGTTCTGTGTTTACTCAGTCGGGTCTTTCCCCTATCACTAGTCTTCTCTAGAAAGAACATGACAGAAATACCAAGAAACATTAATTTCACAAAAAAGCTTAAATATGATAAATTTGACAATCAAGATTAACCATCACAGATCTCTAGAACTTAGATTCAAATAATCCTCTGTTATGTGTAAATTAGCCTGCTTTAGATATTTTATTATAATTTAAGGGAAGTAATGTGCCACTGTTGAGAAAAGCTTTTCTTGGTGTTTTAAACAAATACCTTGAATTCTTTCCTTTTTTTCCCTTTAACACTGTCATTGAACAAGATCAAAGAAGGCACATATTCAGTTTCCTGAATTCAGTGTACCCTATGGAACATTCCAAGAATAAGTCTGCTGCTGACAACCTCCTTTCAGAAACTATAAATGAAAAAAAAAAAAGTAGAATTGACTGTTCTTTCTTGTCACCTTGATTAGACAAAGCAAGACAAACAAATGAACTAAAAGATGTAATCTGTTCATTCACTCTAATTCCTAGAACACAATATTGTTTAAGAGATGCAGAGGAAGAAGGAGGAAACCAGGAGTAAAATGCAAGAAAAACAATGGCATATGTTTCAATAATGTTAGTTGATAAATACCAGTTCTTTGAAAGTAACTCAAAGAAGGTTCCAGACCTGAAAGGCTAAATAGGAGTCTAAAATATGCTTGAAGGACAACAATTGTATCTTTAGTTTTTGAATTTATGGATGAATTAATTATAATTATCATGAGTTCAAAAATATTTTGCAAGTGGCTAAACTAAATCTTTTCAAATCCATGACCTTATTGAATTTTTTCTTAAGACAAAGTCTAGCTTTGTTTCTCAGGTAGGTCTGGAACTCATGATTCTCCGGATTTGACTTCCTGATTACCAGAGTCAAGAGACTTGTGCCAAGAAGACTGACTTTATATGTTTGTCATTTTCATTACAAACAAATAATTTTAAAGATTGAGAGCACGTCATAATTTTTAAGCATTTCTCAATAATGCAATATATTGTCATTCACTCTAGTTAACCATGTTGTACAACAGATCTGAAGTGACGGAGAGGCTCATTTGAAATTTCATAACTTTGGATTAACACCTTACCATCTCCTACCTCAAAACTGCTTCTGCCTTCTGTCACTGCCACTCTGCTGTCTACTAACCAATCCTTTTTTGGCAAGTGAAATCTCATGATCTTTGCCTTTATTCCTGCTGGCCTCCTCTGACACACACTGCATGTCACCTCCCATTTTCTTTCTTTTTCTTTTATTGCAAATATATTCTTATTTATTTTCATTTTATAGACATTGGTATTTTACTTGCATGTATATCTTTGTGAGTGTGTCAGGTTCCCTAGAACTGGATAGTTTTGAGCTACCATGTGGGTGCTGAGAATTGAATCTGGGTCCTCTGGAAGAGCAGTCTTAACCACGGAGATATCTCTCCAGCCCTGAAATTATATTCTTTTCATACAATATACTGTGAATATGGTTTCTCCTTCCACAGCTCCTCCCAATTATCTCCCTCCCCTTCTCCATCGGGATCAACACCTTCCTTAGAAAACCAAACAGGCAGCTAAGGGATAATAATAAAGTACGATTAGAAACAAAACCAAACAAATCTGACTAATACAAAACAAACAGAATAAAAGAGCTAAAGAAAAAAAAAGCACAAGAAACACATACAGAAGCAGAGAGACACTTGTTCACTTCCACAGGAATCCCATAGACGCACAAAACCGGGAGCTATAAAAATATGCTCAAAGGACTTTTAAGGTTAAGAAAAAGCAGCCTGATACAAAATTATGAGACAACAACCTCCAAAAATGTACGTTCTCTTTGCAGGTATATGGATCTTTTACAAGATAGCAATGTCTTCTAATTCTGACACATCCTGTGATGTCAGAACCACAGCACAACTGGCAAAACTGAAGGTGGTAGAATTGAAACTCAGAAAAATCATACCTTTAAATGCTGGATCTTGACAAGTTGGAATAGAGAAGTAAATTTGGAGTTCACATCCCTCTGACTTCTCTTGGAATCTCTGTTTCAATTGCCTTTGATTTTCCCTCTCTTCCAAAGCAAAGTGTAGGGGAGGACTTCATCTAAAATGACCTTATCTGGGTGGTGAAACTTTTTTCCACAGAAATGTGATTGTCTTCAGGCTCTTCCTTTGGAATTCCTGATAATAACAAAGTGGATGTTTAGCATTAGATAAAAGACCAGCCATGGAGACTCCACCTCTAACTCTGAGGGCTGTTCTCAGAGAATACTGTTGTTTGTGTTTTGGGTCTCTTCATAACACCACAAATCACTTCTTACCATTTGAGATGGTCTATATTCTTCATTTCTTTCTCAAGTGAAGATGATAGACAAGCTTATAAATCTTCTTAGTTTATGTGGTAACCTTAAACCTCATTCCTCCAGAAATAATTGCTATTAACAACTTTACATATTTTTCTCTTACAGTGAATCTATTATAAACTGAGGAGGAAGAGAGATTCTTCTCATACCTATAATGACATGGTTTTGAGGGGTGTCCAAACTTTTAATTTTGAAACATGATGGTGCCATATATAAAATTCATACTTAAGAGACATACAATACAGTTACCAAAATGTCACAAAAAGTATCATGAAGATTTAAGTTTATTCTATTTTGGGTCCCATATATAGCTGCCTTCTCTACAATAAAGATTATGTTGTCCATTGGTGATGAATTGCAAATATATAAAGAGGGACTTGTCAGATATTTCTAATGTAGGGGGCTAGATCCTGGATCCTCTTCTGGAGGACCATGGTTTGATTCCCAATACTTCCAGGGCAATTCACAGCAGTATATGACTATAGTTCCAGGGGATCTGACATTCTCCTCTGGCCTCCAAGGTCTCAGCATGCACAAGGTACACATATGTACAGGATGGCAAAACACTCATACATGTAAAATACCACTTAAAATTGAAAACTAAATTTAAAATAATTTGTAGAGTAGATTGTCTTCACTGTGATTTATGGCCTTAATTCCCACACACTGTAGAATGAGTCAATGCAATCTGCAAGTTCCCAAGCAAGGCTAATAAACTTTCATAAAGGGTTAGTTTGCAAATCAGTTCAACTTAGTAGACTATGTAGCTTTTCTTGCACTTCCTTAATGTTGCCTCTACAGTGTGAAAGCAACCATATATAAAATATAAAAGGAGCAAGCATGGCTACATTCCTGGGAAGTGATTTACAAACGCCTTGACAGATTTATTTTGTGAGCCATAGCTAGCCAAACTCTGTTCTAGACAACAATAGCATTCACCAAGAAAACCAACAGAGACCACAGATATCTTTATCTATTCTTGTCTATTATTCTCCAAGTCAGCAGCTTCTCACAGATCTATTAAGAGTATGGACTGCTTTTGTGTATGGAGGAAAATGTAGGGTGTTGTCTTTCTATTGACTATGTTAACAATAGCAAAATTTTGTATTTCAGAGATTCATATAATCCTAGGATACCTCAAGCTCATGTTGCAAACCATCTTTATCAGTTTTGGTGGATTTTATATTTTTGCCATATTAAATCCTATGCTATTTATTGCTTTCCTATAAGGGTTATCTTCTATTGCCCCTTCCCGGGGCGAGGTAGTGTATACATGACTGATGAATATTTTTGACTCATAGTGGCTCAAAGACAGCCATTCAAAGACATTGGCAGCTCTCTACGTATTTGTTAAGGAGCCCATAGTAAAAGATCATGACAATTTACACTCTCCCCCATCTTTGGCTCTACCAAGTGTATACATTTGTGTGTGTATGTATGTGTGTGTGTGTGTGTGTGTGTGTGTGTGTGTGTGTGTGTGTGTGTGTGTGTTTGTGTATGTATGCTTGTGTGTGCTAAATGATAATGTCACTCACATAGCTGATATTTGACCATTCACACTCAATACATGTCCATAACAAACATATTATCCTAGAGAATTAACTGTTAGCAACTCAGTTCTACCATTTTTATTTTAAAAAATATAAATATAGTAAAGCCAGATATTTTATCTACTCTTCATGGAAGCCTATTATTAAACTCCAGTTTTCATGAATTGCAAACAGCTACTGCCTACATGCAGTTGATGGAACATATTCATTCAAAGGCTAATAAGGACAATTACCCATATTAGCTAAAGTATAATTGTCATCATGTTCAAATATGTGCACAGAAACAGCAAGATTTGAATCAAAGTATACAGAAACAATTACCTATTTAAAATGGTTTTATAATTTTGAGGCATTGAAAACACTTTCAAAATGCTTTCTGACAGTCTGATATAGGGACAGCTATAATTGTGCAACAATCTATTTTTTTCTGAGAATATACATGGCAACATTCCTCAGTTTACTTGTGATCAGATTCTGAAATGTCTCTTTGTTAACTCTGTGCTTATATTAGGATTTTGAGTACGATATATTCTACTATATCAAGTAAACAAACAACAGGAAGCAAGGTTTAAAACTAATAAATGAGGAAGTGGGGAAAAGTTCATTTTAAAGGTTTATTATCTGTTTTCCCCATTACATCCCTCAAGTACATGGCTTTCCTTGCTCTGTCACTTATTCCTTTTACCAATAATATTCTCTGCAGTCCTCAAATTATTGTATGGACTTGGCAGAAACCATCTCATTATTCAAGCTCTAATTCTTCATATAAGCATGGGATATTAAACTGAAAGCTTCTACCGGATTTTGTGAGCAACTGTTCAATATCTACAAACCATTCACAGGGATGACATCAGTATCTCAGAGTATTTACTGTGGTGTTTTATAATGCGTGTAAGCATGATCTTAGCTTCACGGTTGCAATGTCAGATTTACCTTATCTGGAGTCTAGCATCTTCCCCAGGCTTTGACCTTGCTTTCACAGTAATATGGGAACACCATGCAAGAAGTGAGGCTTCAAGGGTAATTTTGAAATTGCCTTTGCACCTTGTGATGTGTCTGAAGTGGAAGCTACAATTGCAGTGTAAGCTGCAATTTGCCACCAGGAGGCATTTGCTCATTTCTAAACTGTAAACAGCTAACAATGCATTCACAGGAAGTAAGATCTGAGTGGAGCACAGTTACTTATGCATTACTGCACATCTATTGGGCGCCAGGTACTTGTGAATTACTGTGCATCTATTGGGTGCCAGGACTCCAGAGTACAATAATAAGATCATCTCATTCATAATATAAGGCACAATCCCCTGGCCTGCTGGAAGGGATATGAAATAAGATTCACTATTTGATATTGCTTTTTATAGGCATGTGCAATAGCTTGCCACAGCTTTACTGAATGCTCACTTAGCCTACTGAGTATCAACTTTATGTATTTCACTGAAATTTGATTACTAATTTACATAAACTCCACTTATACTTTCTGGGGCTTTTTATATTTGTTTGCTTATGTATATGGAGAAAGGAAATGTAATATTGGAATAAAATGCTAGATTGTATTTTAAAAACAAGCTGTGTTTAAATAATTTAAAAGTACTCCCTCATTCAGTTACAAATTCATTGTCCTGTGCACTTCCGAATTTAGTTTATGAAGAAAAAACACAGCTAAAAATTTAATGATTCAGCCTTACATATTGAGTGTTTCCGACTCTCCCATGCATTTCTTATCTCTTCTTTAGGAGAGAAAATATGTCTCAACATTCTACAATTCATCCAAACTATAATCTCTAAATACTTCCCCTAGACACTACATTTTATCAGGTCTCTCTGTATGTGGGGAGTAGCTTTAAGAATAATAGTGACATTCTGTTTCTTTTTCCTCCTACTTGTCCTGGAATACCCTGTATGTCTGCTGTTTCCTATCTGCCATAGGAACAATCAGAACCATTCTTAGCAACATTGTTTCATCCTGTCTTTGCATTACATAGTATCCCATTTTTAAGAACTTTATTTATTTTTTGAGATTATAATATAACTAATGATTGCTCTCTTCCCTCCCTTCAAACCCTACCTTATACTCCTCTTTGCTCTCTTTTACACTAATTACCTCTTCTTAAAAATCAATTGTTATTTCATGCATTATATGCATATGCATATAATTATAGGGTATTGACTACAACCTGATGGGGAATGTTCTGTATATGTTTATTTTATTGATTGTTAAATAAAATATTGTTTGGCCAATGAGACAGCAAGTTAGACAGGACTAGGAGTCAAAGAGGATTCTGGGAAATGTAGTAGAGCAGTGGTGATCCAGGCAGGAAGTGACATAGCAAGGAGACTCTTATCTAAGCGAGGAAACAGGAAGTGGGGCCCTTCTCCAGTTTGCCTCCTCCAGCGGCAGGATGTGAACCACCGGCAAGGAGGGACACCAATAAGTCATCCGATAAGTCTTATAACATATGTAGATTTATGATAATTAAGACTGAGCTAGCAGAAGAGAAGTCCTAGTCATTGGCCACGCAGCTTTGAACCTAATTCAAGTTTCTGTGCATTCATTTGGGGCCTAACTCAGGCAGACGGCTGGCATAAAGCTCACATGTGGCAGTGGGGCTCGGCAGCTTTTGACTGAAAGATTTATGGTAACAACAACCTGTGCAGAAGGTATTATGCTACTTATGTGCATGTTTTCAGGATTGATTGTTTGGTATTGGATAATTGAATTTAGTGTGTTCTTCCATGGAGAAGCCTATTTCTCCCAATAGCAGCATTCATTTGTTTTTGTAGTTCTTTGTGTGAAACCTTGCTGTGGCCTTTTCCTTGTCGACTGAAGCATGTATATTGTTGTCTATGTTTGTGTAGTCAAGTGGGTGAGCTTTTATGAGTGTAGCCTTCTGATACTACTAAAAATTACAATCTCACAGCGAAATACCATGGTCCTCTGAATATTTCAGTCTTTACCCCTTTCCCACCCTGTTCCCTGGGCTTTAGGTGATGGACTTATTTGACTTGTGAGGTTCTTTCTCTATTCTTGGCCTTTACTTCTTTGATGGGAGTGGGCTGTTGTTTCTTTCTATATAATATGTGGATATAATAAGTATTTATTTAAATATTTATTATGTGAATGGAAGATGAATATTACAACAAGACTATTTTGCTTCAAAGGGAAAAATGTCCATGAGGGTATATATAAAACAATCTTTTGTCATCGTTATGAAAAATTAACATAGTATTTTTGCCTCAGATTAATGTTGGTTATTTTCTGCAAAGATAGAACCTAGCTCTGTCAGAGAAGTGTTTACATACACTGAATACGAGACTGACATCTCTCCTGTGGATTGATTCCCAGGCTGAGGTACTGTGTTGCTGAGGATTCACTAACAATATTGTGAAAACTCATGATTGTGGAAATGATAGCCCCTAGGGAATAATACTTTGCTAAATAATTGTGTTGTCCAACTGCTTTATAAATAATTATATGTGTATCCATAGATTTGTGGTTTTCTAAACCTCTATCAGAGAAGCATCTTACTGTAGTATTTTCTGATTAATTTAGAAATTCAAAATATTAAAGTGTTAACAGTAAATGAATGAGAGTTCTCAGTCTAGAAAAGACTCCTTCCTCCTCCAAGGTATGAGGAGAACCTCTGAAGGTGGGGTGGAAAAAATACAAGAGCCCAGGAAGAAGTTGAACGAGATATGATTTACTAGACATAGCATGGCTGTTCTACACATAAACTCATAGTAATTGTGGTCACTTGCAGATGACCTACACAAGGCTGAGGTAGATAAAACTCCCATCCTGGAAGGGAGAGAGAATCAAGATGTCCTGCACCCAGATGAGGTGCTATTGACAGTTGATATCTGCCAATTAATGGACAGTCACTTTTCCTTTGGGAAATGGTCATTCTCGTGCCCCATTGGATGACCTCACACCTATTCATATATGGATAGCACTAACTCTACTCAGTGGGATATTTTTAAAAGTATCTTTCCGTTTGTATGTGCGATTACAATATGATTATCTCATTCCCACTTCTCCTGAGTCCCATCCACATACCTCTCCTTTTGTCATTAAATATTGTTACTTGCATATATGAGTGGGCTTTTTAAAAAATAAAAAAGGACAAGGAGTTAAGAAAGAACTGTGTTGTGGGCAAGGGACAGTGGAAAGATTGAAAAAGGGAGTGGGGTGGGTATAATCAAGCCCTTTTATACACATGTATGAATTTTAGTAAGAATTGAACAAGCAGCATTCAACAGGTGTGGACTCAATACAGGGAGTACTTTCCAAGACACAAGTTTAGCCTTTTCCCTGCTACTTGAGTGGGACCTCTAAACCTTTGCAATATTCTCTCTTAAAGCAGTATCTTTCTATACTTGTGACCTGAGCATATAGGACAGGCTGCCAAGCAGTGCCCTTTAAAATGAATCAGCCATAGAAGGAGCAGGAGACCACAATGAGACACTTGAATGTTCAACCCCACAGCAACATATCCAAGGCATGGGCCTTAAATGATCCTCTTATTTCTTTATGATAAGTGAGTGGCAATGGGAGTACACTGACAGAGAGAGCAGGAAGCTAGGGCTCAGTCTCTTGGGTCTGGCTGTGCATTTTTTCTTTTATGTACTGTTAATTATAAGTACACAATTTTTGCGTGTGTGTTTTTGTCCTGTGAATTGCTGTAGAAAATCTCTACAAATGTACAAGGTTTTTCTGACTTTAAAAAAATCAAAACTAATTGAAATAGGAGAAAATATAGTGAAGATTCTTATCATCTGTGTCTGTTTTTTTTTATAAAGCATCTTATTATTGCCTATTCTGATTCAAAGAGTAGGATTCTTATTTAATGTCTTCACTTCCCACAAACACACATGGAAATTTTTAGTAATTTGATGAGGGATAGGCAAGAGAATGCAAACACAATACAAGCAGAATTGAATCTGTAGCAGTACTCATAGGAAGATTTGCAGCTATAAACATCTCTTCAAAACAGAAAAAAATCATTTTAAATTACCAATTAAACTTTCCATCCCATGATGACTACTATGAAGGTGAAAGATGAAAATTCTAAATCAAAATTAGGCATAAGGAAAGAAGCAATAAATTCTACAATAGAAAGGAATACAGGGGAAAAATAGAAAAAGTCTAAAGAAAATAAATGAAGCCAAGTGATGAAGTCTACAATCTCCTCTCAGTGTTAAAACATAAGGTATCCATGGAAGAGCAAGGCCTCATGAAATTTTAACATATTGAGTTTTTGTTTGGCTGTGTTATTTGCTTAGTTTTATCTATATTTCTTGGAATGATCACCTCCAATCTCTTTCTCATATATATATATATATATATATGTGAGAGAGAGAGAGAGAGAGAGAGAGAGAGAGAGAGAGAGTATGAATTGGTAATATATTGCTACAACATCAAAAGTTTCTACACTAACTCTATGAAATCATTTAGCCTTACACAATAGAGGAGGGAATATAAGTAAACCAAATATTCCATCAATGGCAGAGCAAATCTAGGTTTTTCAATTATTCTGTGTCCATATTTTTCCTCACTTGCATATGTCTGCATTGTGCATGCATGTGTGTGTGTGGAGGCATGTGGAGGCTCAAGGATGATGTTCAGGGTCTTCCTCTGATGTTCACCACCTTATTCCTTGAGTCAGAGTCTCTAACCATAGCCCAGAGACCACTAATATGGCTAGTGTGCCTAACTGTATGCTCTGAGCATCTGCTTCAAGCAGGTTCTCATGCCCACCTAGAGTTTACATGGATTCTGTGATCTGAACACTGGTCCACACTCATGTATGACAAGTAATTTAATTGCTGAGCCACTTTAGGGGCCCCCATATGCTATTATATAGGGTCTGGGCACTCTTTGAAGTTGTAACTACTTGTTCACTGGTGACTGTAGAAGTAATCTTTAAGGTATTTGGAGTTTGAATCTCAGAGCCCATTCCTACAGGCAGGTGGAAACCCCCCATGGCTATTTTTAAAAAACTGATATTAAAATTTTACTGCAACAAACTACTTGCCCTTTCATAGTAGAAGCATTATTTTAACAAAAATGACTAAGAACACACCTAAAAATGGTGTGTTTGGAAAACCCACCTGTCACCAAAAGTATAATAATTTATTTAAGAAAAATAGAACCTGACAGTGTAAGCTGAATTATTTGTTGTAAATTGAATTTTTCGCAGATGTTCTTTTTTTATTTAAATTAGAAACAAGATTGTTTTACATGTCATTCCAAGTTCCCTCTCCCTCCACTCCTTCGCTGCCACCCCCCCAACCCTACCTATCACATATCCTTTCTGCTCCCCCTGGATGGTGAGGCCTTCCATAGGGTGTCATCCGAGTCTATCATATCCTTTGGGATACAGGCTAGGCCAACCCTCATGTGTCTTGGCTCAGGGAGTATCCCTCTATGTGGAATGGGCTCCCAAAGTCCACACCTATGCTAGGGATAAGTACTGAACTACTACTACAGGAGGCCCCGTAGATTTCCGAGGTTTCTCACTGAAACCCACATTCCTGGGGTCTGGATCAGTCCCATGCTGGTATCCCATCTATCAGTCTGGGGACCAAGAGCTCCCCAATGTTCAGGTCAGCTGTTTCTGTGGGTTTCACCAGCTTGGTGTGGAAACCTTTGCTCATCACTCATCTTCTCTGCAACTGGATTCCAGTTCAGTTCAGTGATTAGTTGTTGGTGTCTGCTTCTATTTCCACCAGCTGCTGGATGAGGGCCATCGGGTGGCATATAAGTCAGTCATCAATCTCATTATCAGGGGACGGCATTTAAGGTAGCCTCTTCTCTGTTGCTTAGATTGTTAGCTGGTGTCATCTTTGTAGATCTCCAGACATTTCCCTAGTGCCTGATTTCTCTGTAAACCTAAAATGTCTCTCTCTATTATAGTATCTCCATTCTTGTTTTCTTCTATTCTTCCCCCAACTCAAACTTTCTGCTCCCTCATGTCCCCCTCACACCTCCTCTTCTCCCCTTCTCATTCTCCTAGCTCCCTCTCCCCTCTTCCTGTGCTCCCAAATTGCTCAGGAGATCTTGTCCCTTTCCCCCTTCTCCAGAAGACCATGTATGTCTCTCTTAGAGTCCTCCTTGTTTACTAGCTTCTCTGGCAGTGTGGATTGTAGGCTGGTAATCCTTTACTCTATGTCTAAAATCCACATATGGGTGAGTACATATCATGTTTGTCTTTTTTGTGATTGGGTTGCCTGGATCAGAATGGTTTCTTCTATTTTTAAGCAGGAAAAGCATGAATCTCTTTTTTTGGTAATTGTATCATTTGACCTCTACAAAATAACAATAAGACATTTATGAGTAATATTTAAACATCACTATAAAAGAACAGCTGAAGTCCTCTTCCTCTTCAATCCCCCCACACAGTCATATACATGCTTCAGTTAGTTGACTCTTCCTTTAGAAGTACTTGATAGGCAGAAACAAGTGGATCTCTATGAGTTTGATGACAGTCTACAGAGTGAGTTCCTGGATAGGCTCCAAAGCTACACAGAGAATCCCTGTCTCAAAAAACCAACCAAACAAACAAACAGTAAACAGTTAATGGGAACCCAGTTTCCACAAGAAAAACTGATCATTTGTGGTTGACCAGTAAGTCCCAAAATACATGAAAAAATAATAAAAAGAACTAATATTGTTTGTTCCTCATTGATCCAGCTCAGACTCTCTCTGTCCATTCATTCAGCAGCTCTACCCACTGGGTATATAGCATTTAATCAGTACTTCTCACCACTGATGCTACTGCCACTCAGCAACAAACCACCTGGTTAAGTAAACATCTCTACTTGGCTGATCTCTAACTGTTCTTCAACTAACTGCCAGAGTAAGCCTATTGAAACTGATCTCAGAATGCTTACCCTGCTCAACACACATGCATGTCTTCCCCTTCAGAATTCACATGGAAGTACTTCCATGGATCTACATGACCACACTCTGCCATCCATGATCACAGTGTTTGCACTCAAGCTTCCTCTCTGCCCCAGAAAAAAAACATGCCTTTGTATTTACCCTTCTCTTTAGAGTACTTGTCCTCCACAGTCTATGGCTAACTTTTTCACTTCATTGGAAGGTCACTATACATACTGTCCTGACACTTCAGGCTGCCATATTTCAAATTCAACCTTTTTAAATCCTCTTCCATGAATGTTCTCCCTACTTTCCATTTTAATTTTTTAAAGGTATAAAGCACAGGACTCATTTATTTTCATTTGTGCCATTTCTCTCAGTAGAAAATAGGCTCAGTAGTGTATAGCTTACAACAGAGCAGCAGTAGCAAGCAGTGAAAAAAGGTTTCAGTAAATATTCATTCATGCTTCTGACAGGCAGGTGCATCATGATGATGTTGACAGTGTTTGTTGTCTTCATATGGGGATCTTGCCCTCGTTTTTCAGGTGAAGACCTTGAAACTGAGAGAACTTAAAGCATGTTAATCCAGGTCTTCCTGACTTCAAGCTGTCACTCCCTGTTATACCTTAGTTACATTTACTCAGAAGAAAAGAATAGGTGTTATGTGCCAGTTCTTTAGGTTTTTATTTCCCTTTTATTGGGGGACTCTATTCAGCCTCTCTTTTGCTTTCTGACTTTTCTTGTTAACACTGCAAAGACAACCCATTGTGAGGCCTGGTTTGGCCATCCTGTCACTTTCTTCTTTAAAAAAATCTCACTAGTTAGAGGAGAGCTGTCAGCCTTTTGTGAACAGAGCAAGCCTCTCAGTGAAATAAAAGGCCAATGACACTATGTACCTTGTAAAAAGCCATCCAGTGGAAAAGAACACGCTACAATGTTCACGTCATGGAGAGAAATGTCACTAGATGCGTATGATTTTGAAATTATGACTTATATTTTTATAGATCATACTTCTGGTTAACAGTTCTGAGAAAATAAAAGAATCATTTTCTTCAGTTCAGTTGTTTGAAATGCAGGGGGATAAAAGCTCTATAAAAGTGAATTTCAGGTTAGGGTTTCTGAAATATTGCCTATTGATTGGATCAGAAGAGAACATTCAAAATGAATATAGTCCAGGGTTATACAATATTTAGAGTAAGCCACATGCTTAGTACTTTAGAGCTGAAAGTTTTATGATTATTGCATATCAGTGGCAGACAAACCAAGGACAGAAGAGATAAATTTGGAATAAAAAGTGAAGCCCAGAGAAATTGCTTCAAGTTAAATCATTAGGAATGGAAGACAGGAAGAACAGGGGAAATGAAACAGTGTGATGATTTAAATAGGAACTTGCTTCTTAGGCTAGTCCAAGATTACAGGAACAAGAATAGTTAAGAAATTGCAGGAGAAAGAACAAAATGATAATGCCTTCCCACCACCCCCTCCATGGCTCATTAAATTTATATTTGCTTTTTGGTTGGTTAAATGTTTCCCAAACAGAACTAGTAAAAAAACATTCATTTAAAATTTTGTGTAACAAGGTTATTAAACATAGGTATGTTTTGTTTTGTATGTTGGTATGTGTTTCTCATTTCCATTGTTCTACGTGCTCGGGAAATTTTCTGCTTTCACAGCCAATATGCCCCCGTACTCATTACCTGTGCTTAGCAAAATCACTCCTCACTCTCGTGTAATAAGTAAAAGTAGATGCCCTTAGTCAACCAGATGACCTTCAGATTGAACAGAATCAGGTCATCTTGGGATCTCTGCCATTTCACCCAACTAAAAGGGAAGCACACAAGGAAGACTCCACTGGAGTGTCCGTTCAAGGTTTGGCACGCACAAACACAGCTCTCTTTGGCTCATGTTCCATTGGCTACATCTCTATTTGACCACCCACGCATGTCCTGAACTGAACCCAAGAAGAATGAATTGCGATCTGAGCCCTGAGAGCAAATTGCCTCAATAGAAGAGAATATGTGTGTTGAGTTCTGCCATGGGCGAGACTATCACAGAAAGGTTTTGTTCTTGTCTTTGTTTTTGAGATTTTGATCATGCTGTGCTGTGTATCTCAGGATGGGCTCGGTCTTCTGTTCCTCGACCACAGCACTTTGGAGGTGAGATTAGAGGTGTGCCTATAGATGGGTGCTGTTAGCACTGCATTGACTTTCCACAAATATGAAATATACTGATTTGATAATATAGCATCTTTTGGAATACAAGACTATTATATCCATTCTTATGTAATACAAAAGCATGTATTTGGCCTCATGTCTCATGTTTAAACAAGATATATTTTGACATGCAGAAATTCTGGAAATTTAAGAATTTTCATTTCTGATTAATTTGAATTTAGAAAGCTATTCTCTATAGATTATTTGGGCGCATTAATGGAGTCGTGTAATTAAAATGCTGAAAATCTAAATTAATTGGCTTTCAAAATGAGACAGGTATAGCAAGTAAATGAGGTCCTGGGGGGTCTATTTTCATTTGGCTACAGAATTGCAGGAGAAAGTGAAAGTGTTTACAGAGGTTAATGGAATAATTATTAGGTATTTATCAATACTATTAAAATTACATTTAAAATATAGTGCCCTGCTATATACCTGAAATTATACAATGAAGTATAAAATGAGCTTTATCAGATCTGAAAAAGAGCCTTTTTTGCATTATTGTGAAAAAGCAGCTAACTGCCTTTTAACAATTAGGAATATATTTACAATTTTCTGTTCCAATCCATTTTCTAGTCGTTTATACAAAGACTCATCTGTCTTCAAGGTGAGTTCATTTAAGGCCTGGAGGAGAGAGGCACAAGTGCAGAATACAAAACAAAACCATAGCCACACTGAACCTTCTAAAGTCCTTTAAAAGTGGAATGCAAGGGATGGCTTTAAATGTTAATACTTGCAAGGTCATTCCTTCTTTTCTCTGTCCTCTCTCTGTCCTTCTCTCCCTCCGTTCCTGCCTACCTCCTACTTTCTCTTTTCTTTCCAGTTCTGTTAAGTTTTTAGGCTAATTTTGCAAGAAATATTTATTCCTGTTCTGTGAGATGATGTCTGGCATTGGAAGCCAAACCAGCCCAGATATCCTCCTTCTCCCGCCTCAGCTCTCTGAGGGTGGGGGTCACAGAAGTATAGAACCTTACCTGGCTTCCAGTGCATTCTTTACTGCATAATATACCAAGTGGAAGACATGTGCATACCTTTACTGAACTCAGAAATGAGCCTTCATGCAGGGATTCAGGATGCCTTGGCAACACTGTTCAGACCATTATCTTTACTCTCCAGTATACCCAAGCAGACTTACAAGTTAAACCACTCTACAAAGTATATAAAGGAAACCTCTGTATCTCTCAAAGCAATTTCATGGCTGATAGTCTTCTAAAAGACTATCATTTATATTTGCCTAAACAAATGGTTATTTTTTTTAAAAAAAAATCATCGTTACTTTTGAACTTCAGTGGCTCAGTAAATACTCTAGACTATGTATGTATTTATATGTGTTGCTGTGTGTAAGAGAGAGAGAGAGAGAGTGAGAGAGAGTGTGTGTGTGTGTGTGTGTGTGTGTGTGTGTGTGTGTGTGTGTGTGTGTGTGTGTGTGTGTGTGCAAGTATATGTCCATGTGGAGTCTAGAACCAAATCTCAGTTATGGTTCCCCAGACACTGTACATCCTCCCACTTCTTATTTCTATTTTTAAGCCAGTTTCTTTTAATGGCATGGAACTCACTGAGCAGAGAAAGCTAGCTTGTCAGTGGCTCCCAAGAATCTGCCTGAAATTTGAAGGCAAATGGATAGATACAGAAAACTTACACTGAGTGATATATCCAAACCCAGGGAGACAAATGCCATGTTCTCTTTCGTTTGTGAATTTTTGATCCAAATATAGCCTGCATTAACTACAGAAACTAGGGAAGTACAAATATCCCAAGGTGGGATATCCTAGCAATGGTATTTTTTTCATTTTTTAAATGAAAGACAAACAAATGTGTTTGATATGCTTAAGCCAGTACAGTTTCTAAGTTGGTGAGGAATTTTTATGATATGGAAAGTCAGGTCCATAATTCTGCAATAGATTCAGTTGCAATTTGGTAATAGAACTGGGTTGTAGGCAACAAAGTAAATAAGAAACAAAACTCCTGTATCTTAGTTATGCATTCGTTTTAAAGGATTTAAAATAATATTATATGTACATTAATCTGATGGGGCTTTTCCTAGTCATTATAGAAAAGTGATAAACTGATGAAATTAAGTACTACATAAATTCTTTGGAATGCATTTTATTCAAGAAGGTATTATAGGTTATTTGTAGATTTAGGGAGTTGTGATGTTTTATAGAAACACTTGAAATTCTTACACCCTGTGATCTGATTAGCCTTGGAGGCCACTTTGCTGCGTAGCAAATTCTGTGTGTGTGAATAAATACATGTTTGAAATATGAGAGTCTACACAAGGGTGTTTACCAGCAGTAGAAACAGAGCATATAGCCAGAAGAGTAAAGAGAGAGGAACAAAGTCTGTTGCTAATTCTTTGAAGCTCCTAGTCCTCATACTCTTTAACACGTTAGTTGAACATTGCTCAGATAACGATTATATTTCATGCATTCAGGCTTAGGCAGATATGCATGGTTTAATCTCCAAAGTTGGTTTACAATGTTACATACATGGTCTTGGTGTTTGTTGTAAACACAAACTGGAGCAACTAATTGTTCCAGCAGGACTCCACTCCAATTGAAGAGGCCTGTTCAGGTGTCTCCTGAGTTGTTTAAACTCTGTTGAAAGTGTGAAGCAAGCACATCTTAGTTATCTCATTTAGTACAACACCTTTTAGCTTAAAAGCCACCTCTAGAGATTCTTGTTCTGCCTCATATTTAGACTATGTGTGTGGGTAGGGTATTGACCAAGGCAAAGAAAAGACAGGGTTTATTTTTCAAGATTAATCTATGGCTTTTAAGGCCTCAGAATGAACTATTCCCCGAAATGTAACAAGTTGCATTGATTATTTTCTGCAAGCTTAAGAAACAACTTCTACAGAAGTAATATTCTAACATTCTCGAAGCAGTTCTGAATATCTTCAGAGTAAGAAGACCTTGGGGAAGGAAACCTGCTGTTGAAGATAAGGGGAACAATGGAGTTTGAATGACACAGCATCACTTGGTCCCCTATTTACTTACTACTCCTTTTTTGTTCCTCTGTTCAATCAAATCCCCCCACTGCCTTCTCTGTCTTCACTAAACACAGAACAAGATAGCAAGAATTATCTCCTTTTTATCGTTCATTTTCTTATGCTGCCTCTCACACCATAAAAATTAATATCAAGAAATGTGTTTCTTGTCTGTTTTAAATCTGTGTTTTTATTTATAGGCCCCAGCTGAGAAATAAAGGAATGGAGAAAAAAATTTCCTCTAAAGACCTGACATTGATGTCCTGGTATAATTTTACCTCAAAAACTAAAGCAAACAAACAAATGAACAAACAAACAAACATGCACATAATTTTCCTGGAAAAATATATGATGGTTCATCTCAAATGAAACATTTTCAATGCTATACTTCTTTCTTCCTGTCATCCACTGCATGGTCCCACTCTTAACCAAAACACCTTGGTCATTGTCCCTTAAAATTTAAAATATTAAGAATGTATAAATTTTTATACTCCATTCCCTGCAGGTTTGAATGCTTTTTACCATTTGACTTACTAACTGATAAGGTTTTCCAAGAGACGTTTCTGAATTTTTCTTCTGAGTTTGTGTTATAGAATATGAAATTATGAAAATACACAATAATTACATCATACATAATGCGTTACCTTTATAAAAGAACTGTTACCCTCAGCATTCTGAGATTTTTTTTCTAGTCTTGGTAGGCATGGTTTAACTATGTTCTCCTTTAGTATAAAAAGCTTGAGTTCTAGATCAATCTATAAATCTGTTTACTTAGGAAGAGGATATATACTCATTGATTGTTGTTAATCTCAGACTTTATCTGTAATTGAATTGAATGCTTAATCCCAGGAACATAGTTGGCACAGCATCTGTGAACTACACTGATGCACATGTGTACACTGATGAACACTAAACACTGTGTGTTCAGGATTGCTGATTGACCCCAATGCAAAATACAGCCAAGAGATGGCAAGTAAAGCTTGCCCTAAGCACTTGTGTGTTACAATGACTATGCCCAGAGAGGCCAATACAACATGCAAGAAATGCCCTGTTCTAACGTGTTCATAGTGCTAGAGAATATTATCCAGATCTTTTCCCATAATGCCACTAGCCAGGTACTCTGCAACCTGCATTTATTCATTCCTTCAGGAGTTTGTGCACAATGGCTCAATTTTGGGAAATGTTTTTTGTTTGTTTGTTTGTTTGTTTAGTTTCTCTTGATCTTTGCTTGATGATGGGAACATCATATAAAATATCAAGCAGACCATAAAGATTTGTAAAACTAATGGGACAAATCAAGTTTGGTTTTTCAGGTGAAAAAAACCATATATGCGCCCTTCTGGATATGATAGTTAAGCACTGTTGGAGTTGACCTTTGGTGCAAAAGAAACCTGAGTCTGAAAGTACACTCAGGAATTAGAGAAAGAGAAATTATCCTTAAGAGCTCTGTATTGACCAAAATATCCACTATACTAAAATAAAGTAATCATATACTTACTATGTGAGACACACTTAAGTCTCATGTAGAAACTCCCTGTCTGGTTTAGTGAGAGATTTGAAAGCAAGGTGTATATTTTATTGTCATTTGGCTGTACAAGATAAAGAGTTTTGTGATATTTAATCCCATCTGTCCCCTAAAGGTCTGTGTCCTCAGTGTGGTGGTGTTGAGTGGTCAGACTATAGGTCACTGAGTGTAGTAGAAGGTAATTAAACAAGGGAAGTGCCACTGACTCCACAGCTTGTGTTGGCTCCATGTGGTGGTTTGAATAGGAATGACCTCCATAGACTCATGTGCAAGAATGCTTGGCACATGCCGAGTGGCACTATTAAAGGTGTGGTCCTGCCAGGCATTGGTGGCGCACGCCTTTAATCCCAGCACTCGGGAGGCAGAGGCAGGCAGATCTCTGTGAGTTTGAGACCAGCCTGGTCTACAAGAGCTAGTTCCAGGACAGCCTCTAAAGCCACAGAGAAACCCTATCTCGAAAATTCCAAATAAATAAATAAATAAATAAATAAATAAATAAATATAAAAATAAAGGTGTGGTCCTGTAGCAGTAGGTGTGGCCTTGTTAGAGGAAGTGCGTCACTGTGGATGTAGGAGAAACTGGAGCCAGTCTATCCAAGAGCAGTCACCCTGCCCAGGTGCCCAGACCAGCCTACATGAGCATGCACAGCAGGTACTTCCTCCATGAGCCAAAACTGCCTCTATGCCAAGAGACTGCTGAGGAAGAGACACCTGGCCAGAGACACCAATGAGCAAAGGACAATGCAGCACAGCCAGAAGCCTGAGCCAATGGGACCTTGGGAGGGGGTATAGAGAAGGCCTAACTTCCTTAATAAACTAGTCTGCAGCATGCTTTGCTACTCACTGACTCCCAGTGCCTGAGTCCTCATTGCTGTGTGTCTCACCACCACCCCCCCCCAAGGAGTGTCCAAGCAAAGTAATCCACAATATCAGGGGTAGGATTTGGGGTCTCATGTACTCAAGCTATACCCAGTGTGGTACACAGTCTCCTTCCGCTGCATGTGGATAAAGAGGCAGAACTATCAGCTCCTTCCGAAGTACTATGTCTGCCTTCATGATGCCATGTTTCCCACCATGACAATAATGGACTAAACCTCTGAAACTGCAATCCAGGGCTAATTAAATGTTTCATTTATAAGACTAAGCAAAGTCACAATTTGGTTATAAAATGGTTCCTGACAACCCTACACAATATCAAATTGAATAATGGTATCAGATAAAAATAACAGGTGGAAATGAAGCTTGTGTATCATCCATTATCATGCATAATCGATAAACTATTTAATTCTCTTGAAAAAGAGAGTTGTCATGTGCATAGTGTCTTTTCACAGTATCAAAAATACTAAGACACTTGTACCATATGATTTCTCCTGACCATGCTTCCTCTAGGATGTAATCTATATTGTGATATTAGTAAAAGAACCTCAGCCAGAGGCCAATCATACAGGCCAGCCTGATCTGAACTTTTACTCTCTGAAATTAAACATTAAATAAATCTCTTTTCTGTATGCAACATACAGTTTTGACATCTACACAAATGAGGCTAAGACTAATTTTGGAAAGATTATTGTTTTTTTTTTTCCCAAAACATGGTTTCTTTGTGTATCTTTGTATACAAGGCTGGCATGGAACTCATAGAGATCTGCCTGCCTCTGCCTTCTGAGTCCTGGGATTAAAGGCGTGTCCCACCACTTTCTGGCAGTAAAGATTATTTTAGTTATTGGATTTGATATTACACTCTCCATGTATATATATGGAACCAACATTAAGTCATGTTTATAAATATTTTAAAATGTGCCTTATATGGCCTAAAAAGAAGTTGCAGTGATCAAAAGAACACTTCCAGAGGACCCATGTTTAATTTTCAGCACACAACACAATTGTTTGTAATTTCAGTTCCAGGGAATCTAATACCCTCTTCTTCAATCTGTGGGCATGCAAGGGATGCACATTCATACATCTAAGCTAAAACACTCATATGAAATAAAAATAAATGTATTTTTAAATTGTTTTAAGCAACCAACATTGATACGATCGATCTTTGTACTAATAGAGAAAAATAATTCATTTATTTTTGATACCATCACCCTTCTTATTCTCCTTCTTTTCGACTTCTCCTCCTTCTCCTTCTCCTTTTTTTCCTCTTCCTCCTCTTCCTCCTCCTCCTCCTCCTCCTCCTCCTCCTCCTCCTCCTCCTTCTTTTGGTTTTTTGAGTCAGGGTTTATCTGTGGCTTTGGAGGCTATCCTGGAACTAGCTCTTGTAGAGCAGACTGGTCTGGAACACACAGAGATCCACCTGCCTCTGCCTCCTGAGTGCTGGGATTAAAGGTGTGCGCCACCAGCGCCCAGCATCACCCTTTCTTTACAAGTACTAAGACCCAAATCTCTAATGAGAAAAATATTAAACAACACAGTTTGCAATCTGATATTGAGATTCAAAGATTATATCTTTCTCTGAACTAGAAGGAAAGAAGTCAAAGAGAGAAATGGGAATTCAACAAGAATGAAACTATTAAGAAATATTGAGTGTCTGTTATAACTTACATAATTGGATTAAGAAGCTGAGAGCCAATTGTAAAACATTTCAAGATAATATTATGAAAATTAATTTGAAGGATACATTTAATGTTTGAATCAGAACCTGTCAAATCTGTCAAACCTGTCATGAATTTTAACTGAGTTAAGAAAGCATTCTGGGGATGGATATGTAAATATGAGTAATTAAAAATATTTTTAAAAGAAATATAGAAAAAAGACAGCATTCTGGCATACATTATATGGATGTGGGAGTTTTCAGCACCACAGAAGTACACATGGCATGATAGTACAATGGAAATCAACTCCCTGGCAGTAATAAAGTATTTCAGTCTAAATCATGATGACTGTCAAATGGAATATTTTGATGTGTTCAAATAGCAAAGGCTATTGTTTGAAAAACGTGCTTGGGCCAGATAATTTCTTGGAAAATATTTCTTTCTTTGATTCCATTTAATTTTTACTAAATTTTGATGATGCCTAGAAACAAGTGCTTACAAGCTTACTAAAATCTCTTAAATTTTCACAAATTATGCAACCATTTTGCAAACAATCCTGGGATTTTTTCTAATGCCAACAATGTGACTATTCCAAACCTCTCACCATGCTCCTTTTCCAGTTTTATCTACTCCATTATAGCAACTACTCTGATTGCTGATCATATACATTAATTAACATTTTTGTGCATTCTGGCAATGGAAAAGCAAAAACAATATGTACTTTTTATGACTGACCACATTTAAACTATCTGTATTATTGCTAATAGTTATTAATTTTATCAAGAGACAGGATTTCATTAGATAACCAATCAATAACGTATGTATTCCTGTTATTAATGATAACTTGAACAATACTAATTTGGTGCTATTACACATAATATTGCCATATCAACTCAAAAACACTATTTTAGGGAATACAATCTGATATTTTTTACACATCTGACATTATATAAAGTCATACATAACAATAAATATTTTTCTAGTGGAAGTTAAATATCCTCTTTAGATTCTTGTTCATCAAAGCAACATACCTGTAATTAAGTAAATGAAGACTCTATAAAACAGTCTGTTTATTTTAGATAACAAACACATTGTCCTTTATCTACCCAGTACTCATCAGTACTCTGTGAAATAAGATTTTTATATCATTACAAAAGTAGGAAATTAAAAATATTTGTGCTAAATAGCAAGTGTTGCATCTTCCAGTTCATACATTATAAAGATACTTCCATTGCAAATGGTACAAGCGAGTTATATTCTAACAGATACATTTGGTTTGTAAAACAAAGACTGGGAGGTATTACAAAAGGATATATCTCTATCAGTTGTAGACTCAAATCAGTATAATTCCAAAGCATGCTTTCTTTTAATTTATTTAATTAATTTATGTATTTATTACAGTACATCCCAACTGTAATTTCACCTATTCCACTCTTCATAGTTCCCTCTCCACATCCTCTGTGCACCCCCTCCTCCTGCCAATCCACTCCTACTCCATTTTTCTTCAGAAAAGAATAGGCATTCCAGGGATATCTCCTGAATATGGCATAACAAGATACAATAAAACTAGACACAAACCCTCATATCAAGGTTAGATGAGGCAACTCTGTAGGAAGAAGAGGGTCCCAAGAGCAAGTGAAATAGTCAAAGATACTCCCACTCACACAGGGAATTCCAAAAAGACAACAAGTGTACAGCTATAACATATATTCAGAGGATTTAGCTCAGACTCATGTAGGCTCCATCTTTGACAGTTCAAACACTGGGGTCCCCTATAAGTCCTACTTGGTTTTGTGGATTGTGTTTTCCTTGTGTCTTCCACCTCTCTGATTCTTATAATTCTTCCTTCCCAGCTTCGGATTTCCGAAGCTCCAAGGGAAGGGACCTAATGGAGGTCTAGAATTTGGACTTTCTTTGTTGTGCCTAATGTTTGGCTGTGTTTCTCTGCAACTGCTCCTGTCAGTTGCTGAAGGATGCCTTTCTGATGACGATTTTGCTAGGCAATGATCTATGAGTATAGTGGGATATCATTAGGAATA
Source organism: Cricetulus griseus (assembly GCF_003668045.3). NCBI lineage: Eukaryota > Metazoa > Chordata > Mammalia > Rodentia > Cricetidae > Cricetulus > Cricetulus griseus. Next base: position 7,219,612 of record NC_048600.1, on the reverse strand, counting down.
ATTTTATTTTTTTTCTACTCTAGGTCTCTGGCTATCAATCTTCCAGTCCCTGGTCATCCAGGTAGTATATGGATTTTAGACATGGAGCAGGGGATTGCCAACCTACAATCCACATTACAAGAGAGGCTGGGAAACAGGGAAGACCCAAAGAGAGACATGCATGGCACCCTAGAGAAGGGGAAGAGGACAGGATCTCCTGAGCAGACTGGGAGCATGGGGGGAGGGGAGAGGTAGCTGAGAAAAAGAGAGGGAGAGAAGAGGAGGGGAGAGGAGGAAATGGGGAAGCAGGAAGGTTGAGTAGGGGAAAGAATACAGGAGAGCAGGATGAGAGAGCTGGTACTGACATGTGATGCAGGCTTGTTTCTAATTTAAATTTTAAAAAAGAGGAAAAATGAGCAGAAACTAACAAAACCATCAAAAAGAAAGAAACGATCCACAAAGGGTGTTTTCTACCAAATGTATTTATTACCTTTGTATACAATGAGAACTCCCTCTGATAGTATAGGCTATGGGCTTTTTAAAATGGTAAGGACTATACTAATATTTTCCCATTTTTTTTAAAATTAGAAACAATCTTATTTTATATATCAATCTCAATTTCCTATCCATCCGATCCTCCCATGGCCCTCACCTACCCTTATCCCATCCCTCCTCTGCTCCATAGAAAGGGTGAGGCCTTCCATGGGACTACAGTGTTTTTAAGTTAAAACCCAGAATAGCTGAATAGTCATGGATTTCAGAATGTTTTACTTACTTGCTGTTCTTCCTATCTGCTCCTACATGGGCTCATGGACATATACTCTTGGGGAAAGAGGTAATGATGGAAATTGGAAAGCCTTACAGTATACATAGGGATCTAGGGGATATGAGTTGAGATCCAAGAACCTCTGTCACAGTCTATCCCTTTCCAAGACAGAACTCTCTTGTGTTTCTCCTCAAATCAAACCAAGGTTGAAATAACTTCTTTCTGGGGTCACCTGTTATTTCATCACATTTAAAAATGTAAGAGAAGAAAAATGGGAACTTCAGACAACACTGCCCAAGTTGGTTCTGAAGCCGTACTGGGTAGTAGAACCTCCTACTGTAAACATCATTTCTGCCTCCTTTTCAGGCTCACTTAGTCTTTTCATTGGTCTGTGTCACTTGTCCAGTGGTTAAATATAGACTCATCTTTCAAAAATCTGTACTTCAACAGGAAGCTATGGACTGAACATAGAAGCATGAGACAACTCTGAAAAATATATAGTACATCTCCACATAACTTCCTCCATCTTCCTCAGGGGACAGAGTTCTATATTCTCACAATGTTGTGCTTCTAATATTGTCACTGGTTATGCCCTTAGTTCCTTGAAGAAGTTTCATCTAGTCAAAGATTCTGTGAATTGATTGACTGATTACAACTTTAGTGCTTGTGGAGAGTTGTAAGGTTGTGTATCCTGAGAGAATCACATTGGACTTACCAAAAACCATTTATCATCTGTATGTGTGATAACTTCACTTTCACAGTCAGGTATAACCTTATTGGACCACTGAACTCCATCAACCCCAAAGCTAAGAATGTCATCAGATAATTAAAACTTATTCCATAGATGTCTCTGCTTTGCTCTAACCTGACTACCTGATCCCCTCACCCGTGAATGTGGTAAACACTTGGCTTTTGGATCTATGAATTTTTTCATTCAGTAACCATGAAGCATTCATGAAAGAGAATATGATAAAGGGCAAGCTAAACCCATATCCTCATGCCATGCTCACTTATATTTGGTTAAACAGAAACTCTACTATTCTCTCTGTAGTGAGAGAAGTGTATTGTTTTGATATAATGTAGTACTGTTTATTTTTTGATGCTGCTTGCTGGTCTTTAAGCAGAAGACCAAATGCTCATGTAGTAGTCCAACTATGAGGTTTTGTAAATCTTCCTGACTTTGTTTACTAACACTGCCCTTTGGAGACAGTGAAATTGTAGGCACAGTAGTGAGCACTCTCATATGTGAACCTTTGGGGATATAAAGAGCTAACTTTTCTGTTTCATCTGTAATATCATGCCATTGACAATGTTCCAAATATATCCCACATCTGTAGTGGAATCATCTCTAAGTAGTTGTGACAGCTGTGTCAGAGGTCATTTTAACAGTGTGTGAGTTTGGAAGTTTCTGGTCATGACGTCCACATGGGAATGATCCACTCCTTTCCTGGAAGGTGGGGCTCCCAGATCCAATATGGCATGTTACGGAATCAGGTGTCAATGAACAGTGACTCTGAAACAGAAAAGCTTACTTTCACATTCCTCTAAACTTTTTCATAGCTACATTCTGTTCTTGCTCTAACTCCTTCCCTCCTCCTTAGAAGCCATCCTTTTCCTCCTTCTGATACATAAATCTTATCTTGCCTAGTAACAATCCAAAACTGTCTTTTTCAAGGCCTCAGTGATCATATCTTGGAATGAAATCAGTAAGGAAATTGGTTCTCCAACAGAGTCCCAATGGGAGGGGAGGGGCTTAACTGCAATCAGATAATACCATGCATCAGACGGAAGGCTTGATCCCATTGCCAACCCCTTTCTACATTGTCCATGAACTTCCCCCAAATACCTGCTCCTGGCTTGTGAACCTGTCTCTTACATGTCTTGAATCATTAACTGTTCAATTTGCTCTATGATGATAGACAGCCCTCAGAAAGTGATGTTTTCTTATTTGCTGGAAAGGGAAAACATAAACATAGACCTAGAAAACAGGAGAATCTTAAAAGAAAAGTGAGTCATTGTTCTTCTTCTGTGAGGGGAGTTAATTACCCAGTCAGCCAAAAGAGACTTTGTTGGTCTCTAGAAGGTCTGATATAGCATGGTTGTTACATTTGAGACAAAATATATCAGTATTTTAAATAGGAATAACTTGGTGTAATGTATCACTCAGTGTCAAAGGAAGTGAAAGAGGTTTTGTTTCTACATAAAACAGAGATAATGGACAAGGAAGGAATTAAAAATGTCCTTGATGTCATCTGCACAGTAGAGATTCATTTGCAATGAGACATGGAAAGCATTATGAAGAACAGTAGAGGCATTTTAAAGAAAATTTAGGCCTACATCTTTGGGTCAGAAAGTGCCTTGTTTTGCTTAGCAAATTTGTAGGCAGTATTTGCTGCCAGTTTTCTGGAACCAGGAGAAAAAATATCCCCTTCCTTTTGTAACACTGTCATAGCAGTAGTGTTCTCCTCTGCCTTCTTACTAACAAAGCTTGACATTGCATCAAACATCAAAAAGGAAATAAGTATTTCATTTCAATATCACAGAGTCAAGCTAAGCAAAGCAGGGAGAGGAGAGCAGGGGCTGGATGATGACTGGTAGAAGGAATTGACAATTAGCATGATTATCAAGGGCATTTGTATGGATCCAAGCTTCTGACTGGTCAGAAATACAGAAGCAGCCTTAGCATCATTTTTCTTAGGGAGAATGATCCTATCTCAAAGGTCAATATGCATTGGCTTCAATTTCTCCTACAATAAATACCCACTTATGGGATTATTTCACAAGCACTTTGAAGACTGAGGGTGACTAATGACAACATCATGGATCCTTATGTCTAAGTTGTTAATGTTGCTCTGTGTTAAGTTTTTTGAATCAGGCCATTCACCCCTGCACAGAAATTTATTAGTGCTTTTAGCTCATGTAATTTTTCTTTGCATATATCAAGCTTTAGACCTAAAAACATCATTAGAAATTCCATACCCTCAGAAGAATTCGTATCAACTCTGTCTTTGGAGACACTTCCTGTTTTAGGTAACACCATAAATCTCTACATGAAACTGAATCAGGTTTGTTTCAACAGTCTGGGTATGGAGAACCCCATACCAAGCTAGGGTGACTAATGAAGAGATAAGTTGAGACACCATTGGAGTCAGAATTAGTCTGTTGTGAAACTTACCTATGACTCCTGGATGTCTTCAGACATGTTGAAGAATATGTCATGTTTGTTTTGTAAATGATTACTTTTGTGCTTTCACAACAATTCCTAGTTAAGGCTCACAGTAGCAGTGATGTAGGTTTACTTTCTCCATGAGGGCTAGGTGAAATCCAGACAGAGCTTTTCTGATGGTCCACGATGTTCTATATCAAACACTATTTTAAACCAGCTTCAACAAAGTTGCTTCTAGCAGCATGGGATACATCATGCCTTGTAGACAAAGTTGTTGGGCTGTTTATGTGATATCCTGAAGTGCTCACAGAAGCCTGTAATTCTCAGGGACCACTCAAAATTAACATATTCCCCAGTTAAACATAGAAATCACAAGGCATTTTAGCCCTCCCTACCACCGTGTCCTTTGTAAGTTACATTTTTTTAATTTGGAGGAAAAGTCCCCATATGGATCATTTCATAAGCTTCTTAAATTCATTCCTAACTTGAAATATTCACCAATATGGATTTTACATAACATTTATTTCCCCTAATAATCTGTGGATCACATGGCATCCATTGTGTACATTCCATTTACTGGGTCCACTAAATATAATGACATTATTTGGAAAATCAAGTATACATCCTACATGGTTGTCAAGGGATCTGGGTCATTTCTAAACACATAGGGACAAGAAGACTTAAAATTTTTTGAGACAAGACTGTAAGTTCTGAAGTTCATGCATTTCAGGTGAATGTAACCTGCTTCTAATCTTCTTCCCTGAATAACCCTGGAGAGAATAAAAAGCACATTTGCCAGATCAATAACTGTATTTCAGTTACTTAAGGATACATTGATCTGTTCTACTGAAGTTATACATATGGCACAGCAGGTACAATTGGAAATAACACCTGGCTAAGTCTTTGCCACTTATTGTCATTTGTCTTGTTCCATTTTAACTCTCTCTCTCTCTCTCTCTCTCTCTCTCTTCTCTCTCTCTCTCTCTCTCTCCTCTGTGTGTGTGTGTGTGTGTGTGTGTGTGTGTGTGTGTGTGTGTGTTTGTGTGTGTGAGAGAGAGGGGGGGAGATAGGGGTTGTAGTATTTGAAGTTTTGTAGTATTTTTCTACCTTTTAGGTTTTCCTATCTTTTGTGTTTGTGTACTAATTGTTTTTGTTGCAAAGACCAGGCAATATTATCACACAAATTAATTGCTGTCCAGATCACAAAAACATTTTACTCTGGAGAAACCTGAGATGGATGGAATTGTTGATCCTTTAATAGTAGCTTTGTGACACACTGAAGTAGAAAATTCAGCTATGTCAGAACTAGACTAGCACACAGAAATGTACTAGCAACGTGCTGCGTTGCCATACTCAATAATCATGATGATGTCTCTGAATAATTTGTATATTGAGCCACCCAATTTTACAATCAAATTGGGCTTTTATTCTAGACATCTAGCACAGTGACTTCTTGGACAAAACAAAATAATAACCACCACCACAACAAAAATAAACATGGGGGGGCAAACATGAAAAGGCTCTTAATTTGGATGCTTTTATTACCTGAAATCACGAAAATAAGTCACATAGAATCAATTACTTTATGAAGTATTTATGTAAATTCAGCTGATCCAGCAGCATACTGAGATAAGAACCAATGAAGATGTAGACATCAAAGAATGTTATCAAGTTGGCATACCTTCACAGGTAGTGGAGCAGCCTCTACATGGATATTCCCAATCATTCTCCATGAGTACCAAAGGAGTATCAGCTTATATCAGTTATTGCTGGAGGAATATTTGTTTATCAGCTAATTCTCTGTGACATACAGTCTGTCATGGACAAAGGCTCTTTAAACCTCCATGTCCAGGGGCTCATACACAAAAAAATTCATATGTCTTTGAAATTCTACAAATATAGACTGAAATGGTGAACCAGAGAAGATGCAAGTTAGATAATAGTAATAATACGCGCTCTATGATGTTGTTTCTTTTCTCAGAACAATACTGTCAACACCATAATTTAGAGAAAAGATGTCTCCAATGAATTGTGTATTAAATTAATGATATTTATGGGAGATTTCCTAACATGAGAATAGTTGAAAGCTATGGATTAGCAAAAATTCTCTTAACTCTCTGTCATTCCTCCCTCTTTTAAAAATACTGTTTAAACTTTGAAAGTTGTGATCCTTAATGAGAAAGAGTAGTTCTGTCTTAAATACCAAAATCTAATCATCAAGCATGTTAAGATTTGATACACAGACACCCACCAAATATTTGATGAATAAATGAATCTTAGAGAAACTATATGGTGTTGCTGGAGTTTCTTGTCCTACTAGGTGCCACCACTTCATCCCCAAATGAACACACAGAGACACTACATTAATTATAAAACTGTTTGCCAATGGATAGAGTTTCTTACTGGCTAGCTCTTTCTTATTTATTAACTCATTTCTATTAATCTCAATATTTCAACATGGTCTTATCTTACCGGAGAAGAGTCTGGACCTGTTACTCTTTCCTAGCTACATGGCATCTTCCTTAAGACTGTCATCGCCTACTTTTCCCATAATTCTCCTCATATCGTAGTCCCACCTATCTTCTTGCCTCTATTGACCAGTGTTTTATATATCAATCAATAAGAGAACCATATATAAAGAAGAAAATCCCCCATCAACATGGTGTCTCTTTAATGATCAACCCCACTGGATTTGAGATACTTAAATCAAAGTCATAAGACAGGCATTTATTGGCAATAATTTCTCAATTTGACAACATGAGCTAAGCTCAAATTCAAGTTATCCTATTTTTACAGGAAGAAAGGGAAATGGTAAAAGGAAAGATGAAGAAATTGATCAGAAGGGAAAATGAGAAATGGATACTCATATCGAAAGCTTAAATATCCATCTGTAGTGTTCACATTATTTAAACAGTTACATTACAGTGGGGATGGTTAATACTTTAACTAAGTGTCAGTTCTTTGTTTTCTAATGGATCATTTTTTCACTTCACGAAAAACCTGGATGTTTCTTTTATATGCTGTAACAAACATTCTTGAGAATCAAACAATGGGAATTATTAACGTTTTTTCAGGATCCATTGCTTTTGATTCTAGAGGAAAATTCTATTAAATATTACGAATTAAAGATTCAATTGTCATCTTTGGGCCAGATTCACAGATTCAGTGATTTAGTTAGGAGACTTACAAATTTTTCTTGAAAAATGAATGATTTCTGGCTATGTAAATGTGGGGCTAGCAGATAAAGCCAACATCCTTTCCATTTCATTAATGTAACTGATTTATAAGTTTTCAGTTAGGTTTTTTACCATCAAGAGGAGCTAACAAATGTGTTACCTTAGTTGTCATTTTCAGAGATGGAATCAAAAAGGCTGGAATTATAAAATTGCAATCTTTGCAGCTGTACAGGCTCTAGCTATAGCATCCTGCTCCTTCTGCAGAGACAAAATGCAAACCTTCAGCCAATGTCTTCAGATCAAGTGTGATTGTAAATTTATAAACAAGGATCTGTAGTTTAGTGAAAGAAAAAAGTTGAAGTCACAAAGCAATATACACTTTACAGGTCACATGATTGGACATGATATATGGTATTTAATAATGTTATTTTAACTTACTGAATAGTACTGGGTATATATTAATTCTTCCTGAAGTTTTGTTTTACTTATTTACATATATTACATATAACCTTATATACACATGTACATATGGTGTAGGAGAGTATAATCTTTGAAGTGTCCTCACTGTGTTTATATGTGTTGCACAGGTGTGTGTGTGTGTGTGTGTGTGTGTGTGTGTGTGTGTGTGTGTGTGTGTGTGTGAGTGTATGTAAGAGATATATGTGTAGCTAGAAACAGAGAGGAGTGCCAACCTCTTCTATTATCAGCCCATAGAACTATCCCAGATCACAACACAGCAATATGAAAATAGAATGGCTTGCTATTCTCATTTATTATTTTCTTTTATACTTTTAATCCATAAATTAATTGAATGGCTCCATTGGAAGACACATTATGCCTACAATGCACCTTCTGATGAAAACAATTGCCAGTGTAAAGGCTCACCTTATTTTAAAGCTGCCATCTGTAGAGGAGAGAATAGAGGGAGTAATAGAGGAGGTCAAGAAAGGAGATTCCATGATCGAGGGAGACAGTACAGGTTTTGAGAGAGGTCTGGCACAAGGGAAAGGTTAGAGGATCCACAGGGATGACCCCAACTAAGAATTTAGGCAGTGGTGGAGAGGCTGCCTTTGATGCCATTCCTCTGTAATTAGATTGATGACTATCTTGGTCACTATTCCTAGAGCCTTCATCCAGTAGCTGATCGAGGCAGAAACACTCAACCACAGCTAAGCACTGAACCATACTCCTAGAATCTAGTTGCTGAGGGGAAGGAGGGATGAGCAGTGGAGCCAAGACTGTTCTGCAGAAACCAGCAGAAATGGTTGACCTGACCTAGTGAGAGCATGGAGACCCTAGTGATAAAGCTGGGGAACCAGCATTGGACCGAACAAAGCCCTTTGGGTGCCAGCTAGGAGGCCAAGACAGTCTATGGGACCTCTAACAATGAAGCCAGTTTTTATCCCTACAGCAGAAATGGACTTGGGGAGCCAATTGGAGGGATACTATTGCAGGTCAGACACAGCAAGGAGGGACTAGACCCTCCCACAAAATGAAGTGATGGACTTTGACAGTCCCTCATGGAGGGCCGCACTATCCCTTGGGAGGAGGGGAAGGGTGGTTTAGGGGTGTTGGTGGGGAACACGGGAGGAAGGGAGGGCGAGGGAATGGCGGGATGGATATGTAAATATGAGTGCCTTTAAATTACATGATTAAAAAAGTATCTTATCTCCTGTTAGAGGGGGAACATTTAAGAAGAGCTGCCACAACATTTCCTAAGTCTGAGAATGAAGAGTTGCTAGAATTATTGTATATCTTAAAATATTATCTAAAAGCATGATTGGATTTTTAAAATAAAAGTTATCAAGTCACTCAGGTTCAAATATTGACCAAATGATATCAAATCAAAAGTGCTTGCTGGTGAAGGAAATTAGATGGTAGAACGACTGTTTTTTCAAAACAATTTATTTTTACTTTTGATGAAATAGAATTTGAAAATACAAACACACTAGATTAAAAGTCATAATAAGAAATAAATAAAATTTAATAGTGTAAGGGGTGCCTTCTAAAATACCCCTTGATGCCCCAGTTGACTAATGGATAAGGCATTGGCATCCTAAAATACCATTTGATAGAATAAATCATATTTATCATGTGGACAATTAAGAAATAAGTAGCTGAAAGAGTGGGCTAATTAAAATCAGTGCAATTTTCTAAGCTAGCAAACCAAATTTATTGCTGGGCAATAAAATAAAGTAAATGGTCAGCCAGATATTACTTTACCAAGGCCTCAAAGTGAGTCTCACAGAAGTTACTTCATCTCTCTTTGAAAAATTGTCACATACACTTGTGACAATTAAATGTTGTGTTCCTTTTTGCAAAAATTATCAAGTCATCACCATCTCCCATCTCTTTTTTCTCATTCCTCAAACAGAGTCAACAGTGCTGTCCGTCACTCTCAATTAAACAAATTATCAAACTAGAATGTTACAGAACACATCACCAAGCTTTCAGCCAATGGACTCCAAGACATTTAAAATAGAAAACTGCCTTTTCTTTGAACCCATAGACTACCCAAAACTGAGGATGATTTTAGGTAGAAAAAGTCACAGAATAGTACATGCCACTGTTTCTTTTAATTGCAGCAGTGTTTATGTGTCTTTGTAGGCAGCTAAATGGTTTGCAACTAAGGAGATCAATTATAGAATCCCCTGAATGGACTTTTTGTTGTAGTTGGTTTGGAGTCAAAACACTTTGTTCAGGTCCACACTATCTTCTGTCCTCCACAGGGCAGAATTTACAAGTCTACCAGTTGCTAAGAGCCTTTTTGTTTTTCTTTACGAGTGTGTGTGTGTGTGTGTGTGTGTGTGTGTGTGTGTGTGTGTGTGTGTGTGTTTGTGTGTGTGTGTGTGTGTGGATGTATGTATGTATGTATATATCTTTCAGAAAAAAATTTCGTGGTTAGAACACATTTCATGGATGAGACTTGTGAGGAGGGAATGAAATTAGCAAGAGAGTTGAAAGAAAATTTGCTTATAGAACCATTACAAGTTCTAAGAAGACACGACACATTAGATTCATTAGTCACAAAATAGGATGCATCCTCAAGAGAAGCAAAATGTTCTCTGAATCCCCTAAAGTGTCTCAGCAGAGCCCTGAAATGAACTCCTGGAATCCAGATAAAGAGAGAGAGGAGTGATGAGCAAAGGGTTCAAGACCAGGCTGGTGAGACCTACAGAAACAGCTAACCTCAACAAGGGGAGCTCAGTAGGTGTCAGTGAGGAGGCCACAGCAATCTATGGAGCCTCTGCTAGTAGATCAGTATTTATCCCTAGCATAAGAATTGACTTTGGGAGCCCATTACATATAGAGGAATACTTTCTCAGCCTAGATAGACAGGGGAGGGCCTAGGCCCTGCTCCAAATGATATGGCAGACTCTGAAGATCCACTATGAAAGGCCTCACCCTCCCTAGGGAGCAGAAAGGGAATGAGATAGGGAGTTAGTGATGGGGGTCAGGGGAGGAGGGGAAGGAGAGGGTACTACTAGGATTGACATGAAAAACAAGCTTGTTTCTAATTTAAATAATAAAATAGAAAAAAAGAAGACAGGACACATGAAAAGAAAATTGGAGATGGGAGTTAACTAATTTGGAAAGAAAAAAGGGGTATCTTTGTTGTTGTATTTTCTTTTTAATGAACTACACAAGAAATCTACATTGGAAAAGAGTTTGAAAGATCATTCCATCTTTTGGATTGAAAAGAACTTTACAGTCTATGGCAATGAGATCTTAACTCTGTGCTCAGAGTGAAGACAGAGGCATCCTTCTGTTTCTCACTACTGCAGGTCCTCTGTCTTACCACTTCTCTGATCAGAGGACTTGTTAGTTCAGTAGCTTTATTGCTATCACTTTCTCTCAAAACCAATAACTGCAATTCACTGGTATAACAAAATGAAAAAGTCTTGTCACTGGTTGTATACAGGTCTTATTTCAGCTATCCCCCATAAGACTTTTCATTTTATTTTACTTGATTTGATTTAATTTTATTATTTATACAGGAGGGAGTAGGTGGACCATGTTGCAATACTGTGCAAAGCTCAAAGATTTCTAGTTATAGAGATTGTGGTTCAACACTGCAAATTCAGGCATATATTTCTTAATGGAAAGGCTTTTTTCTATTAGTAACATCCACAAATTATGAATTATAAAGTGTGTGTGAGAGCGACAGATATATATTAGATAGATAGATGATAGATAGATAGATAGATAGATAGATAGATAGATAGATATATTATTGTATAGGTGGGGTATAAGTACATAAATAGAAGGCCATGTTTGATGTTGGGTGTCCTCTCCAATTGCTCTCCATATTAGCTTTTTGTCTCACTGAACCTGGAACTCATCAATTAAACTAACCTGGTGATTAATAAACTCATAGAATCTTCTTTTTCTCACTGAATTATAAGCATCCATGGCCATGTACAATTTTTATTTGGGGCCGGGATCCAAATTCACGTTCTTGCGCTTGTGTGGAAAGCACTTCACAAACTAAGCAATTGCCCCAACTCCTAGGTAAGTAATTTCTAAACCTTATGATTATTTTCTATGCAGTGAAACTGATGCAATAATACTTTCTAAGCTACAGGAATATTAAGTTACACAAAGCACACTAAATAAATGATAAAGATTAACATCTGGCATGTAGTAAATCTTCAGTGGTCCAACGATAACACTGATAACTGTAGTGCAAAGTGAACAAAAATAAATGTATTTTTGTTTGTTCATTTGTTTTAATTTGGCACAGAAAATATATTACTATTTTTTGTTTGACAGGTAGCACAGACAGGCCTTGAATTTAAGATCCTCCTGTTCAAGCATCCTGAGTATTGGAGGTACTAGAATACACAAATACACCAGCTTATAATATCAAGCTTTTCAAGAATTTCTTTACTATATTATTTTAATAACTCACAAGATAATGTCAATTATATTGATAAACAATAGATATATAATTTCTTCTGTACGTAGATACCTCTAGGGAGATTTTAGGTTCATACTTTCTACAGTTAGTAAATTTGAAATAGATTAGATATAAAACTCATGTATCTAAATGAAAATCTAAATCAAGTGAGAAAGCAATTTTGTTTTAGGAAACACTTTTTATTCCTTTTCTTCTGTTTCCCTTCTTACATATAGTATGATTTCAGAAGTAACCACTAACTACAATTCTATATATGAAATTGCACCTGATGGTATCTCTTTTCTTTAAGTCAAAAAACTGTTTTGGCCATCATGTTATAAATCAGGAAAAGTCATCCACAATATCCACTGCTTAGTAAGAATATATTAGTTTAACTGAAATACTTCTTGCACTTAATAGAATTATTTAGAAAAGGCAACTAAAGGCTGGGCTCTCTCCTATTACAACTCTATGCTGTTGGTGTAGTCTCCAAATGGCTTGGAGTATTATAGTAGAGGACCATCTCTGAAGATGCTTTGTAGGGATTTTCTGTACCTGCTTATTACATACAGTACAATTTGTAGCTGTGTTTTCCTGCTTTATTCACCAGCAGCACTTTAGGACTGTCAGACCTGTCAACACTACAGCTTGACCGAAAACCCTTTGATTACCCAGTGTGGGATGATGATTTTAAACCCAGGTCAGCAATAGCTCTCTGCTGACAGTAATTCCAGTACTACCTACATTGACTCTGGGAGCGAAGAGGAACCCTTTGCAGATTCCAATTTGATTCTTATACATGAGAACATCCTGAGATATTTTTTGTTAGCTTTTTATACAGGAGAAAAAGCACAAGAACTAGATTTTCATTGCTATTAAAATAAAGACCTATTTTGGGTATGTTGTTTCTGGATTGATGGAGAGGAACTCATCCTGCATGTAAACTTTTCAGCTGTAATTTTGAATTCTGTCAGATGAAAGTCCTTGGCTTCTGGCTGGCCAGCAGAAGCTAATCCACAAGCCCTTCATCAAGAGATCTACTGCAGGCATTAAATCTTACCTTGCCTGTTGGTTTACTCCTCTTTTACTCAGTACAGATATGCTTTCTTTGCACAGCCCTACACAGCAATGAATTATAAATTTCATAGGCACCATCTGCAAGCAATGAGAACCTGCCCTTGTCTGAAAATTCTGGGTCCCACAATCACACATAGATAACTCTTCTAGAGAAAAGTTTGGTTTTGATAAGTTGAATTGAGTATATCAATTTGTTAATATATCAACCTGATGTATCCATATAAACTGCTGCAGGTATGGGGTATGCTGATATGTTTCTAAAGAAGTGCAAACAACAAAAAACCAAAAAACCCCGATGTTTTGTCACCTTTCATCCATCAATTACTCTGTCACCTCCATATTCTCCATATTCTGTTCCCACTAAAAACTGTATCGTAGACACACAGATGGTAAAATATCAGAGTTAGAACTACAAAGAAAGGATTATCTTTTCCTTCAAGACTTCAGCTTGTCCTGTTTATTTCTCATGTCCCAATAGAGAGGGTGAGTAGCAGCTGAGTCTGTAATTGTTCCTACTTCTCTGTGGTGCTTTAAAAGGCAGTAATGTCAGGATACCACAATCAGCATTCAAACCCTGATATAATGACTTCAAGGGACTGAGTCCACATGTGGTGTTGCACACTTCTTCTGTGGATCTCACTTTATCATTTGTCATACCCCAAAGTGTGGTAAATGGTAGCCCAGCAGCAGTCTTCATACAATCTCTGTTCATCTAACTTTTCCTCCCTTCTTGGTTCCTATAGTAGGAGAAATAATTGTGAGCCATCCTAATGAACTATGAAGAAATGCTTGCATAGAACAATTCAAGAGAAAATATTCCTCTAAAAACCTAGGTGGATGAAATCTGTGTCAAGACCTAAGCACAAAACCAGACAAATACACTTGTGTATCCGTCACATGTGGGGATCATATTGCAGTTTTAATTTTTGTTCCCTGTACATCTCAGTACAGATCTAAAAGTGTATTCCAATAATACTTGCCAAAAATTTCACCACCTAACTTTTAAAGAAAAACTATCGGAGATTATCTTCTTTCATCTGTAGATATATATTTTCTTTTCATGAATAAAAAGACATATAATTCAGTTGGTAGGATCAGTCTTTATAGAGGTTTAAAACTACTGAAAAACCAAGCGAAGCCCAAGGTCTCCCCTATACAGGCAGAGCATTTCTTTCCTTATCTTGCTATAAACCCAGTGTGATAAAGTATAGCAGTTTCACAGACTGGATTTGTTTTCCATTGACCAAATGTATAACAATGCCATATTAAAATATATATAATATATATATATATATATATATATATATATATATTCCCTAAAATGAGATTGATGACTACTCTTTATGCCATCCTAGAGCCCTCATCCAGTGGCTGATGGAAGCAGAGACAGACATACACAGATATACACTGAGCTGAAATCTGGAACTTAGTTGAAGAGAGAGAGGAATGAAGATCGAAGGGGTCAGTACTAGGTTGGAGAAACCCACAGAAACAGCTGGCCTGAATGAGTGGGAGTACATCAACCCCAGATGCTGTCTGGAAGGCCAGTACAGGACTGATCGAGACTCCTGAACATGGATGTCAATAAGGTGGCCTCTGTACTCCAGGGAGCCCTTGATAGTGGATTAGTATTTTTTCCTGGTGTAAGAAGGGACTTTGAAAGCCCATCCCACGTGAAGGGTTACACTCTGGCCCTGGACACATGGGGAAGGGCCCAGGCCCAGCCCAGGAAGATTTGGTGGACATTGCAGAGCCCCCGTTGAGGGCACTACCCTGCCTAGGGAGTGGAGGGTGGATGGGGTGGGGGGTCGGGATGGGGAAGGAGGGGTTCAAGTGAGGGTAGGGAGAGGGAGAAGGTATTTACATGTGAAACAAGCTTGTTCCCAACTTGAACTAATAAAAAAATTAAAAAAAAACTATTAATATTTCAGGATTACTGAACCATAGTGGGTTTAAACAGACTAATTTATAGAAAATGTGATTGTTGGACATATAGCTCTTGCAATAAACTTTTAATAAAAAATAGTATTCACATTTAAACAAATGTATGGACAGAAAAGGTAGTGAGTAACCAAACAAAATAACTAATAAAAAAATTAAAAAAAAACTATTAATATTTCAGGATTACTGAACCATAGTGGGTTTAAACAGACTAATTTATAGAAAATGTGATTGTTGGACATATAGCTCTTGCAATAAACTTTTAATAAAAAATAGTATTCACATTTAAACAAATGTATGGACAGAAAAGGTAGTGAGTAACCAAACAAAATTTTTAACACATTCTGTAATGTTGCTATATTTTGAGTCAGTAGGAGATTAAACTATTTCCACAATTACCTCACTTGTTCTAATGTGAGTTTGATTAATATTTATTTGCACAATTGTCTATTAAAATAATGGTTAGAGTTTTCATGTGTTGTGTCACATGCTTGCAATCCCAGAACTCTGAAAGTGAATACATGAAGCTTGCAGGTTCAAGGCTACCCTGAACTTCACTCTCTAGAGCTTCCTAGAGAGAAATATTTTGGTATTTCAGTATATTTAAATGACCCTTAAAATTATATTTCTCCTAAATTCAAGGTTAATATCCTGCATTCCCAAAAGATCAAATGGGGCAAATACTCCATGAGGCCTGAGATGTTAAATTTTAGCTTCTATGTTTTATGTCTGACACTCCAAACAGAACTTTGGAAATAAATGCTCTGCTTTTACTTAATAAAAAAGGAGAATGATTCTAGAGTTTTATAGTCAGTCTATGTTTGCTGGGATTTTTATAGAAATTTTTCTATGATTAATTTTACAGCTGAAACATATTTGTTAATATGTTGAACATGTCTTCCCTTTATGTGCCTTCTCCAACCATCATCCATTTCTTTTATCTTTTTTTTGCTAATGAATACTACTTAATTTTGATATAATTATTCATTGAAAATTTTTCTTATGGTTTTGATTTTAATATTGTACTTTGTTTAAAATAATGCTGCTAATATATTCCAATGGTTCTCAACTTTATTTTCTTCCATGTGAGGTTATCACTGCCATCAGATTCATATTTAACCAGGACAATCTGAATGTCCTCAATTTAAATTCTTGTAGTAAATTTGAAAATGTAATCAATAAAATCCACAAATATAATGCAAATTATTAAATTATTTCCCTTCCAGAATCATAATAAAAACCATAGTCCAAAGGGTTTGAAGTCTTCTTCATAGGAACTTTTCCATAATAATAAATGCCTAACTTATACCACGTCCCACAATATAAGAGTAAAGGACAAACTGCTTAGTTTGTCATACAAATCTAAGTTGTTTGTAAGTTCGCTTCCCTTTGCAGCTCAGACTACCTCAATTCATAATCATTCTGCATCAGCCTCCCCAGTGAGAGAATTATAGTTCCCACAAGGAAATCTGAAAAGGTCCAGATGATGCCAGAATCTGTCTGGGGCACAAGGGATGTGATTAGCTGTGTTACAAAGTAATTCAAAGCTTAGAGAACTCAGATTTGCTATAATAGAAGATTAGTAAGGTTTTGTCATTCTCATCTCCTTGTAATTTTGAGCATCATCAAGCTGTAACAATGTAATGGAATTGCTTGTTATTTTACTCACTCACAGAAACCCTTTTCCAAAATAAAGATACATATATATATATATATATATATATATATATATGTATATATATGTTGTATTATGACATCATTATCACACATTAATGTTTTGTGTATACATGTACACACAGCACACAACACATATCAAGGTGATATATAAATTCACTAATTTCAAAGTATTTTTAATTACAGATTACATGCTTTATTTTGAGGATAAGAATGATTAACTATTTGAAATACCTGTCAGTGATAGTCAATCCATTAAAGAAAAATGCATCTTAATTATCTTTGTTAATGGGGAAAAGTCTTTAATATGCTAAGATCAACAGAAATGTAATGATATCAATTGTAAATGAAAAGAAATAGCCAATTTTATATTTGATAGAATATTTTCAATATAAATTTTTACTCTATTTTTCAATATTAGTAAACAAAGGAATATGTAACATAGTATTACAAATCTTGTATAATGGCCAGAGAAGTAGGTAAATGAGTAGATAATAAGTAATACATAAAATGTTAGAAAAATACAAATGTTGCAACCAATGAGTTAAAATCTGATCATGCTGTGCGATGCTAAAACATGCAACACATACGTTCTTTTTAGAGTAGAAACAATCTTATTTTACATATCATTCCAGTTCCCTTTCCTTCCCATCCTTGCATGCCAACCACCAACCTCACATCCCATCCCCCATCCACTCCACAGGAGGGTGAGGCCTTCCATGGGGCTCACCAAAAATCTGTCATATCATTTGGGGCAGGGCATAGGCCATTCCCATGTGTCTAGGTTGAGAGAGTATCCCTCTATGTGGAATGGCTCCCAAAGTCCATTTGTACACTAGGGCTAAATACTGGTCCACCACCAGAAGCCCCATAGACTGTCCAGGCCTTCTAACTGACACCCATGTTGTACAGGGGGCCTGGTTCAGTCCTATGCTGGTTTCACAGCTTTCAAATGGAAACTATGAGCTCCCCCTTGTTCAGGTCAGCTGTTTCTATGCATTTCCCCAACATAATGTTGAACTCTGCTCATCACTCCTCCCACTCTGCAACTGGATTCCAGGAGTTCTGGTAAGTGTAGCTATGGGTGTCTGCTTCTGCTTCTATCAGCTACTGGATGAAGGAAATGTCTATATCATTTTGTTATCAGCAATAGTCAACCAATGATTGTATCTGTTCCGGACTCTTGTTTACATGGCTATCACTGTCCAGAATAAGCAAATCTGGCTCATGTTCTGTTGTAAAGTGTTTGAACTTGCTAAGAGTAGGGTGTTACATCTGGAACATTCCTCAACTCTCTCAACCTCACACACACTGCATGTTCAGACATCATCTGGAACTTATAACATTTTCCCATTGTAACTCTAGAACCTGTGTAAACATACTGATATTCTGGTTAACACAGTTGTTGTGTTTAACTGATTGTCCTCTGTTTCTGAAACAAGAGTTATGTATCTTCTGCTGGATCTATGAAACTGGAATGCCAGTTAGTATTACATTTCTGGATCATAGCAAACATGTGACACCACACACACACACACACACACACACACACACACACGAGACAGAGACAAAGGCAGAGCACTGGAGCCTTTATATTGTTTTATAATCTGGTTCCTGTTCACTGTCAGCTGCCTGTGCATGGATGTACTACCATCAGCTAGCCTCCTGCTCCTGCCCCCATACTTTCCTTGCCTGATGCCATGCCTACCCTGCCATGAAGATGTATATTTCTGGAACCATAGGTAATAACAAGTCCTTCATTCCTTCTGTTACTTTTCATAGTATTTTCCATGATAGCTACTATGTTTTAATGAAACTGTTCAGCATGTACAAAGAATATTCAAACCAACATTATTGGGAAAAGTTTTACAGCCTCAGCTTAGTACCAGTGTGTGAAAGAGTTTGAAATCTCATATCCAAACATATGCTGAACTGTCACCTGAGGATAAGGCTTGGGGTGAGGATGAATATGATCAAATCATACTGAAATTTTAAAAATTCTTTTAAATGATAGAGCACATACACAGCACACACACATAAAGAAAAAGTCTTTCAATAAGTTTTAAACCTAGTATCTGCTTTTGGTGTCTGAGATTTAGATTGGCCAGTTGGTTGGTGATGATTGTCATCTCAAAGATCATGTATAACACATAGATGTGATATAGTAATTGGCTCTGCATGATGTTTTAATCTTTTCCTTTGATTTCTACTTGTCAGTGCCTTATGCATTTTCTATCCCTTATGTTTATTTTTGGCTATTGTTCCTGTCCCCATCATCATCTGTTAGGCAACTCTCTCTCTCTCTCTCTCTCTCTCTCTCTCTCTCTCTCTCACACACACACACACACACACACACACACACACACACACACACACACACAACACACACACACACACAGAGAGAGAGAGAGAGAGAGAGAGAGAGAGAGAGAGAGAGAGAGAGAGAGCTCTTCCATACAGATGGTCATCCTGGATCTCAATAAGTAGATGAGGCTGGTCGTGAACATGCAGAAATTCACCTGGCAAGAGTCAACATGCCTGGCATTCCTGTCTTCTGGATGGTGATGTTCTATACAAATTTCAGTGTCTTTCTTGAAAAAGATTCATTTTTTAAATGATACTAGAAAATTTTGCCCTAGTGTAATTTACATAATTCAACACATACTTTTATACATTAAATAGTTCTAAAAGACTGACCAATGTGGTTGGCATTACATCATGTATTGAAATGTTATAATAAAATTCCGAAGTTTGTAATATATTTGTTAAAATGCATTTTAAAATCAAATACACAAAGTTCACATTTGTAAGTAAAACAATATAAAAATCAGTTGACTAAAAGAATCTCTAATTCTTTTAAAAGTAGAGTCTCAATAGTTTTATTATATCTTAATCTATTAGAATACTAGAGCCAGGATATTTTATTAATATAATATGAATAAAAGCAACACTATATCTTAATGAGGATTTTTTGTAAGGAACATACAAAATATCAAATCCTGGCAACATTTAAAAAGTAGGCCTTCATTTAATTTGAAGGCAGTTTTCTGCAGGACACCAAGCAGATTGTCTCCAAAGAGTGTCTTTTATATCTCTGAGGTTAACATAAAACTTGGTAAGTTGATATTGTCGAACAGTGAAGAATTGGAATTTAAATAGCAGCCCTCAAACTTTATTGCTGACTTTGGAACTTGGAAATAATATTTGTCACGTTATTAGAAAGCTATTGCTTTTTTTTAGAGAAGATGGTATGTCATGCAACATTGTAATCACTAGACCATGATGCTGGTTATATTGATTGCTCAAACATGAGATCTTATCATAAGTTCATTATATATTTTTATCTGTAGCTCTCCTCCTCGGTACTTTATCTTTAATCTTGAAGACCAGGGAGAAAACACAATGCTATAGGATAATTGCTTTCCTAAAAATGATATATATGTTTGTGTGTGTGCCTTAGTGTGTGTGCATGTTAGCAAATGTGTGCAGAATATCCTAGATATTAAAAAACAATATTGGATCCTCTCACAAAAATAAGAGCAATAAGTAGCCTGAACTACTGAGCTATCTCTTCAGCCTGAGAATTGTTTTGCTCTAATATGGAAAATATAACTTGACAAGTTTAGTCAGATTATCATGATTCTTTGATTCTGTTTTAATAAGTACATTTCCATGAAATAGGAGACAAATGCCTTGTTTATAAGCTAGCCCATTCATGCCAAAGGGAAAGTTATACAAAGTAATCCAACATTATTTTCAACAAATGGCACAATTGCAAATGAACATCCACAGACAGAATTGCATTAGAACCTCACTGGTTCAAAGATTTGATACAAAATATTTATCCAATGAGGAAAATATATAACTTGAAGTAGATGAATAGTATGTAATTCTCTACCAAACATGGAGATATAGTGAAACACATTAATGGGTATGCTACCTAAAAATTAATTTTATTTTTGTCCAAATAAAGTCTAAATATCTCCTATGGTTGCTGAACTCCATATACCAACTTTTTCATGTACTTAATTTCATGTACTTACTTAATTTCAGTAAGAAATGTACAAGTAATAAATTTTTGTAATTAGATATTTCCTTCAGAAAACTGGTAATTCATTTCTCAGTGATCTCTAAAAGTAATATACAATTTAAAGAAATGAATACAAGCAGTGTTTGAATAGACAGGATATTTCACCTGGCATCCACAGTGAGGATTAACAGTGAAAAAGTCACATGTGCCAGTTTTTTATAATGAGTCTCAAATAATATACTATTAAGGGAAATCAATTAGATTGTTTGCTTTATAGGCTATGAGTGAATTTTCACCATTATGACTTTTCAGCTGACTCAGCTTGAGGAAGATTCAACAGAGTCAAGGAACATTTTCAGTTGACATCTATTATTCAAATAAAAAAAAGGAAGGATTATAGCATAATGCACACCCATCCTTTGCTGAATGTCAGGGATTTTCCTTTCATTTCACACAAGGCTTCTTGAAAGTTCCTTTCAATTTCTTTTGCACATTTCTTTAGTCTGCATTTTGATTTTCCACTCTAACAGGATAGTGACCTATAACCTCCCATGAACAAATACATTTACATGTGTTTGCAACTAATAATCCTGAGGTGTAGATTTTAATTAAATTATTTAGTTTTTCTTTTATAAATCTGTACTCAGTTCTATGATAGGAATAAAGAAAATGGTTGAGATTTCAGACTCCTGTATTTAGATAGCTGGAATTCCCTTTTGTTGGCCATTTCATCAATGTAAAAGCTACTAAAGCATAAAAAAGGCTGTTTCAATTCCTACCATACTGGTAACAGTATGGGAATCAGGGGCTACTCTCTTTGTGTGGGGAGCTGCATAGTCTAATTTTGGAACAGTTAATGAATGCTTGTGCAACGGGTCTCCAAATGAAAACAAAAACCCATGGTGACAGTCTGGCTTGGTAAAGACGAGTGGACTTCAGGACAGCACAAGATAGTGCTGGGACCATGCATCTTGCACATTCTCTCTTCTCTTGTAATATTGATGATTCTCTGCACGGGACAGATGTGACTTATAGTGAGAAATTACCAATATGGAGCCAAGTAGAAATATAAAGGTATTTAATAGGAAAAAGCCTTACTTACAGAGCAACCTAGCCAGCTGGCAAGGCAGCAGTCCGAACAGCAAGCCAAAAAGGAAAACCAAAAGTGAAACAGAGCCCTGAACCTCTCACTCTACATCACCCTGACCATGCCCTCGCAGGCATGGTTATGCAGACCTGCAGCCAGCCTCTAAGCAGGCATGCCTACAGGTTCCCCTACAATTCCTCTTTTAGTCTAAAAGAGGATTAAAACTTAACAGTGTAAAGTATCCAAAATTAACAATCATAAAGGTAAAATATAAGAAGATACAACAATCTGCTTATGTCACATCCTAACTATCTATATTAACGAAACCCTAAAGTCATCTGAAAGAGGTGTCCAAGCCTGAATTACTTCCTGCCAATCCCAACCATAAACAATAGCAAACTATCCCTAACTAAGTATATTCACTATCCTAAATGACAACAATGGGGAAAAGGGACGTAGCATCCTCCAAGTTACTTCCTGCTGAAATGGGACGACGATATCCTTGTGGGGCCCTGTAGGAAGAAAATATTAGTATAGTAAAAGTGTTGAATGAATTGTATCCAGTCCATGTTAGATGGGATTCACTTGATTGAAGATCTCTCGCTTGAACTCCTCAACTTGATTGAAGTCAGTACCCAAAGCTCTGGCCGGAGTGTCAGTTGAAATGGAGCAAGTTGGATCCAGTGCAGTCTGGGAAGTGTGGCCCATTTTCTTTCTGGGGTGTCCAGGGATTGCTGTCAGGCAGGTTTTCATTGGCTGTGTGGGACTCAAACATAAACTGTTAGCAGAGAAATGTTTGCTTGTGTATGTACACATACTGGGAAAGGCAACCATGGTAGAATAACGATTATGAGAGGGTATACACCTTGAAAGAAAGATCCAAGAAAAGACAAAGACAGTCCCCAAATTCTTCTTTTATTCTGTACTACATCAATTGGCTTTTTGATACAATACAGAAACTCTAAAGTTTAGTTAAATAATGTGCTTGGATTTTAGAGGAGGAAAGCCAAATCCACCTCTAAATCCAGCATTGGTTTAATTGAATAGGAACTAGAAAATAAAGAGAAATAGAGTTCTCTTAGAGAAAGCTTAAAGTTTACCATATGACACGTTCCTTTTGTTTGATGGTTATAGCTACTTTCTCTTAAGTATCTACCCATGGAGTGTCCTTTGCCTTCTGGGGATGAGTTTTCCTGAGAAGATAAAGGCAAAACAATTCACTTTCCTTTGGGAGGTTTCTATTTAGTTTATAAGATATACCTTAGTAGAATACCTGTCATTTTTTCTCATCGAGAGGTTTTTCCTTTTCCACTCGAATCTTGATCAACTTTGATGATATCCGAAGTTTTTCTTCTGTGGAAACAAATGCAAAACCCCTACCCCAATGTAACACATGTCCTGGTTTACACACAGAGGTTAGTAAATCTTTGAAGTATACCGGCTGATTCAGTTCAGCAGTTTTCTCCGTAGTCCAGTGTCTTTCTGCAGCTGTTCGTCCTTTTTCATTGGCGGTAAGAAAGTTTAGTGTAAATAAAGCATTATGCAACCTATGTTTTGGGGGGTTTAGTCTTCCAAGCCTGTTTGTTAAGTATCTCTTAAGTGTTCTATTAGATCTCTCAACCACTGCTTGTCCTATAGGAT
Source organism: Cricetulus griseus (assembly GCF_003668045.3). Taxonomy (NCBI): domain Eukaryota; kingdom Metazoa; phylum Chordata; class Mammalia; order Rodentia; family Cricetidae; genus Cricetulus; species Cricetulus griseus. The sequence goes on along the minus strand of NC_048600.1, from coordinate 7,196,175 downwards.
TGTGTGGTATACTGGTAACATACTTTATGTTATAATATTTGAAAAATTGTTCTAATATTGTGGAGATATATGCTGGAGCATTGTCAGTTTTTATTTGTGCAGGTATACCCATAACTGCCATAACCTCTAGCAGGTGTGTAATAACAGAATCAGCTTTTTCAGAGTTAAGAGCAGTAGCCACTGCAATCCTGAGAATGTGTCTATAGTATGATGCACATATTTCAAATTTCCAAATTCTGCAAAGTGAAAGACATCCATCTACCATGCCTCATTTCTCCGAATGCCCTTAGGATTATAACCTGCTGGCAATGAAGTTTGATTATAAAAGGAACAAGTAGGACAGTTTCTCACTATCTCCTTGGCTTGTTGCCAAGTGATGGAGAAGTCCTTTTTTAAACATTTGCTATTTACATGATGCTTCATATGAAATTCTGAGGCTTCTAGCACAGTTCCAATTAATAAAACTATCAATCTCATCATTACCTTGTGCTAGTGGGCCTGGCAGACCAGTATGGGATCTGATATGTGATATATATATATATATATATATATATATATATATATATATATATATGATTACTTCTGTTTCTGATAGTTTCCTGTAATTGTAAAAACAGAGAAATTAATTCTGTATTATCATGAACAAATTCTGCAGTCTCAATATGTAATATGACTCTCTCTGCCTATTGAGAATCAGTAACTATATTAAGATGTTCTGTAAAATCCATAAGTACCATGAGAATTGCATATAATTCTGCCTTCTGTACAAATGTATGTGGACTTTGAACTCTACTTACCTCACCTGCTTTATAACCTGCCTTACCTGATTTGTTGGCATCAGTGTAGAAGGTAAGAAATGGCAGTTTGTCTTACAATACGTGGAAGAATCCAGACTGTCTTTTTATGGATTTAATTCTGTCAGTTTTGGGATAGTTGTTGCTAATTGTTCACAAAAAGTTAGTAAGAGCTATTTGCCAATATTCATTATCCTTCCACAAGGAGGAAATTTCCTCCTTAGTTAAACGTACTATAATTTCTACTGGACATTTTCCAGTCAGTTGACAAAGTCTTAATTTGCTGTTTAAAATCAAATCAGAAATCCTTTCTATATATGTCTTTAGCTTTTTATTCTGTTTATGTGGCAGAAATATACTCCAATATAGAGTCTTCTCTCTGCATCAGAATCCCAGAAGGGTATTCTCTGGATGGCAAATAAACCAGAATACAGTGTAAATCAAGGTTTATGCGATCTACATGCGCGTCTAATACTCTGTTTTCTACCCATTGTAACTCTTTTTCTGCCTCAGCAGATAATATTCTTTGACTGTTTACGTCATTATCTCCTTTTAGGGCCATTTTTAAATGCTTTAAGTCATGTCCTTCTATACCAATAATCGTCTGTAATTGAGAAATTTCCCCTAATAATTTCTGAAGAGAATTAAGTCTTTGATAACAATCTCTCCTAATTTGTACCTTTTGAAGTCTGATTCTTTTTAAGTCTATCTTGTAACCTAAATAGTTAATAGACTCTCCTCTTTGTATCATTTCTGGGGCAATCTCTAACCCCCAATGAGGCAGAAATTCCTTCACCATTTCAAACATACGTTCCAAATTTTCTCTATTGGAATCTGATAAAAGAATGTTATCCTTGTAATGATAAACAAGATATTGTGAAAATTTCTTATGAATTATTTCCAAAGGTTGCTGTACAAAGTGTTGACACAAAGTAGTACTATTTAGCATTCCTTGTGGCAAAACTCTCCACTGATATCTCCTAACTGGCTGTGAATTATTAAGAGTTGGTACAGTAAATACAATTTTTTCTCTATCATTTTCCTGTAACGATATTGTGAAAAAACAGTCTTTCAGATCAATGACTATGATAGGCTATCCTTTAGGTATTAAAGAAGGTAATGGCATTCCAGGTTGTAGAGAGCCCATTATTTGCATTCCCTTATTTATGGCTCTCAGGTCTGTCAGCATTCTCTATTTACCTGACTTCTTTTTGATAACAAATACAGGAGAATTCCAAGGACTGGTATATTCCTCTATATGTCCAGCATCTAGCTGTTTCTGTACTAAATTTTCTAAAGCCTCTAGCTTCTCAGAGGTCATAGACCATTGTCCTACACAAACTGGTTCATCTGTAAGCCACTTCAATGGCAGGGCCTTTGGCTTCTCTGAAGGTCCATCATTTGTACTTAGTTTCTGAACAGCATGAATAGTTGTTAACTGTTTTCCATAGTGTCTTACCAGATCTTTTCTATTATCTAAAGATTGTACATAATTTGTATCTGACATTGGAGGAATATTAATCAGAGTATTCCATTGCTGTAAGAGATCATGATCCCAGAGATTTATAACTATATCTGCCATGTATGGTTTCAGTATCTCTTTCTTTCCTTCCGATCCAATGCAGACCACCGAGTTAATACTCTGTTGAACTCTAGATAGAGGCCCTATTCCTAAAAATTGTACATTTGCCTCTCTAAGAGGCCATCTCTGAAGCCAAGACTTTTGGGTAATAATAGTTACATCTGTCCCAGTGTCTACTAAGCCAGAAATAACTTTATTATTAATTTTCACTTTCAACTGAGGCCTTTTATCATTAATAGAAGCTTGCCAAAATATGCATTTCTCATTTTGTCCATTCACACTTGATTCTTCATCACTATTCAAACTACCATCTAGAGCAGTATCATTTTTCAAAATAGGCAAAGAACTATCTATGAACTATCTATTTGTCCTGTGAGAGATTGTCTCCCACTGCTACTTGGAAAGACCCGACCTTTCTCATTGTGGGGGACTTCTTGAGGCCCCCCTCGGGGTTTCCCAACCTTAACGGGTTTCCTTGTGTGTCCCTGGTCGATCTACATTCATTGGTCCAGTGTCTGCCTTTACCACATCTTCTACACAATCCAGAAGGCAGGGGCCTTCCGTATGAGGCATCATTAGAATTCGTTTGTTTACAAAGTCTCTTAGTATGTCCCATTTTACCACAGTTGAAACATCTAGGTTCCTGATGCCTTCGTGGTTTCCAGGGGAATGCTCTTCCAACCCTAGGTTCTGGTTTATAGTACTAGTAACCTCTAGCCTCTTGGTATCTGTGTTGACCTCTGTAACATGCTTCTCCTTTCCAAGCCCTTGCATCCTCACCTCTACAGCTTTTAATTTCCTGTTGCCTTTTTAAACCTTTCTAGATGGCTTCTATCCAAGCTTCAGTATCTTGCACATTATAGTCAATGTTGGCTGCATGTGAAACCCATTCTTCTAGCGGAGCTGATCTGATCTTTAAAGGCAAAAGTATTCATTTCAATATTGGGTTTGCATTTTCATAAGCTGTTGTATATATAATTGATTGTCTTGTTTCTGGATCTATTCCCTGTAATTCTACTGCCCTAGTTAACCTTTGTAAGAAGTCCTGGAACTGTTCTGTATGTCCCTTTTCTAATCTGGTATAAGCTTCTAGGCGTTCTGGCTCATGAACTTTATCCCAGGTATTTAATGCTGCTTTCCTGTATCATATTGAGCCTGACCCTCTGGGTTAGCATAAATATGCTGACCAAGAAACTTATCTAGAGGGCCTTCAAACCTTCCTTTATGCCTTGACACTCAAGGAGCTTCGCCTCTTCCCTTACCAATGCCTTCCACTGGATTTGGCATGAATTCTCAAGTACAGCTGCTACCAATCATTCCCAATCTGTGGGTGTCACCCTGTTAAAGGTTGCCCATGGATGTAATAGCTGTTTTATGTATGGTCTATGGAGACCATATGAGACAACTGATTCTCTAATATTCTTAAGATCCTTCAGCTGTATAGGTTGCCATTCATAAGCCATTCGTCCATGAGGGTGTTTCTTAGAAGCTGGCTTTTCTACTATGGTAACTGGGTACACTAATGGTGTACAAGTAACAACCTTAGAGGAATAGTCATGATACCTGGGTGGAGTAGGTGCCTCTGATTGGAGTGATTCTGCCTCTGAGGCGTCCCAACAATCTTTAAGCCTAGTAATGATATCCTTATGAACAGTTTCAATCTCCTTAATCATAAAAGATTCCAAGCATGTTAGTGAATCTGTAAATTGCTCTAACTGCTCCTTTACACGTTTTTTCTAGGTCTTTAATATGATCATCCTTAAGCAGCATCTGGATGACATGGAAACTGCCTTCTAGATTTGCTGATTTTGAGTCCTCAGCAATCGACAGTATGGATCTATGTAATCTGTCAGCCCTGTACTGTAAATTATCTTCCAAACATTTAAATCTACACTCAAATTTGTGATCTGCTACCTTAGGTGCTTCAATAATTGATTGAATGGCATTGTCCAATTCTTCAACACTATCCTGGGTATTTTGCACCTTTGCATCTAGTTTCTGGGTAACATTGCCTATCTGAGTTTCTAGCTGGCTACAGATATTCTTTAGCTCATCACTGTCTTCTGACAGCCTAGCCTCTAAGGCCTCAGACATGGAGGATCTCTCTGTGTTTATCTTATCATAAATACGCTGCTTCTCCTCTTGGGTAACAGACAGCTCTGTCTTTAGCGTATTGAACACTGAGCCAAGCTTATCATCCAACTTCTGTTCTACTTGCTGCACAATTGTTGTCTGACCTAATCTGTTCTCCAAACCTCATTGCGTAAAGCTGTTATTACCTGCAAGCAGGTAGTGAGGTTATCTCTGTCCTTGTTTCTGAGCCCTCTGGCTAGTAATTTTATTGTACAAGCAAGCTAAATACCATTACTGCATATAGGCCAGTAATTGGCAAATTAGCATCCTCCTCAAACATTGAATTCACATAATAAGCAAAAATATTACCAATTTCAGCAAATGATAAATATTCCGTCATAATTTTACCTGAAATTTACTCCAGATTCAGTAACTATCTTTCACCAGCAGGTGACACAGGCGTTCAGCTACATGGCGCATTGTTTGGCAGTGATCTGTGGCAGCAGTGGAAAGAGGTCACAAATGCAGCTGCGCTTATCTTAGAGAGTATACAGCTTTGTGGCCGCAACCACTGAAAGAAATGCGGCTTTATTGCAGCAGTGGTCAGAAGAATTCGCTGCTGAAAGTCGAGGCCTACTGGACTCTAGGCAGCTAGAAACTGTCTCCAAGCTGGGCGGATGGTACTGAGTAGCTCAGTGGCAGCAGGTCAGCTACTACCTGGGAGCACCTGTGGAGAGAGGGTGCTTTCCTGGCAAGGGGGGACAGGGGTGGTGCCTGCAGGCTGTCCCAAATGGGGCCAAGGTCCCTCTCCTGACACCACATAAAGTGGGAAATTACCAATATGGAGCCAAGTAGAAATATAAGGGTATTTAATAGGGAAAAGCCTTACTTACAGAGTGACCTAACCAGCTGGCATGGCAGCAGTCTGTACAGCAAGCAGAAAAGGAAAACCCGAAAGGGAAATGCAGCCCTGAATCTCTCACTCTATGTCACTCTGACCATGCCCTCGCAGGCGTGGTTAGGCAGACCTGTAGCCAGCCCCTAAGCAGGCATGGCTACAGGTTCCCATATAGTGATTATTCCTGGAAACCCCATTTTCTCCAAAATATTTTTCAATAAAATTCTTTGGGAGCTGATGTTTCTCAAGGTCTTGCCTGGGAATGCCAGCTGTCACTTCAGATTGGGGAAACTGTCTGATTAGGTGCTGACAGGATAGGAGGCAGATCACTCCTATTTCTGTAAATATGCTTTGTTAAGTTATGAATGATGTTGTTCTTGGAAATGTGTGGCTGTGTTTATCAACTTTTAGTTTTGTAAAGACAGGATGTACCAGGCTAGATGTTTGGCCAAGCTAGCAAAATGAGAAGTGTTGTTTTGGTTTACAGATGTTTTAATATAAAAGTTGGGGGAAACATGCTTATCATATTTGTTTTTGCAGGAGCATAGCATTGGAAGATAGAAATACTTGTTTTGTTAGTATGGAAAAACATGTTTTTTTATGTATAAATAAAGATGGTTGGTGCTATTCAGGGTTGGCCACCTGTGTGAAATTCATCAGGTGGACAGCCAATTCATTTTTTCACCCTGATGCCCTTTCTTAATTTCAGGACCTGAACCCAGGCTGTAGCTGGACAAAAGCATCTATGAAATCTTTAGTCTATAACAGAAAAATCTATTCAACAGCCTGGTCATTTGTTGAGCATTTGAACCTTGTGTTCAAAAACATGAAATGTGGTTAGCTCACAGATTTGCTGATAGCCAAGGGAGCCAGGACTGGAAGTTCTCTTGCATTCAGGGTTTGCTTTGGATTTTCTTGGACTTGATTTTATTCTTTATAGTATGTTTAAAATGTTTGACCTTTTAACTCTTGTGTTTACTGTAGGACATGGCTACTATCAGCTACATAAACACTCAGACTTCCTAAATCTGAAAAACAAGACAAACCATTCATTTGTGATTTTACAGTGTTAAGAACAATAAATTTGAGATATATTTGATAATGTTTTATTTTTTTCAGCATGATTCATCAGCTACATTTAAAAGGAGAAAGAATTTTATGGTCTTCTTGGAAATAGCTGTAACATATCAAAATTTCCTGTTTTCCACTTTTTAATTTACATTAGAAACAAGCTTCTTTTACATGTCAATCCCAGTTCCCTCTGCCTCCCCTCCTCTCATGCACCCCCACCCCTTTTTGCTCCCCAGGGATGGTGAGACCTTCCATGGGGGATCTTCAAAGTCTGTCATATCGTTTGGAACAGGGCCTAGATTCTCCCCCATGTGTCTAGGCTGAGAGAGTACCCATCTATGTGGAGTGGGTTCCCAAAGTCCGTTTGTGTACTAGGGGAAAATACCATCCACTACCAGTGGCCCCATAGATTGCCCAGACCTCCAAACTGACATCCACATTCAGGGGGTCTGGAACAGTCCTATGTTGGTTTCCCAGCAATCAGTCTGGAGTCCATGAGCTCCCCCTTGTTCAGGTCAGGTGTTTCTGTCAGTTTCTCCAGCCCTGTCTTGACCCCTTTGCTCATCACTACACCCTCTCTGCAACTGGATTCCAGAGTTCAGCTCAGTGTTTAGCTGTGGGTTCTCTTTCTGCTCCCATCAGCTAGTGGATGAAGGCTCTAGGATGGCATATAAGGTAGTCACCAATCTCATCATCAGAGAAGCGCATTTAAGGAAGCCTCTCAACTATTGCTTAGATTGTTAGTTGGGGTTAACCTTGTAGCTCTCTGGACATTTCCCTAGTGCCAGATTTCTCTTTAAACCTATAATGGCACCCTCTATGACGGAATCTCTTTTCTTGCTCTCCTCTATTCCTCCCCTAACTAAATCCCCCTGCTCTCTCATGTCCTCCTCTCCCCTCCTCTTCTTCCCTTTTCTTTCTTCTAGCCCCCTCTCTCCTCCCCAATGCTCCCAAATGGCTTAGGAGATCTTCCCCCTTACCTCTTCTCCAGGGGACCATGTATATGTCTCTATCAAAATTTCTAAAAAAGATATTCTGATCACAGCTGATTTTTATTGCACTCTAAATGGAAAACAGTGGAAACAAAGAAAATAATTTGAAATATTTCATTAAAAGTATTAATTGGAAAAAATAATGCAATACTTTATTTACTAATTTGGGGTTCACAGGTTTCCGGGTATATATTTTAGAGGTTTTTACTTTTCTTGGATTTGTTCTAGATGGCATAGTAAAATTCAATTTACTTCATGGGACTTCGGTTTCCTTGTTTGAATTTTAAGGCTGGTCTTGGAGCAGTTATTAAAAGAAATAATTGCCACTTTCTCACATTTACCACCTATTCATGAGCAGAGTCTTTACTTGGGTCCTTGGGTCACCACTCTTGACATCTATCTATATCTATCTACCTATCTATCTATGTATCTATTTATCTATCTATCATTTAGGTGTGTATATGGGTGGATGGGTGGGTACCACTATGTGTGTGTTGAGGTTATAGTACAACTTATAAGAGTCAACCTTCTTTAACTCTGTGAGTATCCAGTGTCAAATTCATGTTGACCAGCATGGTGGCAAGTGAGTTGCTGACTGACCCATCTTCTTATACTAACACTTGATAATGGGAAATGGTTGGGAAAATGGGTTTTTTAGAACTCCCATAGCACAGGAGTACAAACTATTTATACATAGTAGTACAAATATAGACATAAACATATTCTGGATAAGATAGACAGAAACTCAACTGATTTTCAGTGAGTCTAGTTCTCCACTATGTAACCTTCCTTTCCTAAGGATGGTGTATTTACTTTTGCAATCTTACTACACAGAGAGTCAACCACACAGAGGTTTCTCCCCGAAATGCCTCATGCACTTGCAGAGTTTACTTTCATGGTGTTCATGTTCCTATAATCTAAGCAATGTAGCTTAGATCTCGGGCTTGGTTTCTTTTTGGTGGTTAAGACAACCCACATAAGTGATAGTAGCTTTTATGAAAAACAGAAAGAGATAATCATTATCTCTTAATTGACTCTGTTTCTCAAACTTGAGGCTCACATTATTTACCCCTTCAGTTTATTTCTTGACCTTGTTCCAAAGTTATTTACCTTAAAATTCAGCACCAAGTTGCATTAATCAGCATCAGGTATTTAAAGAAAGTGACATGCCATAATTGGTTGAGATTTTCAAAACAATCCACCCATACTCTGAGGATGCTGAATCAGCAGTCTAGCTACAGGACTTTCTGGTTGTACCAATGTTCATTGCTAAGAATCCACCCAAATGTACAGCACCTATTCGATCTCAGGTTACCCCAGATCTAGGGTTTATGTGATACTCAGGGGTAACTGGAAACTTTTATGAAAATAAAGGAAATGATTTCCAGTTATATGCTTGGCTTGTCCTTAAACCTAAGTTTGTGTGTGTGTGTGTGTGTGTGTGTGTGTGTGTGTGTGTGTGTGTGTGTGTGAATGTGTGGATGTTAGAGGAAAGACCTATGGAGTCATTTCTCTTCTTCCATCTCAACTTCCATGTGGGTTCTGAGAATTGGACTCAGGTCACTAGGCTTTCATGACAAGCCTTTATTGACCAAGATTTGTGCCTGGTTTCTGCTCAAAACTTTTCATTACAGTAGATTCTGATGCATACACATACACCCAGCTACACTGAAATATAAAATATATAGCAAGCAAGTACTTAATCTAAAGTGAATAGTGAAGGAGGTTTTTGGTTGCTGTTTGTCTTGTTCTTTCTCTTTATGTGTTTAGACCTTGGGGTTGTTGGGTAAGAGTGCCTGCTGTGCAAGCATGAAGCCTGGCTGCATGTACCTGTAACACCAGAACTGGCAAATGGAGGCAGAAACAGGCTGATCCTGCTAGCTACAGATAGATGTGTATGATCTTCAGGTTCAATGGGGTTCTGTCTTAAAGTAATGAGGTAGAGAGCAACAAACTGGAGTGTTGTAAGTCCCCTTAGCATGTGCATGTAAAAACTGCCTATATGCATATTGATGTGTATATATACTTGTGCATGTGTGTGTAAATATATGGCACTGTCTACCTGTATATACCTTCTAAGTTTCCAAAACAAAGCCAGCCTATTTCCAGCTTTATTTTTCTGCATTACCCCCGCCCCTTGACTTTCACTGAGTGAATCTGTAAAAGCAGGGCATAATGAGAAGTATAAAATTATCAAATGCTTATGCTATAGAAAGAATGAAGACACTTAGTCACATTGGAAGAATGCCAGAGACATTTGCTATTATAATTTTAATGTCAAGTAGCAGGAGATTTCCATCTATTCTTCCCTCCAAAAGTTCATGGGCATGTGCCAATCATCTTATCTGTCTTTGGAAATCACATGAAAGTGTTTCCATTTGTTTTTCAATTAATTCTTCTCCATCACTGTATTCTCAACAAAATTCTAGTGCAAATATGTTCTTTAAAAATCAAATATGGATCAATCTCTGTTCATAGTTTTTTCTTGGTTCTCCAAGGGATTGTGGATGGTGAGATGTAGCTTTGAAATTTAATTGGATTTTGTTCCAGTGTGATAATGCCATGCTTCCATTTTTTGGGGGATTCTAATACTGAGTGAAATAAACATATTTTATGGATTGAAAAAGTTTACTGATAATCAACTTTTATAATATAGCTTCAAACAGAGGTAAGCATTGCTACAGTTTTCATATATGAGTTATCTTATGTTATATTGTTTACCATATAATTTATGTATTTAATAAAACCACAGATAATTTATGTATGTGTTCAATATTCATTTGTCATAATGTCTATTACATTGACTTTTTAAAATCAATGTTATAGCACCATTTGAGTAATCAATAATGAAAATTTGATTATTAAAATGCATACTTTATTGGACATTGTTAATAATCTTTGTTTTGACTGTTGTTGATAATTACTTACAAGTTAATCTGAAAAAGGTTTTGTTAATTTTTTTCAAAGTTTGAATATGGTACTGGGGGAACATTTTCCAGATTGCATGAACAAGTTTGTCCTAATAGCCTGTCTTAGTTATGGTTATTATTGCTTTGAGGGAACACTATGACCAAAAGCAGTATGTGGAGGAAAGGGTTCATTACACACACACACACACACACACACACACACACACACACACACACACGTATATCAAAAGCAGTGAGGCCAGGAACTCATATAGGACAGGAATCTGGAGGCAAGAGCTAATGCAGAGACCATGGAGGAGTGTTGCTAATTGACTTGCTCTTCATGGCTTTCTCAACCTGCTTACATATAGAACCCAGGACCACCAGTCCAGGAGTGCTCAACCCATGTGAGACTGGACCCTCTTCTCTGATGACTCTAGCATGTGTCAAGTTGATGTAAACTGTACAATGGTGATATGCCATTTTCCAATCCATGGTAAATATTTTGCCCAGTGACTCACCCTGATTCTCAACTCAGAACTATACATTGTTTCCAAATACTGTATTTCAATACAAAGGCTCTCTTCCCCTGTACTTGCTTAACACCTGACCTGGCTTGGGCTGTCATTGCTGAACCCTGAGTGCCCACTCCTAGTATGTTTCCATAGGTGCTGTTGCTCTTTAGTCATGCCCATTATTGTGTCCAGTGGCTTGATAGGATTTTAGGAGAAAATGAAAGAAGTTATGGAAATTCATTTGGGAAAGGGAAGCTTCATCAATTTTCCAGGCATATCCAGATGTACATGAATTATAGGTTAGGCCTGAGCAGAGGCATCTGCTATTGTTTCAAGAGAACCATTAACCAATTTAATGGCATGCAATGTTATATTATACAGTACATAGATAAATAATGGTCTTTACCAGGGTTATTTGAAATTATTTTTAGTGCCTTGCACAGTATACTGACCATATGTGATAAATAAAGCTCTGCTGAGTGATTTAATGAAGGTCTTCTTGAAAACGCTAATAACAATTCAGCAATGTATATACATAAGTGTGCATCACTCATATATTTATTCAAAATGCATTAGATAAGGACACATTTTATGTCAGTTGCTATACATAGATCATACCATTGAATAGTACTGTGTTGTAGCAAAGATAAGAGTCCCTCTCAATGTCACACACTAAAGTGTGTCTGAGATGGCAGGCTACTCCTAATCTGTGTGAATTTGTCTTCATCATACATTTCCCAGTGAGGTATTCTGCATGTAATATATGCAGAATAATCAAACCGTGGAGAATGAAAATAGATAATACAAAATATATTCAATTATTTCTATGTAAAAACCAGGGGTTGTATGTTATTTACATTAATTAATAATCATAATAATATCCAGCAATAAGCATCCTTGTTTCTATAATACAGATGCAAAAATCATGTCATGGGCTCAGAAAAATGTGAGTTGCAAAATTACATTTTATTTCCTGTCTGTCTTACTTCAAATGCCCATGCTTAAGTATTGGAATAAAAATGAATACAATAAATAGCTACCTATCAGTACAAATGGAGGGTAAATTCTTTTTGCAGATGAATTTTTATCAGGATATATGAATAAAGAGAGAGTTGACAATTTAGCTCTAAGAGGGCTGTTTATACCTAGATTAAGAGCAAAATGTTAAAATTTAATTTAATAAATGGGAGAAAGGGTTGAGAGGCAGGTGAGTGGGAAATAATAAATCATGGAATTATTTGTAGAAGAACACATTGGGGGCAACTGGTCAATGCAGGCACACAAATTTAGGAAAAAGTTTTCTAAGCTACAAAGAAAATGAAACAAGAATGTCACTGGTAATTACTCTAGGCCAGGAAGTTGAGTAGAACCAAGTGAAGGAATAGAAAATTGGAATGCAGGAAGTGAGCATTGTTTTAATGCCTTAAGAGGTTTAAAAGATAGTATGGCTCTATAGCAAACATTTATGAAAATGTATGTAGGTAAGCTCATACCCTTCCCTCTACTGACATAGCAGAATGTCAACTGTGATCAACCAGACAGGTTCAAGTATTTCTCGTAATTATTTTTATAATATGGAACCTTAATGAATTTAAGAAGAATGAAATGAAGGAGCTTCGACAAAGGACTTAATTTTAACATATTTTAATGAGTATCTCTAACTTAAGCTCACATTAAAATCAAAGAGAATTTTTCTACATAAAAATATGCAACCCTGTGAAAGTTAGTAACAGGGAATATATGAGAGTAATTTTCTTCAGCAATGGCCTGATGTTACATAGAAAGCTCACAACTCCATTGTGTTGAAGTTAATTTCTACTGTAGCCATTTGAGTATTACTGAGTTCAGTATGAAGGTTATGGCAAGTTTTTATACTGGAAATATTTCATTTCCCTGTTACTTACACTTGGATAAAATGACTCTACTCATGTCTGCCTGTAACAATAGAGTGTTTGAGAAGGCCTTCCATATGGGCATTTGAAGGTATAAATACTTCTTTAAAGATAATGAAAAAGGTTGTTTCATGTTTCTATTAGATTGAAAATTTTATAGAAATGGTGCTAGTAATGTCACCTTTGAAATCCCCACAATGTTCAATAAGCAGCATTTCTTAACTTATAGAACACTGTTAGAATGAGAATCAACTTTCAAGATGCACAAAATTGAATTTACTGTTAATTTCCTTTGACTGTAGGCAACAGTTTTCTTTTAGGACATGTGAAGTACTGTATTCCAAAAGCCCCTTTGGGTACTTGTTTGCAACATATTTCTTGATCTTTGTTTCATTGTTTTAATCATAATGAATCTGCAGCTTTTATCACATAATTAGTAGTGTTTCAAGATATTCACTTACTAAGGAAGGTAACAACCATATGAGCACCCATTCCTGGTACAGGTAGACATGCCCAGAAAGTATAATCATGGCATAGTCCTTTTGCCAAGGAAGACATTGAAAGCAATTCTGAATATCTACTATAGCTGTGAGGTAGAACAAAGTAACATCATACATGTCCAGCAGTTGATAAACTGCATCATCAACTCTAAAAGAGAAATATAGTAAGAAGCCCTATTGAAATATAACCTCAAGAAATCCCTCTATGCTCCAACTGGACTAATGTCTGCAAATCTTCTTAATATAGGAGGTATAAATTTAGAGCTATGGAGGTCAAGAACACTGGCTGCTCTTCCAGTGGGTGCGAGCTTGAATGCCAGCACCTGCATGAGAGCTCACAGCCTTTAGTAACTCCAGCTCCAGGAGATCTAATGCCCTCTTCTGCCACCCATAAATATCAGGCAGAAATATTATGCACAGACTTATATAAAAGCAAAATATATATACAAGTAAAATAATTTTTAAAAAAGCAAATGTGAATACTCTCTCCCTTGTTATAATATAATGCATTGTCCTCATTATCATTTCAAAGGTTGAACAGAGTATTCATATAGATTATTTATATATGTATATATAATATATGTATATATACAAATAACATCTTCCCTTACAAGTGACCCCACCCATCTACCCCACTATCAAGTTAAGATCACTCTAAGAACTTCAAGACAATTTTGTCAACTCACATAGACATTTCAACAATTTTTTATTCATTCTGTTTTTCTTCTAAATGTTTTTCTATATCTTCTCTATTAATTTTTGTATTCCAGAATTTTTTATCTTCCCCTGACTCTCGTACTTAATTATTAGTATTATTAATTTTAGTATTGATTTTTTTGTTTCATTTTCTAGTCTTTTATCTGCTCTTTTGAATTCATAATTTCTTAAAATTTTCTTGTTCACTGTTCAACCACTGGGTGTTTGCTGGGGAATAGCAAAGTACCTCTCATATAACTCAGACCCTGTCTCTAGAAGCCCTTAGTTACTATGACAAACTTACATCATTTACATTACATCACTCTCTACCTTGATATTCAAATCTAGGCTGATTCTATCTAGCTTTGTTATTCTCAATTACATCTGTTTTCACATTTTATTTGCTAATTTTAATAGGGGTTTTAGATTTCTGAAATGTTTCCTGCAAAATAAGAAAAGAATATCTTGCTTTCTTAGATATAATCATATCATAAAAATCCATTCCAAGCATGTAGGAAAAGATACAATCCTCTGCTTTACTAAAAATTACTTGGATGTGATTTTCATTAAAATGTTTCCAAAGCTCCTTCAGAGTTCCTTCAGGGGAGACTCATGGTGCCCTGTCATTTTATGGTCAGGCACCTGCTCATCACTCCATCTTCTCTGTCATATCTGGTAGTGTGGGTACATATTTCCTTTTCCTGAAATTTGCATCTCTCTTCCACTTTTGCCAACTTTCAACATTGGGAGCCTGAGTGGGACCAAACCAGGCCCTCTGCATGTGTATGACAGTTGTGTAGCATGGTCTGTTTGTAAGGCTCCTAGCAGTGAGATTAAGATGTGCCACAGGCTGGAAAATCTCACCCAACCATCCTGCATTAGGATCCCTGTCCTACCTCAACTTGATGTTCCATGCTTTGCTGAAGCCTGTGGGAGGTCTGCCCCTTTCTGAATGGAGACAGAGGAGGAGTGAATGGGGAAGGAGGAAGGTGGAAGTCCAGGAAGAGGGGAGAGGGAACTGAAGAAGAGGAGGGAGGGGAAACTGTGGTTGGTATGTAAGATAAATGAAAAATGCTAATTATAAATAAATAAATAAATAAATAAATAAATAAATAAATAAAATCAACTTCTATTAAACTTTGAACTTAGCCTTCAAAGGATGTCCTTATTTTAAAAACAGAGAAGAGTCATGGGGTCTTGCTATCCTAGAGCATCCTTCCTATGTCATTTTCTTACCATTGTTATCACATTTCAATGAGTCAAACCATTCAGTTGTCTCTTTCCTTTGCATAAGCACTCTTGAGAACATTGACCTTGAATTCTTTCATTAGGAATCTCTAGCATATATTATTGAAGGTAATAAATTATAAGCAGTAAATAAGGATAATAAAAAATACTATCATTGTATTTTTTCTTTTAAGAAAAGTACCACCTTTCTATAACTTCTGATTTTGTTTGTTTGTTTTTTTTATTTTAACTTTTTCTAAAAAACCATCTTCATAGGAAAATTCTTTTAAAATCAATAGGTTCTGGACTGCTGAAAGCTAGGTATTTAAAATCATGATTTCTTGGAAAGTGTGTGCTTAGCATCCTCAAGAGGTATTTATTCAGATAACTCAAGAAACAGGGGACTCCCAGGAGAATTGAGTGAAGAAAATGTGTAAGTGTAATATTTGCCAGGAGACTGTGTTTCCAGTCTCTCTAACAGAAGAGTGGGACAATGAACTGCTCATAGCTCCATTTACAAGGTTAAAGTCCACGATCATCTTTCTAAAAGCTGCATGTTGTTATTTTCCTTACATCTTTCAGCTTTTCAATAGAGACACAACACCAGGAAAGGAATTTCTTTTTGTCATTGAGGAGCGATGATCTTTATGAGTTCTTCAAAATCCATGGGGAGTCCATGAGCTTTCATGTATGTGCATCATATTCATTTGACAATATTTATATTAGGTTAAATTCAGCCTTAAATACCTATCAATAGTTATCAGTGGCTAAACATGCATGTAGATGTGATTTGTTTTAATTGTTTTACTTAATAATTAACCATTTACTTATCACAGAGTGATATGGTATAAATACTCTACTAAGAATATTTATTTAGTTATTTTCTCATGTGTGTGCCCATATGCACTCATATGAACAAAAAAATGATAGGTACTTAGAAATCAGAGAACAACTTAAATGAGTTGTTTTTCCTGTCAATCAACTGTGTCTCAGGGATCAAACAAAGGGTCATCAGGCTTGGTGGCAAATGGCTTTACCAACTGAGGACATTTGGGGGAATGTGGGACAGAGAAAGGAAAGGGATTCATGAATAGAGAGAAAAAAGGTCCATGTCTAACTGTCTGGTCTTTGCTTATCCAGTTCACTTTAGCGTGCTGATACTCAGTCTTTATTCCCTGACTCACATGGAAAATGAGTTATTAAGAGTGTCCTAGTGTTCTGAGCCACAATCTCCACAGATCCCCAAACTGTGGGGTATGAATTACCAACAGCCAGTTTATAATGCAAAATATTATATTGTTAAAGCAACATTAATGTAAAATTTATTATGACAATAAATAAACACAGTGGAATCTTTTTCAAAATATATTCCTTGTGAATAAACATTGTTTGAACTCAGAATAATTGTGTGACTAAGGCCTAGCCCTACCCATTGAGAGGGTAATTTCACTTATAAAAACTCTCCTCAGGAAAGCACCTGGGTTATATTAAATGAAATAGATTCATACAAAATATAATTTATATAAATTTTGTGGTAATAAAAATAGAAAAACATCATGCAGGAAAGAATTTCTATAGTTTGGCAGTGTCTGGTAATAAATGCACACAATAAAATAATCTTTTTGTATGAGAAATGTTTTACCATAATAATCAAGAAACTCAACAGTTAGAATTGTATGCATACAATATAATAGTTAAACTTGATTTTTAACTTCATTGAACTGAGAAGTGGCTGTCAGATTCATAAAGCCCATATTTGGATTTGTCTGAGTGAAAATGCCAACAAAGGTATAGAAGACTGACCCTGCATATGGGTAGTACTATCCCATAGTTTGGAAACACTGACAGAGTAATGGACCAACTATAGCCATGTTCTCAGATGACCCTCCCACTGTATCAAAGAAGGCCAGGAAGCTGTACAGTGCATAGCAAGTTAGGAATCCCTGCAGACATCACCTGAGAATATGACATACAAATTCATGAAACAGAACATGATGATGCAAAAGAGATCCCTAGAAATGAGCCATTCTAAGGGATGTTGTAGAAACTGACAACAGCCAGCCCAAAAAGAGAGGTCTTTTGTTCTGCAATTCTAAGCACTAGGGCTTACATCTTAACCTCATGCTCTCAGTAGACACATTGTTACAAGATTTAATGTTTGTTCTGCTGGGGTTAGGGCTTGCTTTTGCCTAATTTCTTGCAATGATTTTATTTCTCATTTTTGAAGGACAATGCTTAAAGTTATACTATTTTGTCATCAGAATACACAATTCAACTTTCATCCTGCCATGTCCTCATGGCAAAGAACTTGCTTTGAATCTCATAAGAGACTTTGAATTTGGATTTTCCACAGTGTGGAAACTCTTCAAATTATAGGGACTCTCAACAGGAGACAGTCTGCACTGTGAAATGTACATGAGTTTTGAAAGTGTGTGCATAAAATTTTATGTTTGGTTATGAAGTGTGCTCCATTACAGGCTTGCATGCTAAAGGCTTGATTCCTCACCTCATCTTTGGTCTTATATTTGGAAGTTTCATATGATGAATAGATTCATACAGAATTGGTGGGGGAGCAAAATATATAGTTGAGTTGAGAGGATGTGTGTGTGTGTGTGTGTGTGTGTGTGTGTGTGTGTGTGTGTGTGTGTGTATTAAATTTCCTGCATAGATAACACCAAACTTAGTTTATTAACATCTGTTCTAAAATCACAGGGTTAAGTGTCTGGTCTACTTTTTGGATAATCTGAAGTCAGAAACATATGAAGGTCATTACCTTCTTCGAGAACAATCTTTAACTCTCATCTTTGAAAAGTTTGTCACATTCATACCTTGAATTGTAGTAAATAAAACAAAACCAGACTTGCTCATTTTCTGAGCTTACACAACTCAGATTGAGCAAACTCAGTTGAGCAAACATTTCAGATAAAATTTAATTCAATGAAGAAACTAATGAAAATATACTATCTATCAGTCCAAGACTGGGAATTACAATACAGGGAGATGGAAAGAAAGTCTCTCTTTGTGGAAATGAACAGTTAAAACACAGATAGCCATCCCTGTACTACCCAGGAACCATGCAAGCTATTCTGAATAGGCATCACATGGAAAAAGAGAAGTGTCAGAAGTTCTTTTCTCTGGGCTTCAGGAAGCTTCAACATGTATTTTCTTTTAATTTGAAGGCTCTTCTATCTTGTGTTGGTGACTGGACTGTAATTTCTATGAGTGTGCTCTGACCATCTTAGTTGCATGATAAACTGTCAGGCTAAAATTTGGTGAGGCAAACTGGCAGAAGGAAAGAAGAAAACAATGATAGTTACATGGAAAGTGGGAATTGTATGTTGGCAGTGTTTGCCATGTTTGAAGACTGTTCATTCTGGAGCCAATAAAATGAACACTAGAGACTTGGGAATAGTGGTAGGGTATTAACATAAGCAAGGCCCTGGGGTTCCTCCCTATGAAATGTAACATTTAAAACAAATAATAAAATATGCAAAATCATATTTTAAAATAACAAATACTGTTTCTCCCAGGACAAAAGTAATCCTTATTTTATATCATCCTAGCTCAGAAATAATGGACAGAAACATCTCCATCAATTTTAGCTGTTTCAATGATGAAGGCAACACCAGGAAATAAAGTCTTAATCCACCAATAAGATGTAATGCATGAGATCACTTAATTTGGTAGGAGCCAAAATGTGTGATGGGAAACCCTGTTGAAGAAAATAGTGTCCTGATGCAATGATGTGAATGTAGACATATACATTAGGAAATCTATAAATGCACATTGCATTTGTGTGGCACTTTGGGTCTATAATGTGAGATTTGGGAGGCTGAGGCAGGAGGACTACTGCACACTTGATACCAGTCTTATCACCTCAAAGATATTATTTCAAATAAATCCTCCTAAAAAAACACAAATAAACCCAAACAAACAAAGGAACATGGATGAATTTGTTTATATTGAAGATAATGCAGCAGTATTAATAACAATTTATAAAATGTATTTATTTTGTTTGTGTCTGTCTGTTTGCATGTATACATGGGCATACCAATGTGTTTTGTATGGAAGTGTGAAGACAAGCTTGCAGAAATTTATTCTCACCCTGTGTTTCCAGAGGATCAAACTCAGACCTTTAAGCATGGTGATAAGAATCTTTCCATGGTAGTCTGGATTAATCATTTTTAATTAAAGGCATTTAGTACCTGAAATATAAGATTTGGTTTTTTAAGGTATGTGTGTTAAACTGGCTAATTGGCAGAGAAGTTCAGTGGTGCCCCAAGCAGGACTCAAGTTCACAATGTAGCCTAGGCTAGCCTCAAACCCATTCATGTTTCCCTGTCTTTAAGCTTCCCAAATGTGGGGATTTACATATATATGCCACCATGCCCAGTGTCTTTCTTCTATAAAGTCTAAAATTAATATATACAAAGGCTAAACAAACTTTAAGTTGTGAGATGACACCACAACCAGCTCAAAATATATCATGAAAATTTTCCCTTAACAAGATTTATTAAGAGGTTAGGAGTCAGAGATGTCATATTTGAGAGATGTATGCCATACATATATGTTATATACCAATTGCTTCATGTGAATCTAAATCTATTTCCATAGTCATGAAGCACACAGGTATGCACACATCAATTTTTAAATGCTGTTTTGTCTGAAACAAAAATAAAACAGATGAGCACAACCATAGAAATTGAAAAATCAACAAAATTCAAATAGTACTGCTTCCACAAAACAAAAACCACCCTTATGTGTATTGTAAATAAGCTAAAATCAGTTTTGCATCACTGCACTGCTATCCAGCACCAAAGAGAGTCAACATTAGTGCTTCCAGTGGGAATAGATTACTTCTGTTGTTCTCAGAAAAACACACAAATTCCCAAGAAGAAGCTGTAATTCATTATAAGGTTATTGAAAATTTCAGGTAATAAATTGATAAATTCTTATACCAAAATTTCAAGAATACCTTAGAGGAATGTTGGAAAATTTAATCAAGGATGTTGAATGAATGCAATCATTCTACAATGAAATGAATTTGAGAATAGACTTTACTTGGGGAGGTGGAGATTTCTTATTTCTTTCAATTTATGACTAAAGCAGATCATATAATTCATTAAAGGTTGACAGCCCTATGATAACACACATGCTTCTTTATTGGGAACTGAACTGTAAAAGTCATTAGCAGTAAGTTTAGAGACACAAGGATAAGGTTACAGAAGATGGGCGTTCTGAATTTTCCTTTAAGTTGGTTTTCATATCTTTTTTGTTTGTTTATTTTTTAGTATATTTTTGTTTTAGAGGCACTATTAGTTACATATCCATCCACCCATTAACTCGCTCTTCCATCCTCCCATGTTCCCCATGTTCTCTGGTGGTGTGGATTGTAGGCTGGTAATCCTTTGCACTGTGTTTAAAATCCATATATGTGTGAGTACATACCATGTTTGCCTTTTTGTGACTGGGTTACCTCACTCAGGATGTTTTCTTCTAGTTTTATTCATTTGTCTGCAAATTTCAAGATTCCATTGATTTATTCTGCTGATTAGTATTCCTTTGTGTAAATGAACCACATCTTCTCAATCTGAAGGGACCAGCTCCCCATTTCCACAGCCATTACAGATGAACACATGCTTTTCTGACCTTGCCTTGGTCACTAAAGGTTAGGTGCCTGCCTTGTGGCAAGGAAACAATCAGAAGTTAGCTGGTGGCGCTATGCTTTAGGCACTGGGTGTGCTTTACAGACAAGTGCACAGCAATGACGTGCAGAGCATAGCAACCACCCTGGCAGGACCTATGGGCCATAATAACCAGTTGGCCAATCAACACAGGGCAAGCCCTCCAAGCCTGGAGGCACACCAATCGTGAGCCTGTGCGTACCCCTAGACACTCCCCTTACACTGCCCTACAAGATCTCTATGCAGCCCCTTCGAGCTGTCTTTGCTAGCCATCCACATGGCAGGTGGGTGAAAGATCTGAGCTAACATGGGTTTAGCTCATTAAACAACAATAAAGCCTCATGCAGTTTGCAGTAAGCCTTCGAATCTGCCTGGTGAATGGGGTGACCATGGTCCTGGGCTGAGACCCTGGAGGCCTGAGTTTTCCGAGGGTCTAACAAATCCATTCTTCAATTGAGGGGCAACTGGAAGGTTGTTTCCAGGTTCATGCTGGAATGCTGCTATGAACATAGTTGAACAGATGCCCTTGTTATATGAATCTGTTTCTTTTGGGTATATGCCTAAGAGTGGAAGTGCTGGATCTTATATTAGACTGATTCCCTTTTCTTAAGGAACTGCCATACTGATTTCCAAAGTGGCTATGTGAGTTGGCACTCTCACCAGTAGTGGAGGAGTGTTCCCCTTTCTCCATATCCTCTCCAGCACAAACTTCCATTAGTGTTTTTGATTTTAGCCATTCTGACAGGAGTAATATGGTATCTCAGAGTTATTTTGATTTGCATTTCCCTGATGGCTAATGATGTTGAGCAATTTCTTTTGTGTCTTTCAGTGATTTTACATTCTTCTATTGAGAATTCTCTATTTAGTTCTGTACCCCACTTTTTAATTGGATTATTTGGTGTTTTGGAAACTAGCTTCATGAGTTCTTTGTAAATTTTTGAGATCAGCCCTCTGTGGAATGTGGGTTGGTGAATATATTTTCCCTTTCTATGTGCTGTAGTTTTGTCATGTTGACTTTGTCCTGTGACTTACAGAAGCTTCTCAGTTTCAGGAGGTCCCATTAATTAATTGTTGCCTGGTTCTGGCTTGTTTCAGCTCCATGCTACAGAGGCGGCTATCTATTCTGGACTGATGTCTCTGTGGCTGAGATTGGAGCCAGCCAAATATGTCTATCCCTGACTCATGGTGTGCTGGACCAGGAAACTCCTAACTACCCAATGGCAAATAAAGCCCAGATACAGACATGTGGTCATTTCAAGAGTGCTCTCAGTCCATGCTGGAAACTGGAGTCTCTGGTGTATTCTAGCATCCTCCTAAATAGCTTTCTAACAGTGGTGGTCACCACAAAAGGCCTCTACTCTCAAGTATAAAGCTGATATCAAGTAGTTCTTTTGATTCAAAAGGCACCTAAGCAGTCTCTAGGCATGTAAGCAAGTTCTCTGAATAGGTGTGGGCACATCCAGGGCCTAGGTCTGTTGTTATGCAAACTAGGAGACATTCCCCCTTGAGGCCAAGCCATCCAGCAGTGATTAGCTAGGCATCTGAAAGATAATGGGAGATTCAGGCTCCTGGAAAATGGAGCTGAGGCTTGGACCCCATAACTTTACATTCAATAATTTTTCAGCCCCCACGAATTGTCAATCTCAGTGTCTGTGCTACTGGTGTTATTTTCAGAAAGCTGTCCCCTGTTCCCATTAGTTCAAGGGTACTTCCCAATTTCTCTTCTAATAGGTTCAGTGTGGCTGGATTTATGTTGATGTCTTTGATCCATTTGGACTTAAGTTTTGTGCATGTCTATTGCCATGCACATAGACATGGATCTATCTGCAGTCTTTTACATGTCTGCATCCAATTCTGCCAGCACCATTTGTTGAAGATGCTTTCTTTCTTCAATTGTTTAACTTTATCTTCTTTATCAAAAGTCAGGTGTTCATAGGTATGTGGGTTGATAACGGGGTTTTCAATTCCATTACATCGGTGTACCGGTCTATTTTTGTGCCAATACCAAGCTGTTTTCAGTACTATAGCTTTATAATAGAGCTTGAAGTCAGAGATGGTGATGCTTCTGGTGAAAGACCCCCGTGGAGGTACTTTCGTAGAAGGAGACCCGTACCCAGGAATCAGCGAGACCACGAACTTGGATGCAAACTGCAAGAGGCTTTATTGGAGACACGGGTACCCGGGGCGACTTAGCTTCTGTGAGGCCAAGCGCGCCAAGCCAAGGGAGAGGGGTCCTTATATAACAAAAAGCGCAAGCGAGAAGCAGAGAAGCAGGGATTCTATTGGATAATTCAAATGAGGCGCAGTACAGAGCTATTCCCATTGGTCAATGTAAATGAGGCGCTACTCAGGGTTATTCAAATGAGGCGAAGTATTGAGTCATTCAAATGAGGTGAAATACAGAGTCATTCAAATGAGGCAAAGTACAGAGTCATTTCTATTGGATGGTTCAAATGAGGCACAGAGCCATTCCAGACCAGCATATTCTCAAGGTCTGGTGTCTGGTACAACAGACTCAATTCCCCCCTCCACATCCAGATGGCTGACCTTGGGGGCGGAGACCTTGGGACGGAGTGTTCCCCATCGGGCGGGGGCGTGGGGGCAGGGCCCCAGGCCGGCTCACTTGGTGTTCGCTCTCGTGCCGGCCCACCTGGTGCTCGCCCTCAGGCCTCCTCGAGGGCTCCTTGCTCGGCCCCAGCCCCGGGGTGCGGTGCCAGGCGGGTGGGCAGGGGGCACAGGGGCCCCCGCCGGGGTGGACCAGCTTTGGAGGGAACCGGCGGCCGGACATGCGGCGGCGGCGGCGGGAAGTGGAGGCCGGCGGGGGTGGAGATCGGGGAGGAACAGGAGCGAGGCATCCGCTGCGCACCCCATCAGCTGCCGACCGGAGGAGGAGGCAAACTTAAGAGCTAAGGGGCAGGGGTCTTTCACTGGAAATTCCTTTATTGTTCACCGTTATTTTGGTTTTCCTGGGTTTGTTTCTCCATATAAATTTGAGTATTGTTCTTTCAAGGTCTGTGAAGAATTGTGCTAGTATTTTGATGGAGATTTCATTGAATCTGTAGATTGTTTTGGCAAGATTGACATTTTTACTATGTTGATCCTACCTATCCAAGAACATGAGAGATCTTTCCATTTTCTGATATCTTCTTTTATTTCTTTAAAGACTAAAAGTTCTTACTATACATGTCTTTCACTTGTTTGGTTAGTGTTACCCCAAGATATTTTATTATGTTGTTTGTGGCAGTTGTAATGGGTGATTGTAGGGGAAGCTGTAGCCACGCCTTCTTAGGGGCTGGCTACAGGAGTACCTGAGGGCTTGTGAGGGTGTGGTCAGAGTGAGTAGGGGGACTGTGTTTCGGTTTTGGTTTCTCTTTGCTTTTTGCTGTACAGACTACCACCGGCTGGCTGGTTCGCTCTGTAAGTAAGGCTTTTCCCTATTAAATACCCTTTTATTTCTACCTGACTCCATATTGGTAATTTCCTACTATATCTGGTTGTCAGAAGCGGGGTTATTGGAAACCCACACCCCATTTGGGACAGGCTGTGGGTTCCATCGGGCCCACCGCCTAGGCCCGGAAAGCACCCTCTCTCCACAGGCATTCCCGGCTAGCAGCTGACCCATGGGAGCTGAGCTGCTCAGAGCCATCCACCCAGTTTCTAGCTGCCTAGAGGTGAGTAAGTTTCAGCTTTCAGCAGAGGCTTCCCCTTGCCGCAGAACTGGAATGCCAAAGCCGAAAAGCCATATACTCTCTAAGATAAGCGCAGCCGCTTTTGTAAGGCATGGCTGAAAAGCTGTATACTCTCTAAGATAAGCGCAGGGCTTTTGTGACCTCTCTCCACTGCTGACCGACTGCTGCCAAACGCCTCGGAATAACTGAAGGCCTATGCTACCTGCTGGTCAAATATATTTACTGCATCTGGAGTAGAAATCAGGTAAAATCATGGCGGAATATTTATCATTTGCTAAAATTGGTAATGTTTTTGCTTATTACGTGAATTCACTGTTTGAGGAGGATGCTAATTTGCCAATTATTGGCCTATATGCTGTCATGACAGTTAGCTTGCTGGTACAAATAGTATTACTAGCCAGAGGACTCAGGAATAGAGATAAGGATAACCTCACCACCTGCTTACAGGAAATAACAGCTTTACGATTAGGTCAGACCACAATTGTGCAGCAAATGGAACAGAAATTGGATGATAAGCTTGGCTCTGTGTCCAATACACTAAAGACAGAGCTGTCTGATGAGATACAGCGTATTTATGATAAGATAAACACAGAGAGATCCTCCATGTCTGAGGCCTTAGAGGCTAGGCTGTCAGAAGACCATGACCAGCTAAAGAATATCTGTAGCCAGCTAGAAACTCAGATAGGCAATGTTACTCATCAACTAGATGCAACGGTACAAAATACCCAACATAGGGTTAAAGAATTGGACAATGCCATTCAATCAGTTATTGAAGCACCCAAGGTAGCAGATCAGAAATTTGAGTCTAGATTTGAATGTTTGGAAGATAATTTACAGTACAGGGCTGACAGATTACATAGGTCCATACGGTCGATTGCTGAGGACTCAAAATCAGCAAATCATGACCTGGAATCTAGACTCCAATACCTAGAAGGCAGTTTCCATGCCATCCAGATGCTATCTAAGGATGATCATATGAAAGACCTAAAAAAACGTGTAAATAAGCAGTTAGAGCAATTTACAGATTCACTAACGTGCTTAGAATCTTTTATGATTAAGGAGATTGAAACTTTTCAAAAGGATATCATTGCTAGGCTTAAAGATCAGTGGGATGCCTCAGAAGCAGAATCACTCCAATCCCAGGCACCTACTCCACCCAGGTATCGTGACTATTCTTCTAAGGTTGTTACTCGTACACCATTAGTGTACCCAGCTACCATGGTAGAAAAGCCAGCTTCTAAGAAACACCCTCATGGACGAATGGTTTATGAATGGCAACCTATACAGCCGAAGGATCTTAAGAATATTAAAAAATCAGTTGTCTCATATGGTCTCCATAGCCCATACATAAAACAGCTATTACATTCATGGGCAACCTTTAACAGGGTGACACCCACAGATTGGGAATGATTGGTAGCAGCTGTACTTGAGAATTACGCCCCCTTTCCCCATTGTTGTCACTTAGGATAGTGTATATACCTTGTTAGGAATAGCTTCCTATTGTTTATGGTTCGGTTTGGAAGGAGGTGTTCAGGCTTGGACACCTCTTTCAGATGACTTTAGGGTTTAGTTAAAATAGATAGTTATCTTCTTATATTTTACCTTTATACTGTTAAGTTTTAATCCTCTTTTAGACTAAAAGGGGAATTGTAGGGGAAGCTGTAGCCACGCCTTCTTAGGGGCTGGCTACAGGAGTACCTGAGGGCTTGTGAGGGTGTGGTCAGAGTGAGTAGGGGGACTGCGTTTCGGTTTCGGTTTCTCTTTGCTTCTTGCTGTACAGACTACCACTGGCTGGCTGGTTTGCTCTGTAAGTAAGGCTTTTCCCTATTAAATACCCTTATATTTCTACCTGACTCCGTATTGGTAATTTCCTACTATACGTGATATTTCTCTGAATTCTTTCTCAGCCCATTTATTGTCTGTATATATTAGGGCTACAGATTTTTTTCTTGAGTTAATCTTGTATCCTGCAACTTTGCTGAAGGTGTTTGTCACTTGTAGGTGTTCCCTAGTAGAGTTGTTCTGGTCACTTCTTTAAACTATCACATCATCTGAAAACAGTGAAAAGTTGACTTCTTCCATTCCAATTTGTATCCCCTTGATATCCTTTTGTTGTCTTATTGCTCTGGCTAGAACTTCAAATACAGTATAGAAGAGCTATGGACACCCCTGTCTTGATCCTGATTTTAGGGGCATTGTATTGAGCTTCTCTCCATGTAGTTTGATGTTGGCTGTTGGTTTACTGTATATTGTTTTTATTATATTGAGGTAATTTCCTGTTATCCCTGATCTCTCCAGGACTTTTATCATGAAGGGGTATTGGATTTTGTTAAAGGCATTTTCAGCATCTAGTGAGATGATCATGTGGTTTTTCTTTTCCAGTTTGTTTAAATGGTGGAATACACTGATAGATTTTCGAATGTTGAACCAACCCTGATCATGGTGGATGATTTCTCTGATATGTTCTTGGATTCCATTTGCCAGTATTTTATTGAGTATTTTTTGTGTAAATATTCATGAGGAACATTGGCATGTAGTTATCTTTCTTAGTTGTGTCTTTGTGTGGCTTGGGTACCAAGGTAATTGTAGCCTCATAAAAGGATTTTGGCAATGATCCTTCTGCCTCTACTGTGTGGAACAATTTGAGGAATATTGGTATCATCTCTTCTTTGAATTTTTGGTAGAATTCTACACTGAAGCCATCTGTCCCTGGGTTGAGACTTTTGATGACTGATTCTATTCCATTAGAGTGTATAGGTCTGTTTAAGATGTTTATATGCTCTTGATTAATTTTGGTAAGTGACATCTACCGTGAAAATTGTCAATTTCCTTTAAATTTTTGAGTTTTGTGGAGTTTCAGTTGGATTGTCAGTTGTTAGGTCCCTGTCTTCATTTCTGATTTTGTTAATTTACATGTTCTCTCTCTACCTTTTGGTTAGTTTGGATAAAGGTTTTTCTATTCTGTTGATTCTCTGGAAGAACAAACTCCTTGTTACATTGATTATTTGAATTGTTTTCTTTGTTTTGACTTTATTGATTTCTGTGCTCAGTTTGATTATATCCTGGTGTTGAATCCTCTGGGGTGAATTTGCTTCTATTTGTTCTAGAGCTTACAGTTGTGCTGTCAATTCTCTGGTGTAACTATTCTCTAGTTTCTTCATGTGAGCGCTTAGAGCTATGAACATTCCTCTTAATTCTGCTTCCAGAATTGGTGTTTTTGATTTTAGTCATTCTAACAGGAGTGGGTGCCTTTGTATTGGGGCATAGATGTTCAGAATTGAGACCTCCTCCTGATCTATTTTTCCTGTGATGAATATGAAATTACCTTCTTCTTCTTCTTCTTCTTCTTCTTCTTCTTCTTCTTCTTCTTCTTCTTCTTCTTCTTCTTCTTCTTCTTTTTCTTCTTCTCTTTTGGTTTGAAGTCAAATTCATTAGATACTAGGATAGCTACACCAGCTTATTTCTTGGGTCCATTTGTTTGAAAAATCTTATCCCAACCCTTTACTCTGAGGTAATGTCTTTATTTGAAGTTCAGGTGTGTTTCTTGTATGCAGCAGAAGGATGGATTCTGTTAACTTGTGTCTTTTTTAAGGCAAGTTAAGCCCATTAATATTGAGGGAAATTAAGGAACATGAGGGTCAATTCTTGTTTGCTTTTGATTTGTTGCTGGTGGTAGTATGGTTTTTAGGATTGACCCTGCTTTTTTTCTTTTGGCTTTTGGTAAAGTGGAATTATCAATTGCCTATGTTTTTGTGAGTGTGGTTAACTTTCTTAGGTTGGAGTTTTCCTTTCAGTACTTTCTGTAGGGCTGGATTAGTGGCTATATTTTGTTTCAATATGTTTTTTCATGGAATATCTTGTTTTCTCCATATATAGTGATTGAAAGCTTTGCTGTGTATAGCGGTATGGGCTGGATTCCATGGTATCTGATTGTTGATAGAATATCTACCCAGGACCTTCTGGCTTTCAGAGTTTCCACGAAGAAGTCACATGTAATTCTTATAGGTTTGCCTTTATATGTTACTTGGCTTTTTCCTTTGCTGTTCTCAATATTCTTTCTTTATTCTGTCTGTTTTGTGTGTTAATTACTATGTGGTGAGTGTATTTTTTGTGGTCCACTCTACTTGGTGTTCTGTAGGCTTCTTATACTTTCGTTGGCATGTCTTTCTTTAGGTTGGAAAAGTTTTCTTCTATGATTTTGTTGAATATGTTTTCTGCACCTTTGAGTTGGGTTTCTTTACCTTCTTCTATATCTATTATTCTTAGGTTTGGCTTTTTCATGGTGTCCCATATTTGCTGTATATTTTGTGGTAGGGATTTGTTGGACTTAAGATTTTCTCTGGTCAAGGAATCTATTTCTCCTAGTGTATCTTCAATGCCTGAGATTCTCTGTTCCATCTCTTGTATTTTGTTGGTTATGCTTTTATCTGTAGTTTCTGATTGTTTACTCTGATCATTTTCTAATTCCAGCATTCTCTCAGACTGTGTTTTTTATTGTCTCTATCTTGGCTTTTCAAACATTGCACTGTTTGAATTATTTCTTGCAATTTTTGGCTTGTCTTTTCTTCCATTTCTTTGAAGGATTTTCTCATTTCCTCTCTTAGGGTCTCTATCATCTTTATGAAGTTGTTTTTAAGGTATTTCTCTTCTGCCTTATCTGTTTTGGAATGTTCAGATCTTGCTGGCATAGAGTTCATAGACTCTGTTGTTGTCATATTTCTTTTTGTGTTGTCGAATGCACTCTTATATCTTTCATCTTCCTATCTTTTCTTCCAGTGGGTGCAGGTGGTGTCTCTTCCTTTCCTGGTGTGTAGGGGTCCAAAGTTCTCTTCCGGTGGGTGCATTAGGGTCCAATACTCTGATGGGTCTCAAGGTATGCACAGGCAGGTCTGAAGCACTCCCTCTCCAGTTGGTGGGAGTGGATCTAGTGCAGAGCTGTCAGCACACTCCTGTATTTTTGGTCCTCAGGGGGTAAGTATATCTGCCTGTAGTCCCCAGGACAGGATTTCCTAGAGTGGGCAGACTAAAGTTGGGCCCAAGACAGGGATCAAAATTTACCTTTGCTTTATCATCCAATTAAAGAAACAATATTTTCAATCAAGAGTCCAACAGTATTTTTTGTTTATAATTCTTCCTTTTACATCTGTAATAAAAATTCCATGTTCTGTGTGTTGTATTCAAAGTTAGAATATGTTGTCTTTAATAATAAGGTGGTGTATAGAAACCAAGAACCATTAACCTGTCCACACCACACATCTATCAAGCAATAAAAGTTAGTTTTGAAGCTAATCTAAAGCCCTGTAAAGTTCACATTTTGACACACATAGGTGTGTGTGTGTGTGTGTGTGTGTGTGTGTGTGTGTGTGTGTGTTTAAGATATCTGTCTCCTTCCAAAGTGAATTAATTATTTGACATCATGAAATAATCTTTTCTGGAGTTGAAATGACACCAAAGTGATTACCCAGTCCTATACAAACACATACTAAACCCTACTATGTGTGGCACTTATTTGTCATTTCTTGTATAATTGATGACTCAACAAATGAAAGAGTACAGTGTGGACAACAAAACAAATTAGGCAGGGATATGGAATTGTATAAGACTAACAATTCTGTAGATAGTGGTTTGGCATTATAATAAGTGAGTCATTACAAATATGACAGTCACTATGATTATTGAAGTTAGCTATATTCATAGTTATTACTTTATTGAAAAATGTTCAGAAAGTTAATAGCTAAATTAGAAAAGACTATGAATTTTTAAAATATTTATTTATTTATTTATTTTGAGACAGTGTCTTACTATGTAGGTATTATGTATTTTGAAATAAGAAAGGAGGATTGATAATGTTGACTACAGCAAAACCAAATGCAACCTCACAGCAGGTACTGGATCTTAAATGTAGGCAGTTTCTGTTCTGTGTGGCCCCATAGCAATGTATCCCCAAATAAACACACAGGGACTTATATTAATTATAAACTGTTTAGCCAATGGTTTAGGCTTCTTACTGGCTAGCTGTCTCTTAATTATTAACCTGTAACTATTAATCTATGTATTTCTACAAGACCGTATCTTACTGGATAATGCAAGGTATCTTATCTTCCTATTGGCTAAATGGCATCTTGTCTGGTGGCTTCTTCTCTGTGTCCTCTTCCCAGAAAATTCATCTGGTAGACCTGCATATTTCCTGCCTGGCTACCAGACAATCAATGTTTTATTTCTCAACCAATAAGAGAAACATATATGCAGAAGAGTATCCCCATCACTAAACACAGGTGATACAATTATTGGATGGCTAAATGTCCAGTCAGTGAGTTCTAGTAAGATGAGTTGAAAAGATTATTTTTCAGTCACATCTTATTAAACCAGAGCCATAATTAGCATAGTTTTACACTGTTTTCAATGTACTCTGTTTTACAAGCAAGATTTGTTCTTAACTGTTCAAAGTACTTCGGAAAACAAATATTTAAGTCAATCAGTGAAGGCCCAAGGTACTGAATCAGATTTGAGATAAGCAAATTTTGAGAATGTATAAAATTATACTGAAAAGAGAAAATTATGCTGGGGGGTATTGGGGATTATGTGAACTGTCTGTACACTTTCTAACAACCTTGGAATAGTTCCCAAGATTTCCTCCAAGTGAAAAGCTAATTATTTCAGATGTTCTTCTGGAAAAGCAGACTCTGTAATCTTTTGTCATGGTGAGTAGCATTTAGAAAGGGTTGAAAAGTGTCCTGTTTGAGTCAGGAAGTGCTGGCTCCCATGAAGACAATGACTGGGCTCTGAAGATTGGCCTATGCTGGAAACTGACAGGGAAGGCCCATTGCAGAGACAGACCATGCAATACAATTTCATCTCTTTGAGTGCCTCTATCATATTTAATGAAATTCCTAGGGGAAACATTCTTCATGAGTTTTCTCATTAATAAATGATATAAGAAAGTCAGAAGTGAAATGAATCCTCATGGATTTTTTAAAAATTAAAACCATAATTATCATCAATACTACATTAGCTGTCTAAATAATCCTTAATGCTTAAGCTCCTAGAATGTGAGGCAATGTTGAGAATATGAAACAAATAATTACTGTGTATAGAAAAACAACATACCAGAAAATCAGTCTGTCCCCCATAGTTTTTATTGCTATTAATCTGAAATCTTTTGAAGAGAGATATTTAAAATGAATATAACAAAGTTGAGTTATAGCATTTCATCTGTATTATTTAATTGAATATTTAATTGCATATTATAAGGAATATCTTTTTTGTCTTCATCTAAGAATATTGTGTCATACCATGTCTGGGAGCAAAGAACAGAAACAGGAATTTGAACTATATCAGATTTAGCAGGTGTGATGTTAATCTTGGTTGCCAATTGATTGGATCTCAAATCAATTAAAATAAGTCTCTGATCTTAATTGGGCTTGTCTGCGAGGGTATTTTCTAGAAGAATTAAATGTGGCTGAAGATCTTACAGTTGATTGTATCTGTTGGAAGTACCCCTCAAATTAAGACATCCCATAGTCACCTTAGGAGGCTGGTCCCAGTGGCCCTTCCTGAAAAATTCTGCTACAACTCAGACACACATCCGGGGTCACTTTGAGTTAGCACTCCCCAATATATACTCCATCTATGACCTAGATGAATGAGGGGACTGGTCCTATGGAACCATAGCCACAGGATCTCCATGACTTGGAGCAACAGCAGGATATCCAAAAGGAGATTTGGTGATGGTCCAATATTGATTGTGTACTGGAAGCCAGAATCTGACTAACAATGCATTACACAATGTATATGGCAAGTAAACCTTTTGAAGAAAAGGGTGTACTTAATGAAACACAGCAGCTCCCAATGCCATTAATACAAATGAAGAGGCAATGGAGAGGCAGGAAAGATGTAGAAGCAAACTGTTTCTTTCTTTGTTTTTTAATATTCCTATTTTTGTTTTATTTTTAGTATTTCTCCTTTGTGGGAGTGCCACAAGGATGAAGGGCACATATGGAAGGACTCTTGAAATGAATGGGATTGGAGTGCATGATGGGAAATTCCCAAAACTCAATTAAAAAGTTATGAAAAAAGGTTTCATAGAAGAACAGGCTGCCAACCTCCACTCTTTGTTTGCTTTTACTCTGGTTCCTGCTACAATGGCTGCATTCATCCTTTTCAAGAATTGAATCCCAGCCTCTTCCATCCTCTAGGCTGGACTTAAGATGAATGGCTCTCTAAGAATCATGTTGACCCTTACGAAATTGAAAAACTAATAATAGTCTTCACCTGTCTAACATACATCTATTTATGGACTACACAGGTCAGACCTTATATGTTAATCTAATAAATTGCCTTTGTAATATTGTTATATATAATTTTCCTCTGAGACAAATGTCTACATTGGAGGTAAGCTTAATACATAGAATGTCCAAAAGGAAAGGTGAAACTATAAATCCTAGAGAGAAACTCATTTCATTCAATAAGTAACCAATTCAAAGACTTCAAAGTCCCTTAAACTGACCAGATATACTAGACTTCTTCACAAAACTTATATAGACAATAAGGACTGCTGGGGCACTCTATGTGAAAGAGACAGAAACCAGAGATACTGTAAAGAGGCAGGTGGAGAGCAGGCCCTGAGGACATAAAAGCTGCCCCTGTCTCTGACCAGCTATAACACTCTAGATATCAGGCCCTGCACTTTGACTGGGCAGCATAACAGAGATAATCCTGTTGGCAGAGGTGTGGATGAGCCAGCCACAAAGTTGTGAGCATGGGAAAGATGTCCCTGTTACTCATCTCTTATATAACAGCATGGGCAGGGGAGAGATACTCTTCCGCACTCCACCTCTCACCCCTGTCCATCAATGCCTGAGGCAGATGAAAGATCTGGCCCTGAGGTCATAAGAATGGGAGAACTATCCCTGCCCCTTATCAGCTACAGCATTCTGGAAAGTGTTCCATATGCCACTCTTGGGCAAGACAGTAGAATTGGCCCTGAAGTTATAAGTGTAGAAGAACTAACCCTGAGGATGTGGAAAGTGGTAGAACTGGCCCTGCCACTTGCTCATAGCTGCAAGAGGAGAGCTAACCATGGTAGTGCAGAAGAGCTCACTCTAGTGGTAGGATAAGGGAAAGCTGACATGCTGACCAACCCTGCAACTACCCAAGGCAAAATCCAGGGTAATGTGTTGGACCACTCCAACATCCTCTCCATCTGTGATCTGCTGGAGCATATGAAGGGACAAGTCTTGTAGACCCAAAGCTGCAGGATCTCCATGACATGGGGCAAGAGCAGGATATCCAAGAGGAGTCCCAGTGAGAGCCTAGCATTAATAATGTAGCAGAAACCAGAGTTTGTGAACCAGATCCATGACTCTTTGCAATGAACACTTACAAGTAATGTCATACAGATAAAAGGGGGCAGAGGGCAGATAAAAAGGGACAGGGAAATGAATGTGATGGAGATGCATGATGTGAAAGTCACAAAGAATAAATAAAAGAGAAAGTTGAAAAATGTTTCCATGGTCATGGTGTTTCTTCCCAGCAATAGAAACCCTAACAAAGACACTGTTATGTATATGTGTATCTATATGTATGTATGTATATATGTATGTAAACATAATTGAAGAAAAAAAGAAGGCATGAGTTTCAAATGGAATGGCAGACTTAGGTAAAATGGATGGGTGAAAATGATGTAAATGTAGTATTAACTCAAGAAATTCCTAACTTCTTTTTTTCCAATGCAATATTTTTATTGTTTATTTGAAAATATCTTATAATGCATCCCAGTCACACTCAAATCACATTCCTCTCCCATCCTCCTCTGACCCTTATGACCTTCTTCTAAGAAAAGAGAAGAAAGAAAAAAGAATTCCAAGTTCATTTTGTGTCACCCACATACTTACTGGAGCCTGATCAAACTCCCTGTCTCCAGCCTCTTGAAAATAGCATTCTTCCCCATCCCACCCTCCCAGAAGCCATCAACTGTGAAGAGCTACATTTCGGTATCCCTATCACAATGGCTTTCATCTAGACTGTTTCTCAAATTACTTTTTTATTCCTATCCCTAGGGACAGTGTCACACAACAAATATATGCACACACAAATGTACACACATATACTCTCCTTTTTTTCCCCTCTGGAGAAACCTGTCTAAGACAGCATGTAAGAAACGGTTCACTTTTGAATTGGAGAGTGATTTTCTTTTTCTACATTTAAAATAATGTTGTGCCTCTTCTGAAGATCTACTTTTTATTTTGAGGTTTCCTAAATCCCATCAATCCTCCAAATAACAGTTACATCTTCCTCAAATGTGTGTCTGTCCCAAGTTCCCCTACTGCCTTTACAATTTTATTTTTACTCTATCATTCTTATTGCTTTTTTATCTCTGCCTTTATCTCCTAAAATGAAAACCACAAATTGCTGAGACTAAAGAAAGAAAAAATGTAATTAAGAAATCTATCTAAACACAGAGAAAATTGGTTTGAGTTTAGAAAAAATAGGACGTTTTGGATAGAAGAGTAGATCTAAGCCTCTTTAGATTATATGCCCTTTAAATAAACATAAAAAGTACTTCTTTAGTGTTATTTAAAATTTCAAGACACATTTTATATGATTTAACTAAAACCATTTATATGGTTTTAGTTGTTTCATGCTGCAACTGTTTTTTTTCTGTAAGGATTTTTAAGCCCTTCCTTTAATAGTTTTCTCAAATTGATGTGACTCTCTGTCTCTGTCTCTGTCTCTGTTCTCTCTCTCTCTCTCTCTCTCTCTCTCTCTCTCTCTCTCTCTTGTTCTCAACACATGCAGACATACACACTTATCCTTTTACCCAATAAGTGTATTTCTTGTCACTCATTAAAGAAACTCCTGTAGGGGAACCTGTAGCCACGCCTGCATAGGGGCTGGCTACAGGTCTGTCTGACCATGCCTTCGAGGGTGTGGTCAGGGTGACATAGAGTAAGAGTTTGAGTTGGCTGAGTTTCGCTTTTAGTTTTCACCCCTTTCGGCTTGCTTACGGACTGATGCCATGACGGCTGGCTAGGTCGCTCTATAAGTAAGGCTTTCCCCTATTAAATACCCTTATATTTCTACTTGGCTCCGTATTGGTAATTTCCCACTTTATATGGTTGTCAGGAGCAGGATATTGGAAACCTACACCCCATTTGAGACAGGCTGTGGGTTCCACCAGGCCTGCAGCCTAGGCCCGGGAAAACACCCTCTCTCCACAGGTGCTCCCGGCTCCCAGCCAACCTGCTGCCTCTGAGCTGCTCATAACCATCCACCTAGCTTGGAAACAATTTCTAGCTGTCTAAAGTCGAGGTAGGCCTCGGCTTTCAGCAGAGGCTTCCCCTGCCCGCTGCTGCGGTAAAGCCCCATCTGTTTTAGTGGTTGTGGCCACAAGGCCGTATACTCTATAAGATAAGCGCAGCCGCTTTTGTGACCTCTCTCCACCTCCGACCAACTGCTGCCAAATGCCACGCTGAGTAGCTGAATGCCTGTGTCAAATGCTGATCAAAGATAGTTACTGCATCTGGAGTAGAAATCAGGTAAAATTATGGTGGAATATTTATCATTTGCTAAAATTGGTAATATTTTTGCTTATTATGTGAATTCAATATTTGAGAAGGATGCTAATCTGCCAATTACTGGCCTATATGCCATAATGGCAGTTAGTTTGCTGGTACAAATGATATTACTAGCCAGAGGGCTCAGGAACAGGGACAGAGATAACCTCACCACCTGCTTGCAAAGTAACAACTTTATGCAATGAAGTTTTGGAGAACAGATTAGGTCAGACCACAATTGTGCAGCAAGTGGAACAGAAATTATATGATATTTATGATAAGATAAACACAGAGAGAACTTCCATGTATTTATTATCTCAAAAGGTACAAATAAGGAGAGATCGTTATCAAACTCTTAATTCTCTTCAGAAATTATTAGGGGGAATTTCTCAATTACAGACAATTATTGGTGTAGAAGGACATGACTTAAAGCATTTAAAAATGGCCCTTAAAGGTGATAAGGACCTAAAGAGTCAGAGAATATTTTCTGCTGAGGCAGAAAAAAAGTTACAATGGGTAGAAAACAGAATATTGGATGCACACGTAGATTGGATAAACCTTGATTTAGACTGTATTCTGGTTATCTTGCCATCCAGAGAATGCCCTTCTGGAATTCTGATGCAACCTGAAGATACTATCTTGGAATGGATATTTCTGCCCCATAAACATAATAAAAAGTTAAAGACATATATAGAAAAGATTTGTGATTTGATTTTAAAGGGAAAATTAAGACTTTGTTAACTACCTGGAAAATATCCAGCGGAAATTATAGTACCTTTAACTAATGAGGAAATTTCCTCCTTATGGAAGGATAATGAATATTGGCAAACAGCTCTTACTGAATTTTGGGAACAATTAGTAACAATTATCCCAAACTGACAAAATTAAATTAATAAAAATGGCAGTCTGGATTCCCCCACGTATTGTAAGACAAACTCTCATTTCTGGAGTTCTTACCTTCTATACTGATGCCAACAAATAAGGTAAGGCAGGTTATAAAGCAGGTGAGGTAAGTAAAGTTGTTCAAAGTCCATATACATCTGTACAGAAGGCAGAATTATATGCAATTCTCATGATACTTATGGATTTTACAGAACCTCTTAATATAGTTACTGATTCCCAATATTCAGAGAGAGTCATGTTTCACATTAAGACTGAAAAATTCATTCCTGATAATACAGAATTAACCTCATTGCTTTTACAATTACAGGAAACTATCAGAAACAGAACTAATCCTATATACATTACACATATCAGATCCCATACTGGCCTGCCAGGTCCACTAGCACAACACAATTATGAGATTGATCTTTTATTAATTGGAAATGTGCTAGAAGCCTCAGAATTTCATAAGAAACATCATGTAAATAGCAAAGGTTTGAAAAAGTACTTCTCCATCACTTGGCAACAAGGCAAGGAGATAGTGAAAAACTGTCCTACTTGTTCCTTTTATAACCAATCTCCATTGCCAGCATGTTGTAATCCTAAGGGCATTTGGAAAAATGAAGTTTGGCAGATGGATGTCTTTCACATTGCGGAGTTTAGAAATTTGAAACATGAGCATCATAGTATAGACACATTCTCAGGGTTCCAATGTGCTATTGCTCTTAACTCTGAAAAAGCTGATTCTGTTATTACACACCTGCTAGAGGTTATGGCAGTTATGGGTATACCTGCACAAATAAAAACTGACAATGCTCCAGCATATGTCTCTACAAAAGTGGAACAATTTTTCAAATATTATAACATAAAGCATGTCACTGGTATACCACACAATCCTACAAGGCAAGTAGTGGTTGAGAGATCTAATAGAACACTTAAGGAGGTGATTAACAAACAGGCTTGGAAGACTAAACTCCCCCAAACATAGGTTGCATAATGCTTTATTAACACTAAACTGTCTTAATGCCAATGAGAAAGGACAAACAGCTTCAGAAAGACACTGGATACGGAGAAGACTGCTGAACTGAATCAGCCGGTATACTTCAAAGATGTACTAACCTCTGTATGGAAACCAGGACATGTGTTACATGGGGTAAGGGTTTCGTATTGATTTCTACAGGAGAAGAAAAACTTTGGATACCTTCAAAGTCAATCAAGATTCGAGTGGAAAAGGAAAAACCCCTCGACGAGGACAAATGGCAAATATTCTACTATGGTATATCTCATCAACTAAATAGAAACCTCCCAAAGGAAAGGGAAGTGTATTGCTTTTATCTTCACAGGAAAACTCATTTCCAGAAGGCAAAGGACACTGAATGGGTAGATACTTAAGAAGAAAAGGTAGTTATAACCATCAAACAAAAGGATCATACCATATGGTAAACTTCACAGCTGTCTCTCAGAGAACTCTATTTCTTTATTTTCTAGTTCCTATTCAATTAAACTAATGATGGATTTAGAGGTGGATTTGGCTTTCCTCCTCTAAAATCCAAGAATGTTATTTAACTAAACTTTAGATTTTCTGTATTGTATCAAGAAGCCAATTGATGTACTACAGAATAAAAGAAGAATTTGGGTACTGTCTTTGTCTTTTCTTGGATCTTTCTTTCATGGTGTAGACCCTCTCATAATTGTTTTTCTCCCATGCTTGCCTCTTGGCCTCCTTGACTGCAATGGATCCAACTTGATCCATTTCAACTGACACTCCGGCCAGAGCTTTGGGTACGGACTTCAATCAAGTTGAGGAGTTCAAGCGAGATCTTCAATCAAGCAAATCCCTTCTAACATGGACTGGATACAATTCATGCAACACTTTTACTATACTAATATTTTCTTCCTACAGGACTCCACAAGGCTATCGTTGTCCCATTTCAGCAGGAAGTAACTTGGAGGATGCTATGCCCCCTTCCTCCATTGTTGTCACTTAGGATAGTGTATATACCTAGTTAGTGATAGCTTCCTATTGTTTATGGTTGGGATTGGAAGGAGGTGTTCAAACTTAGACACCTCTCTCAGATGACTTTAGGGTTTAGTTAAAATAGATAGTTAGGATGTGACATAAGCAGATTGTTGTGTCTTCTATATTTCACCTTTATGATTGTTAATTTTGGATACTTCACACTGTTCAGTTTTAATCCTCTTTTAGACTAAAAGGGGAATTGTAGGGGAACCTGTAGCCATGCCCGCTTAGGGGCTGGCTACAGGTCTGGCTGACCATGCCTTTGAGTGCGTACAGACTGAAGTCACGATGGCTGACTAGGCTGCTCTATAAGTAAGGCTTTTCCCTATTAAATACCCTTATATTTATACTTGGCTCCATATTGGAAATTTCCCACTTTAAACTCCCTTGTCTCTTTGCCGAAGACAGCCTATTACAGAAAACCACAAAGGGTTAAAATGCAGGAAATGAGAGATTGCATGGTTTCAAGTCCCAACTGGTTTATATACAACACAATTACTGCAATGATGTTCAGTTGTCATTGTAGCCGAGGAATAAAATTGATTAAAATGCCAGAAGAAGAGGAAAGCTGATGTGATATTGTTTCTCCCAGAAATTCCTTGAATTATCATCAAGGTGACTGTCTATACAAAACCTGAACAATGACAACAGCAATAAACATGTGATCATGGACAGAGGAAAGTTCACTGGACTTCAAATCTAGATAGAACTCTAGATATATAAGTAATGCTGAATTTGGGAGAAATAGACTTTCCCAGTGAACAGCTCCCCAATTGTTCAATACCAAATGGTCATCCTGGAATTCAGTCACATTCAGGTGACATATCTTCCTGTATTTATGCATTTTGGAATATATGCATGCATATGTGTTTATATAACAACAACTAAAGGAAAAGAAGCCATTAATTTGAAAGAGAGAGAATTGGTAGAGTGTATGAAGAAGTTGGAGGGAGGAAATGGAGAGGGGACAATGACATCATAATTTCAGAAGTGAAAAAATGTAAGAATGATTAGGAATGAGGAAACTTAGTAAAGTGGAAGACACTGAATCCACCTCTATAACCTAGTATGCAGCTTAGTAATCAAAAGTTCATCTGAAATCTACAATGGAAGATCTCAAATAGAACAGTTGTAAGACTCCTCTGTTTTAAGGTATTTATTATTGATGGTCCTGAGCCCCAGCAATGTATGTGTCAACAAATCCAAAATGAGAAATGAACTAAGAACACATCCAACCCAATGGAGAAGTTGTGTCTATTTGTTTGTCTGCCCAACCCTACATGTAGTATTCTGATACATTTCACAGCAAAAGTATCTGCTCAGCTTGTCTTAAACATAAACTCTATATCACATAGACTTTTGGCTATGGGATGGGTGAAGAAAACAAATTGAGGATGCAAGACTACAACAAGTACCTACTTGTCTTAGATGAAGTTATGAGTGTAAGGAAGAGGTATATTCCTTCCAGAAGAATAGGGTGCACTGAAATGTGAAGGAGGACATGGACTGAAAAATGTCAAGCTGATGACAGATGTCTTCTTGTCACTGCAAACAAATGCTTGGGCAGGATCTAATGGCTCATGTTCAACATACTTCTTTCCCCCTGTCACATTCGCTTATTCTTCCTCTGTGTCTTTTCACAAATTTTTCTCATTTTGCTTTAGTAGTGAACACTTTCTCACTGCCTGGATACATAAATTCATCCATTGGCCTTTTCATGTTCATTGTTTATTTGAGCTGATGAAGCAAGGTATCATATATTGACTGGCACATGAATATCAGCAATAAACCTGCTTTTGGAAGGTAAGTACAGCTTAAAAATATTGGCCAATTCAGTGTCTGGTGATGGCCAGTTTCTTGTTTCATTGTTGAGTTTCTTTTATCTCTTCCCTTAAAGGAAAATAATAAATTTAATAAGAAAATGTATAATAAGATAAGACAAAAACTAGCATCAGATTTGGACAAAAATAAACAAATAGAAAAAAAAGCTCAAAAGAAGGCACAAGAAACACAGATCATATTGCTCACATTCTCAAGAATCTCATTAAAAAAACTCACTAAACTGGATAGGACAATCCAGGTCTCTTTTTCTACCCTGTACTTCCTCTGTGTGTGTGTGTGTGTGTGTGTGTGTGTGTGTGTGTGTGTGTGTGTGTGTGTGAGAGAGAGAGAGAGAGAGAGAGAGAGAGAGAGAGAGAGAGAGAGAGAGATTTGTCTTTAGAAAGGAAACCCTGACACCACATTGTGAGACAAAGGACCTCTAAAGATGTCATTGAGTTCATTTTCTGTGTATCATCTACTACTAGGCTTGTGGGCTACTTATAAGACCACTTTGTTTCCCTGGTGAGATTCCCTTGAAGAAAACTAAAATTTCATTTGCACTCAATGATTATTGTGGGGAGCCACAGCCCCAAGATGGTGCCTGGCTGGATGCCAGGGAGACTGAGCTTAGCTGTAAACAAGCCTTATTTGGAAGCGCTTAGTGGATCTGGTGTGCCTCCTCCAGCTGTGACCTATCCAGGATCCTGGTGGCCTGAGCTAATTGGGTAATGAGCTTGCTTTTAAGGGCTTGCCAGGGGACTGGGAGAGATATAGAAGAAGCAGAGAGAGAAGCAGAGAGAGAGAAGCTGAGGTAGAAGTAGAAGTAGAAGCTGATGTACAAGGTTCCTGAATAAACTGCTTGAAGAAGAGTCATGGTCATGTCCTTGCTGGTCGAGATAGGCGCGACAGGTTATCAATTGGAGATATCTTTTTGGCTAGGTATGGGGACTTTTGTCCAGTTCTCCTTCAGTTCTAGGACCCCCATCTGATGCAGACCAGTGCAGGCCTTATGTATTCGGCCCCACTCTCTGTGAGATCTTATGTGTTTGTCCATCTTATTGATTTAGATGACCCTGTTTTTTATGTTCTTCATCCCTTCCATTTATTACACTTTCTTCCTTATCTTCAATGGGACTCTCTGAGTCCTATGAAGAGGGATTTGATGGAGATATCTTATTTAGGGCTGTGGGTCTCTCTATTTGTTCCCACAAAGATGATTTCTCTTATGTCTTCATATAACAACAAGAAGTCCAGTGAGATTTTCAAGGCTTAATTTTTTTTTAATTTTTGAGATTATAATCTGATTATATTTCTCCCTTCCCTTTCTTCCTTTCAAACTTTCCAATATACACTTCCTACTCTCCTTCAAATTCATGTCTTCATTTTGCTTTTTCATTTTTATCAATTATTTTTGCATATATATATATATCCCTAAATATAACATGTAACATGTTCAGTCTGTTTTTCTCCTATCAGAACTGGTGGTTTGACTCCTTTTAGAAGCATTTATGAGTGTTCTCAACTCAATAGATACTTTGGCATTTGTGATTGGATTTCACTGTATGTTTTGCGAAGGGCATATGAGCTCATATCACAGCAAGTGGTTTGTTTGTTTCCAAGTTTTGACCATTATGAAACAGATAGCTATAAATTTCTAGGTTCACATATTAGAATGGAAAAAATATCATTTCATATGGGTAAATGCCCAGAAGCATGAATGCAGGGTTATACTGTCAAAATACATCACATTCTATAATGTCTATTACACTGTCTGAAAAAATGGCTGTGCTCTTTTTTCTGCCCTGGATCAATGAGTAAGTGTTCTTGTTGCCACTTAATTTCACAAGCACTTAGTTTTGCCTATGATTCAGAATTTTGGCCATTCTAGATGCTATTATTGTATGACTTTATTGGAGATGTGAACCATGCTTATTCATTACAGATAAGACACTAATGAAAGACTAAATTAATGATTGCATCTGAGTTTAGGTTGGAGAAGCAATGAGTTTTTTCATTGGAGTTACTGGCAGGAATATGAGTGACAGATCACAAAAGCCACATCACTGGAAGCCCCTGCTCAACTTGCTGGAAGCTTTACTAAAGTAATTCCCCCTTTTCCAGCAATGGGTATAG
Organism: Cricetulus griseus; assembly: GCF_003668045.3. Taxonomy (NCBI): domain Eukaryota; kingdom Metazoa; phylum Chordata; class Mammalia; order Rodentia; family Cricetidae; genus Cricetulus; species Cricetulus griseus. Next base: position 7,153,242 of record NC_048600.1, on the reverse strand, counting down.
CTTTTATATATCTCAGCAAAGGCCCCTGTGAAAATTTTTAGCTTTCAGAAGTGACCCGTGCCTTGTAACTTTTGTTAACTTCCAAAGTCTTATGACTTATAGAAAGAAATGCATTAAGTCAGAAAAAATAGCTACAACACAACACAATACAACACAATCGGTCACAATAATGCCAAGGGACATGGACAATGTTTGTGAGTGGAAAATGGCAAATAAAGGCTTTTCCCCATACATGCATAGGAAATGCAGCTTTGATAAGTTATTTTCACCTTAAATGTCTATAGCACTTATTCCATACATTTGTGTTGCTTAAAAACTGTTGACATTTTCCCTTGCTATGAAGAAGACAAGGCTGTCAACAGATAGAACTGTGTAGTAGAGAATACAAGCAACAGAACACTAGGATTTAATAACACCATGGTATATTTTGAGGAAGTGCAAATATACCTTCCACAGACAAGATAAAATGCAAAGTGCTTTGACTCCAACTATTACTGCTTTTCATGTCACCTCTCAGATGGTAACTTATTTGAACAATTCTCTACCATCCCACAGGGATAGAATAACTCATTATCCATGCTCTCTCTATTTCTTTCACTAACTTTAGCAGCTGTTTTTTGAATAAGTTTCTGCTAAAGTTCCTTTCATTATTCATTTTATATCTTAATAATTTAGAAGAACACTGTCTTACATAGCTTCCCCACAGGTTGATGACATATATATCTTCCAGTGTGGACCCAGTCACTGCAGAGTAATAACCTACATATAAATAATTGAATGCACATAGAGTACTGGAATCCTGTTATTCAGCCTGATCTTTAAATCAATGACAGAATTCTCCCAATACTGAGAAATGCATTGCATGTGTCACAGCATGACTATGGTGTATGTTCCAAATCAGTCTAAGTGTCCTGAACTGATCATAGATCAATTTTCCTTGGAAGTTTAGCATTACAGTTTCCATAGCACCAACTAGATGGCTATTGTTGCCAACATCCACTTCCAGATATAGTTGATTTTTTAATAGTTCTTCTACTTTCACATCTATAACTAACCAAAACTTCAGGGTGAAGAGCCAGTGTATATCAACTTTGCTCATGAAAAGTTGATCCCAAGTCTCTTCTGTACTTAGACTTTCTTGTCACACTTTCTTTGGACTGCCAGCCCACAAATAATGACAAGGAGATATATCATTAATTATGAAAGCTTGGCCTTTGCCTTAGGCTTGTTCCAAACAAGCCCTTGTTATTTAAATTAACTCATTTCTTTAATGTATGTTCTGCCACATGGCTATTTACCTCTCTTCCATTCTGTATGTCTGACTTCCTCTGTGTCTTGATGGTGAATTCTGCAGACCTAGATTCATCTCACCTGAGTTCCTCTCTCTGCCCAGCAGTCCTGCTTTAACCCTCTCTATGGCAGTTTTTAAGGCATTTCAGTTCTCCAGAGGAAATAAAGAGTAAATCTGGTATCCTGAACCTTTAGCATTTCTAAAGGGAAATAAGGCTTCAGGCAGTTTTTGAAAGTTATTCTTTGAGGATTGTCCTTGAATTTAGTTACTGGAGAGTGTAAGTGCTAAAATCATCTTATTTTGAATAAATTGTTGTCAATGACCTATTGATAATCTCTTTTACTTGTCATCATGTACCTTCTTCAATAGACAATTGATGTTGACATTAACACATATTTATTTAACTATATTTATCTTTTACCTTTGTATGAAAAAAACAGAGTAGCTGTGTACTGCTACCAATCATTCTTTCACAGAAATTCCCTAGCAGAAGCTGAGCATATCAGATTTGTTTCCTACTTTCTATTCCTTCTATTCAGAAAGGCCTGTCCCACTGTCCCCCATATTGTCACTATATGACCCAGATGTCCTTTCCATTAGCATGTGCTCCTCACATCCAGTCAGTATATAGCTTCTCTATTATCCAGAGCTGATAGCAGAGGAGGAGAGTGGTGTCAAGAAATGAACTAGCAACACAACTGTCAATGCTGTTATAATCATGGACCTATGTTCTGAGAGCCTTCGGACCTCTTTGTCAACCTATCTGACTTTTCTCTAATGTTCTTTGGTTGCCTTGATTAATGATAAAGTGCTGTGGATGCATTACTGAAAAGCAAGCAATCATTATGATGCTGTCTTTAGCTATATGAAAAGGATTAGCTTCAATGTTGTAAAGTAGCAATTTATAATTAAAATGACAGTTGTATATGGAATTTGCATTGATGGTCATTAACTCCATCTATGCATGAAATAAATTTAATTCTGTTTCCAGAGGATTTTGAAGTTTTGATGTCACTACTATCTGTTTATATAAGAAGAGATGCCTTAGCTTTAGGTTACACAGAGTATCTTTATTTGATGCGAATGGTGACTGGAGAAAATTGGTCAGTAAAGATGTTTCCTGTCACATATTTTGTTCCAAGTTGCTATCAAACCACACATGTTATAATAATATTCATAAAAATAAATAAAGACTTTCAAATCCTAAACTTAACTTTAGAGACATTTGTATACCATTATTTTTGGAACAAGTTTTGTAGCTTTCTTACTACTTGTCTAGCTTTTCAAGAAAGGGGTATATTGTATATCCCAGACTGGCCATGAATCTGTTATATATACTAGGAAGGCTACAACCTTGTTTTCCTACTACATCAGTCCCCTAAGAGTTGAGAATGAAGACAAGTACCACCAAAATCACAAGTTTTGGTATGTTTTAGGAAATATGAAATGACTTTTGTTATATAAAACAGACAGGATATTTTGTTTTGAATATTTCAATCTGTCTGAATTTCTATTGTTAAGGTGAGTGAAATTGTAAAATTTTAAAATATTACAGCTAATATTTCATTTCCCACCACATAATGACTGTTCCTGACTACATAAAGTACACATTAATTGCAATCCATTAGTTCTCTGTATCATATAAGTAGCAGATATATTCTGTAGCCTATAAGTACACATATTACTTGTTTCAAATTCTTCCAGTTATTTCTCCATGCACATTGGTTTATTATTATCAAAAGGTGGAGCTGAAATGATTCTTTGTCTCCCAATGATGAATTCTCATGACACTTTGTAAAAATAAGGAATCCTTAAATGACACTGTCCTGCACAGATTAAAATGCAACAGAGTGAAATTCAAAATGATTGTTCATAGAACTTGATGGAAATGCAGACTGCTGAATAGAGCATGCCACTGAAACAAATTGTCCACAGGAACTTAGTGAATGATCACTTGTGGAGACACACAGAAACACTGTGAAGGAGGGGGATGCAGAGACCCCAGAGGAAGCAGCTCTATGAAATCCTTACAGCACAAACCTCCCAGATGCTGCATAGTATAAAAGGAAAGGATATAATAATAAAACACTGTCATATACTCTACAACACTGAGAATGCAAAAGGCAAAATGTTGGATAACAATATCAACAAACAAAGTTGCACAATTGACTAAGTTACAGATGAATTCAAATCCATGTTTTGGTATACAGGAAGAAAAATGGTATTTGGACCATCACTTATTCCCAATAAAGCTGTTTTTAAAAGAATAATACAATAAATTTTCAATGCTTTAGTCATTCCAAATAATAATGTTCTCAATAAACACACATTAAAAATCTTTTCTCTATACAAATTTAGAACAAGAGTAATAGAATTTTTAATATTTTGAATGAATTAACTTCTAAACATAACAGCAGGTTTCTCTGGTTTTCATTAATTATTCAGATGATTTGCAGAGTTGTAGTTTTTACAGATACTTTTGTAGATCTAAACTATCATGCTAAAACTATTGAATGCCTCTGTTCATAATACTACAGCAAACAGACATAGTTAGAGGTTAGAACATTTAGGTGGGTATATTTGAAATGTCCTGAAATTGAAGTTAGTGTAAAATAATTCTATGCTCATGAAGCAGTCAGTAAGAGTTGATATTTTGCATTTTAATTTCTTACATTTTTAAGAGAAGATGCAGGAATAGAAGTCAGAAACTACATGACTAACACTAAATATGGGGCATGGATATTGTAAAACATGTTCTTCCTAGAGAAAGCGTGTTCAGACTAGACAAGCTGGGATCTGTGTTCTTAGGTAGTATAGGAGCTAGTATCCCAATAATGAAAGTTTGTTGATGGAATGCTATGAACTCAAAGAACTAAAGATACTTCTGAGTTCTCCTATGTTTCTCGCTGCTAGAAATTATCTAAAATAATTGTCTCTGTCTGTGTATGTTTGTCTCTATTTCTCCTCTCTTTCTCTCTCTTACAAACACATACACACAAAAACTCTAACACACCTGAAATATTTTCTAAATTAGTTTCTCTTCCTTCTATCATGATGCTTACTTTAAAATATTCAGCATCAACTTTGAGTTCCTGTTTATTTAATGAAAAATTAATTTGTATCTAGAAACAAAATCAGTAATAAAGGGATTGTCAGCATGAAGGGCTTACTGAATTTCTGAACAATGGCATTAATCATTTTTCTGGGGAAAAGATAAGAATTGTCTTTTACACTTCATGTGACTTCATTCTTTCCCTTATCTTCACTACGCATCCAAAATGAGATAAAGCCAATCTTTGCTTTATAAATTGCATTATGCTGCCTGTTTTTTGTTTTTTAAAATTAGTATATGATGTACTTTGCATTCTTTTATTTATGCATCAAAGAGAGTAATCAATACAACTTCCTTTTAAACACCAAGAGAGCAGTGTTCAGCAACTGCTATAGGTCTATGGCTTCCTGTTTTATCTCTGAATTCAAGAAGCAAGATCTTGAAGCTGGAAAGAATGTGCAGAATAGCAAATAACTTCCTGGCTTGAGAAAGGTGTCATTCAGGAGGCTGAGTCTTTTCTAGGAGCGTTGAGGATAAACAGTTGTGACAATAATTTCTTCCACATCTTTTACATTCAAACAGTCGACTTGTGCTCAGAAATTATTGGTGCAGTGGCATCACTTGTAGATAACTCTCCTTCCTAACACCAGCATATACTGTATGGCTGGCCCTTCTATCTGGTTCTTTTCTGCAATGAAGACACTGTACTAAATACCCAGCCCACACGAATACAGGAGATACTGCTGCTGATTTAAGCCCTGAAATAGGGATCACACTGTTGTCTGACATCAGTTCAAAAGAAACAAATGTTTGGTGTGGTTTTCCTCAAAGGAGAAGCATGTGCCAATTTATCATCATTCAGGCCATGTCTATGAACACTTGTGAACACACAAATAGACATATATTTACATACATACATTTACTTGTAGCTCACTTCTTTGCTCTCTTATTTATCTTTTTTTGGACATCACTATGTATCAGTTCACCACTCACTATTTTTGACATATTTAATGCTTCCTACCCATGTGCTATCATTCTTCAACAAATTTACTATAAACATTTAAAAACTACTGACATTTTGAATATCAATAGCTTTCTAATAATCATACTATTTTTCTACCATATGTATTGACAAACTTTGAGATTATCACTAAAAATAAATTTCACATTTAAATGAAAAGTTGAAACTATGCAAGTTTTAGAAACAAGTAATGGCAAATTTGTATTTAATTTGGATTTGGAGGTTTTTGGTTCATGCCATTTCATGCTATTGCATAACCTCTGGGCCAATTGAACTTTAGATAAATTTAATTATAGAACAATCATCACAGAATTGGACCTTAGGTGCCTTTACCAACACTTTCACATATACTTAATTAGAGGCATCTTCCTGAAGTCAGTTTAAACACAGCTGCTTACCCATCTGCTGTGTCACCAAAAAACATAGATTATCTTGTATTATAATTGTTGTTTGTTTATGTAAGAGTGTAGATAAATCAGTGTTCATGTTGTGGACCAATGTGTGTAAGTCCCTTCCATTCCCACTAAACTCATGTTGGAGTTCAGTTGCCAAAGCTATGTGCTAACAGAATTGAAAGAAGAAAAGAAACTAATATAATGCAAATGTTGAGTGTAGGATTAGCTGAGGCCTTTAGGTGTGTACACATGATAAGATTCTGGGAGATTTATAGGATGTGGAGAAGATATGCACATGTGTTGTCTGTCTCCTGACTTGTGCTGTTACTTTAGAATTCTGGCAGGAAGAAAGCTATTGCCAGAAGGAGCCTGTGGACATGACATTTCTTAAAGCATGATGTAAAATAAATCCTTCTTTATAAAGTGGTCTGTTTTAGACACTTTATAATAGTGAAGCACAGAATAGTAAAGTCCTTCTCAACTTCTCAGTTCTAAAGCTCTATGCTAGCATGCAGAAATCAGAGGGAATTTATTCTGCTTCTGTGAAATAGGGAATTGATCTTTTATGTCTGTGGTAGAACTTACTGCATGAGATTTTCTGGCATCCAGGCTTTGAATGTATGCTGTGCTATCCCCTCAATACGTCACCAACATTCTTGGGACTCCAGCTTAACAATCTATAGAAATATTGGTGACCCAAGACCTCTAGAATCACATGAATTGTTTTTATATAATAAATCACTTTCACTTGTAAGACAATATCTATTAACTTGGCTCTATTTATATAGATGATTCCAGAACTATAGTCTCCCTTCAACTCTGGTCCATCTAAGTCATTTTAATCAAGATGGACTGTGCCTTTAACACATAAAAGTAAAATGGTAATAAGCCAACAACTCTTCTCTGCTCTGAAATATGTCACTTTTGATTTGGTTTCTTTAAATTTCATGCAATATATTTTTCAAAATGGATATAGCAAGTATCAGATAATTCATGTACTTGAAAAGTTCCTAATATTTTACAAAGGGATTTTCTTACAAAAACCTACCAAGATGTTAATTTCTATTTTAAGATGGTTATTATCTACTAGTGTGGTATGTATGTGCTATATACAAAATATCTTGTTTGCAAATACTAAATATTCTTTATACATACATATGTATGTACGTATGTATGTATGTATGTATGTATGTATGTATGCATGCATGTGTTATTCTCCTTGTACCACAAATGATTTACACACACACACACACACACACACACACACACACACACACACACACATACACATGTAACTATATGCAGTACAAGGGTACAAGGAGAACAATCCATTTATATCAGCATGGATGGGAAAGGTACTCATGAAGTCTTATCCCTGGCAATTGACGGCCACTAGCTAAGGGAGAGTCAGTCTCTTTCAGTGATAAGGACATTGAGAATTTACCTCATTATACAGTAGATTGTATTAGATATGGGAATCCCTAAGTGGACTCAGCAGGTTGAGGGGAAGGAGCATACATTAAACAGGTAGAGAATGTGGTGAAGGGGTGAGAGAAGGACTTAAAAAAGAGGGACCTGAATGAAAACAAATTAGATGCATGTATAGAATTTTCAAACAAATAGAAGTAATAATGAAAAGAATCTGAAGAAAAGGATTTTTGAGGCTCAAAAGTGAAGAAAGAAAAAAAAATAAGATCATGTTTCTTCATTGGGGTTCCAGGAGGGTTCACTGATTTCTGATTTTTAAGCAGAAATTGTGTTCCATCATGCAGAGAGCTTGCCTGCTCTGTTGCCATTTCAGGAAATTATGCATCAGGATGCATTCAAGGGAAAAGTACAGATGTCAACACTAGCCAGACTTGAGTTTGAAAACTGACATTTCAGTCGTTCTAACATATGCAGAGACTTAGGCAAATCTTATAATCTTTCTATAATTTCAATTCTGTAAAATAGAAGCTAATATCTGTTTTGTGCAATATTGTTCTGAGAGTAACTTGTGAATTTTATAGTCTATTCCATTCCATACAAGTGATTGATTTAGTATCAGGGAGAAGGGTCTGAAATTACTATGCCATCAGTATTGCCAGGCTCTGCCATGGATGCAGGTTGTTAAGTAAGAGTAGCATATTCATTCATATGGATTTTATTCAGGTTAAATTGAAAAAACTTATTTCTGAAATTTCCTGTCCCAGTATCTGGCAAGTGAATGCATGAAAACTCATGGTAGAGGTAGTATAAGATGGTTTTAATTTTATTTAAGTGGATAGTTTAACTCCTTCTGAAATGAGACATAGCCAAATAGAGTTACATTTTTATGGCATAATTTGTTAACTTACCAATTTATTTCTTAGAATTTCTTACATCCTCTATCTTAATTTTTTTAAGGAATTGACCTTCTTTCAGCTTGTAGTAATTAGGAATAAGGGAAAATTTATGTATCAATCAAAAAAGGAAAATATATTTTTATCATTAGATCTTTAAGGAAATTCTAAATTTGAGATGTCTTTGTTTTAAAATGATAATTTAACAAATGGTTATTTACATTACAAATATATTAATGTGTTATGTGATTTCAATTATGTCTAAATCATTCAAATGGTATAGCAAAATATTAATAATAACAATCTTTATTGAAACAGTGGTATGTTTAATGATATCCAGACATCAGTGTTTGAAAAGAACCCTGATATGGTTCAGATCTTGACCTTCCCCTAAGGCCTATGTGTCATCATAGGAGACATGCTCTTTAAGGGGATACTGGAATCCTGGACCCTTCTGCCTATCTCAGCTTCCTGGATTCTACAATGTGAGCCCTTTGCACACTGCAGAGTCTTTGTGCTGTGTGCTGTCTCCTCACGGACCCCAAAACAATAGCTACAATCTAATATGGAACTAAAGTCTAAACCTATGAGCAGAATATGCTTATCTTCCTTATACATTGATTGTTTCAGATATTTTGTTGGAAAAGAAGAAAGCTTACTACACATGCACACATTGCTCTTTTATAACACGGAGAAAAAAATGTCTGATGTCATTTGTTCAATGACTGTTCTCTTTGCTGTAAGGACTTCTGAAACAAAATGTTCCTAGATTCTCTCTTCATTAGTGGGCAATACTTAAATGTCTTTATTTAAAGTATTTGTGGCCGGGTTGTGGTAGCACATGTCTTTAATCCCAGCACTAGGGGAGGCATAGGCAGGAGGATCTTTGTGAGTTGGAGACCAGCCTGGTCTAAAGAATGGGTTCCAGGACAGTCAAGGCTATACAGAGAAACACTGTCATAAAAATATTTGTGCAACAGTTATTCTCATTAAAATAACTTATTCAGATAATTTTAATATTTGTACCCTCTTACTTGCTGGTGATTATAGGGAAACATGCTCAAGCAATGATTTTAACAACAAAACCAAAATGATTTATACATGTAAAGAATTCCTTAGCTCAATATTTTCAAACTGCCCACCAAATTATTAGCTTTTAAATGAGACTATGGAAGCATTTAACTTTCTTACCTAATAAAATTTCCTCAAAAGACTGTGAGACTTCAGGCAATGTCTGAGAAAATACAAAAAAAATCCTATTCAGATATTAGCACCAGATATGCAGAAAGGGAAGTTGCAATAGTTTATTCTAAACAGTTGTATTACCCACTAAGGTGTTTCTTTTTCTTTTCTTTTCTTCTTTGTATCTCACTGATTTGTAAGTAAGACATGATAACATCACTGGAGACTAAACAAATCAGGGTGAACTTAATATATCTTTATTTCACAAAGGTCACTGAACTGTCATTGTACAATAAAGTGTTCTGGAAACATGACCTGGGGACTGCCTTTCTTCTCTCTTTGTGAGGAGATGGACACTTTGGTTCATATTATAAAAGGGCAAATTTGCATAAACCTAACATTTTGATTCTTAGTGAAGATATTAAGACAGACCCTCATCTCCAAAGAAAAAGTGGTCAACTTTCCTTTCCAATTTCTCTAGCTTAAGAAAAGCAAAAATTTCTCTAGTTTGAATTACTGAGAGGGATTTTAACAGGCAATGTATTCTAAAAACATTTTTCATGCTGCAACTTTGTTCCTTCACAAAGCCTGAATACTAATAGTGTGAAAATTCTGACATTATTCAGTTTATATGAGGACTTCTCTACTTCTGAAATAAACAGAATCATTAAATTCAAATGGGAATTATTAAAACAACACCACTGCTGCTTCTATTAAATGGGTCAAATTTTATGGATTAACTCTGTGTATTGCCATATGCAATATCATCTACATAGAACATCCATAGACAATGTGCATGAATTTCTACAAGTATCCTCTTATAAATATTCACTTGGATCATTATTGTCTCCAGAAAAAATCTGTTTGTGAGAATGTGTTGTGGGATATTTGATCACACTCTATGAAGATGTGTTTGTCCTTCCTCACCTGCCTAAGGCACCTTCTGATTGGTTTAATAAAGAGCTGAATGGCCAATAGCTAGGTAGGAGAGGGTAGGTGGGACTTCCAGGGAGAGAGAAGAACTCATGGAAAGAATCTAAGAAATGGGGATTTGCCAGAGTGGGAAGTCAGAATTAACAGTACCAAGGAGTGGTAACAAGCCATGTAGCAGAACACAGCTTAATATAAATGGTTTGTTTTCAGTCTTAAGAGCTAGTTGGAAACAAGCCTAAGTGAAAGCCAAACTTTCATCCATCCTCAATGAGAAGTCTCTTTTTCATTTTATGGGAGCTGGCAGTCCAAAGAAATTCCATCTACGTGTGTGTGTGTGTGTGTGTGTGTGTGTGTGTGTGTGTGTGTGTGTGTGTAACTCTGTGCCTTTGCAAGTATAGATAAAAAGGACTTTGGAAGTCTTCCAATAGTTTTCCCCAATCTTGTGACTTGTAAAGGACTTTTCACTAATCCTGGAACCATGTTTTGGTATGCTTGTTGGCCACCAAATTCCTCCTATATTGATGTGGTCCAATATTAAAGTTATAGGCATGTGTGGGCATGAACAACTTTAAAATGTGTTTCGTAGATTGAAATTAAGGTCCTTTTTCTCACACACAGAATTGATGCATTTTGATAATTTTTTCTACTATAATGAGAAGACACATTATTTGAATCCAGAAATCTGAATCCAGAGAAAAATGTGTTCAGTGTTTGTGTACAAACAAACTTGTATGAGATTTTAATACTTATAAAGCCAATCCCTAGCCTTATTTGTTTTTATAGCCTCCATTTTCACAGCATAGTGCAAGACATCCATTTGAATGCAATACTGAAGGAGAAATTCCCACCAAAGTTAAATGTGTTAACCAGCATTGATATTTTTTCAGAGAAAGATGCATGAGAGAATCTTGGAAATGGACATGCAAAAATGTAGCCAGGATGAGGCCATAAACCACAAAGTTGTCTGTAATTACATCCATTCTTCTAGAAGCATGCCCTAACACCAATCTTCAAACATGAATATAATCCTCCTCCACTTGGGAAAGAACCAAACTCAATAAGAAATATCTTGATTTCTTGGTTTGCTGAGAGTCATTTTGCAATAGTTGAGATGTGTGTAATCTATTTAGAAATGCTCAGAAGCATGCAACTTCAAAAGTAATCTAATCAGTAGGCTAGTGGTAAAAAGACTGATGGGGCTGCATAGTCAGGAAATCGGTTTTTTTCTCAGCATATCTCAAATAAATATTAGTTGTATGGCAGGAAAAGCATACACTCTGGAATCCAGTGCCTAGGTTTCATCTCTGCTCTTCACCCAAATTTGGAAATGAAGTCTATCCTGTAGAAGCATCAGTGACTATTCAATGACATTCAGGCCATTAGTTGGGAAAGACAGAATGGTTGCCATTAAGCAATAAACTTGGTCTCAGAAAATATCAGCCTCCACCCCACCTACCATTTTGAGATTCTTTTAAGGAAAATTCAAAACACTTCCTATTCAGGCAATATTGGCTAATTAAAAACTGTATTCTAAACAAACACATAAAGAATCCTGAATTCTAAGGTAAATTTTCACATTTTTGGTCATCAACAGAGTAAGGATTAAGCAAGTACTGTTTCCACTTCTGAGCTCTGAGTAAAGGTTTTATTTTCCATATGTATCATGCACTCCATCAGGGCCACTTCTGTCCAATTTAACTATTTTCTAGTTTCTCCAAAGTCTGTAATGAAAATAAGAGAGACAGGCTGACAGGTTGTATTTTAGCTATTTGCACACTTTTCCATATTCAAAATGAGAGAGAAACACACAGAAGAACTATTTTCAAGAGTTTTCCAGCATGTTCATAAAACTAACACCTGATATTAAGTTTACCAAATGTCTGCATCAAGAACAAACTATTGACAGCAGAGAAGCAAAAGTGTGTGGGGGTTTGGTGTTTGGGTACATTAAAAAAGAGGATCCACATGGGAAACCTTACCCTCTCTGAGGACTGGATGTGGGTTGGGTGGGGGATGGTGAAGAGAGCAGAAGGATGGGAGGGAGTGATAACTAGAATTGGTATGTGAAATGAGAAAATGGTGTTTTAAAATAAAAATGATGAGAAAAAGTGTCCAGAGAAACTACAGAGACAACATTCAAAATCACATTGTTTCCTCAGCAAAAAATTTAAAAAATGTAATTGTTATTGCTTTTTATGTCTTTCCATTCTTGTTTCTTTATTCCTTCTTAAATTTCAAAACATTCATAGACTTACCCCAATTAACACAAACAGAGGATTGATGATTGCAATAAAACCTCAGTTGGCTTGCATCCTGTTTCCTCATGAGGCCCCTTTTTCTAGCATGCAGATTCAATAAGATCTACTTCAACTTAAAATGTTTTTTAAAAGTATCAAGAATCCGAGACAAGTATAATGACACTTATCAATGTTATCTTGGAAATATAACTCAGTGTACATGCAAACATTTTGAAGATAGAACCTGTATCCAGTATTGTAGTACTATATACAGATCAGTTGTATTGAAGTTCCCTGTTTACAGAACAGTAGTATCTCTGCCCTCAAGAAATGGGAATGAAGATTGTATATCTTGGAAGAGCTTGTAGGAGGAGAAAAGGAATCCTCTGCATATTTTCAGAGAGACCAGGATCCCTTATTACAAGCACACTTCAGGATGTGTACTTAGAATCCTTTAGGGATGGAATTAATAACAGTTACTGAGGACCTCATGTGCTCATAATCAAGATGAATAAGCACACAGATGTGCATGTGACATAATTCAGAAAGTGACATTTGCCTTTGCCTTCAGATGCATTGCAGAGTGACAGGCTAATGAAGGCATTCAAAGCTTTTTGATTGAATGTACAGTTACTTTATCAATCCAGAATGATTAAATTTTATTAGTACTGAAAAGTTATTAACTTTATAAGGAGCTCCAGTTCCAAAATGTAAGGAAATTTCTGTCGATTAATTCTTGGGAAGAAGCAAAGGAATCATCAGTATTTTAATTACATGCAGCACTTTCCTAAAATATAGGGTGAACTTTAGCAGGGATTTATTACGACTTTCACATTTATTTAACCAAACTGGTTCGTTGGAGAACAAGGCAGTGCAAACTCTTCCCACCTCTCATCTGAAATACACCACTGAGTCTTCAGACTTAATTAAGTTTGTATTTATAAAATCCTCCTGTCTACTGAGAAACTCAAGAAATATATAACCAATACAAAAATCTCTAAATGTCAGCCTTCAGAGAACTGAAATTTCTTCATAAGATCCAGGCTTTCTGCCCACATTTTCCAACCCACACCAATCTATCAAAGGACACCAGGGATACTGATGGTCTTATGTAATACAGTCTAAAATAAACACGAGGGTCCACTTCTACTTCTTGTCTTCTCATCTAGAAAGATACAAAACTGATGATTTTCAATTATGCAACTGGAGATTTGTTTTTGTCATTCTATATACAGACATACCAGAAGAGATATTTTTTTAGTGTGTGTCTCCTTTTCCATTCCACTGGGACACATATTCAAGAAGTACTTGAAAGATTTGAGATGTACCACATCACACCCCACCAACTGTGAAGCTTACCATTTGCTCTATCAATTTGGGTGCCTTCCTACAATATTCCCCTTATTTTGTCCACTTTCTCTTTTTACCAGATACTCATCAACTTTTAACAAGGGTAAGTGAAGGTATGGTTCTCACTTTATGGCTGTGGTGGTTGTTAAGCACTGCAGAAAACACTAGAGAGACAAGGTCAATAGCCATCAGCTAATCATGCACACATCGGGGGGGACAAGGATATAATTGGACTGGATAATACTAGAGTCACACTGGAAAAGAATGAATACAGGGATTTTGTGAAAGGCAAGCTTTGTTGTGTCCAGGGTTAATGGTGATCACTGAATCCCATATGAATGGGAAAAGGACATGCTTTATCTGAATGAGTGTGCAACTTTATAAGCTAAAACCTGCTACTTCATAATAACTGTGGACTAAGTCTATCCCCTATGGATAGAAGGACAGGCACCAGATGTGTATGTGGTACACAGACATACATTCAGACATATAATATACACACATAATAAAAAGAAGGAGGAGGAGGAGAGAAGGAGAACAAGAAAAGCATTGGTCATGACTCTCTAGAGGAACAGAACGTATGGAATATCTTCAGTGCATATTGATACAAAGAAGGTGAAGTATGGTGTCAGTGAAGGACAGCCACAGTAGCCATGGCACCAGCAGTAAAGACATCAGTGTATTCACCAACAAGGAGCAAAGGCAAGCAAGTGCTTTTGTTTCCTGGGATGTCTCTGTATCCAGGAGGCTATGGGGAAGATGCTATCAGTTCTGAGGAGATCTTCTATCCCCAGTCTATCTTTCCTGGAAATGCTCTCAGAGACAAATTCCGAAGTGTTTTTCCTGATGGAATCTATATCCAGCCAAGCTGACTATCACAATTAAACCTCACAGACAATCCTTTTATTTTCCTTTAAATAAATACAACTTTTAACTTCTATTTTCAGGTAATATACTTTCTATATGATTTCAGCCAGTGTTTTAAAGTTGGATTAGTTTGACTTCTTATCTTAGTTTTACTGACAAGATTGTCTAAGGGTGAGTGACAAAAATGGAATATTTTTATTATTTAATAAATTATTTTTAGTATTTTATTAACATGAAACAAGAAGACTTTTACTTCAGTAATTTTTATCAAAGATTTTATTTATGAGTGTGACTCCTTTAGGTGAATATATGTTGGAGCTTTCAGAAGTACTCTCAGGAGAACTCTCAGTACACATACCACATGTAATTACAGTCCTTATATTTTCCCACCATGCTTCTCATGCTATATGTCTAGGCACACATATCTGTTCTCATGGACATGTATTAATCCATGTTTGTACTCTGTTCAAGTACACTTAAAACCTTTCATAGTTAAGCAAAAAAAACTAGTTTTCACAAAGTTGATATTATTAATCAGCAGTATTAGGGGAAGAATGGGGCCATCAAAATATGGTCCCACCTCTGTATTTAATTGTTATCATAAAATTATGGATTGATTAAACTTACAAGAATCTTAGAGATACAATATGGTTCTATGAAATAATAATTCAAGATAAGTAGGATATTCATCACCTTAAATGCTTACCCTTTGTAGTAGTAAGAACATTTGAAATTTGATTTCAAATATTAAAAATATTTAATATCTTTCCTCTGAGAGGTTTACCTTACAACTCACCCTCAGAGGCAAGATTGTTTCCCCTTAATTCTTAATTGTGAAATGAATTTCTTCTGTGATAGATTTTTCCTTCATGGAAGGTGATAGACTTCCTCTTACTGACTATGCATATTGCAACTGCTGGTGTTTCTCATGATAATTTGTCCACTTAGAAAATTAAAAAAAAAACTATCTACTATTCAAAGTTAGAATCTTGATCTTCTCCAAATTTAAATGCTGTCTCATCTTCTGTAATAGTCATGTTTTCTATAACCTAACTTCAATTAATATGATTTAATATATCTAAGGAACCCTTAATTCTTTCTGAATGTTTCACATAACATAGAAAATCAACCCCTTCTCTCATTTCTGTATCTCAAGCTGTTGGTCATCCAGATAATAATTTCTGCTCAAATATACAACTGAAACAGAACTACTGATTTGTGATACATAACGCCTTTCCTGAAGCATGTGACTTCAGTATGAATGAGATTAGTGATGAGTGAGAGGCTCTGCTGATGCAGAGTATAGACCGCATTTTATCCATTCACATATTTTTACACTCTGATACAGAAACAAGAGTTTAAGTATATTTATTTATTTATGTATTTATTTATGTATTTATTTATTTATTTATTTTTAGTTTAAGTATTCTTGTACTAAACTAAGAAGAAAAGTTAGGTTTATGTTGACTTGTACTTTTCCTATCAAAAGATTTCTCAAGTGCTTTAGCTCTTGAGAAAAAGCTTTTTTTTTTCTTGTTTGTTTTTGTCTGCTTTTGTGTGTATCTTAGTTTGCAAGAGCTAAAGCATATTTATCCTCCAGTGTAAACGCAGCTCATTTATTGTAACAACAACAACAACAACAACAACAACAACAAAAACAGTGTATGTCTCTTTACCAGAAACCTTCAAAATTTCCCCTTTGCTTTTATTCAAGCCACAGAATATAGGGATCATTTTCTGCAATTAAAATCTCAGTCACTGTTTATTCAACACCTAGTTTGCATCAGTCATATGGTATTTCATATCAATTCTTTATTCATTCACATAACACATACACAGCAACTGTAGTCATTCATTCATTCTTTTTTATTTTTTATTTTAATTTATTTTATTAGATCTAGTTAGGGAACAAGCTTGTTTCAAGTCCCTTCTCCCTCTCCCTCCCCTCACCCCAACCCTCCTCCACCACCCCAGCCCCCCCCCACCCCATCCACCTACCACTCCCCAGGCAGGGTAGGGCCCTCAACCGGGGCTCTGCAAAGACCACCAAATCTTCCTATGCTGGTCCTAGGCCCTTCCCCATGTGTCCAGGGCCAGAGTGTAACCGTTCACATGGGATGGGCTCTCAAAGTCCCTTCTTGCACCAGGGAAAAATACTAATCCACCACCAGAGGCTCCCTGAAGTGCAGAGGCCTCCTTATTGACATCCATGTTCAGGGGTCTGGATCAGTCTTGTACTGGCCTCCCTGACAGCATCTGGGGTCGATGTGCTCTCCCTTGTTCAGGTCAACTGTTCCTGTGGGTTTCTCCAACTTGGTACAGACCCCTTCGTTCTTCATTCCTCCCTCTCTTCAACTAAATTCCCGATTTCCACTCAGTGTATATCTGTGGATGTCTGTCTCTGTTTCCTTCAGCCACTGGATGAGGGCTCTAGGATGGCATAAAGAGAAGCCATCAATCTCATTTTAGGGGAAGGGCTTTTGGCTTATCCTCTCCACCATTGCCTGGATTGTCAGCTCCTGTCATCCTTCTAGTTCTCTGGAGATCTCCCTGGTTCCAGATCTCTTCTCAGGCCTACAGGGGCTCCCTCTGATATGGTATCTCTCATCTTGCTCTCTTTCCTCTATTCTTCCCCCAACTCAATGTTTCTGCCCCTCCATTTCCTCTCCTCTACTCCTCTTTTCTTGCTCTTATTATAGCAGCTCCTTCCCCCCTACATTCATGACCCCAATCAGTTCAGAATTCATGCCACTTCCATTCCTGGGGACCATTTATTCCTTAGAGTCCTTCATGTTTCCTAGTTTCTTTGGTGAAGAGCATTATAGACTGGTAATCCTTTGCTTTATGTCTAAAATTCATATATCAGTGAGTACATACCATGTTAGTCTTTTTGTGACTGGGTTACGTCAGAGGGAGCCATGTAGGACCGAGAAGAGATCTGGAACCAGGGAGATCTCCAGAGACCTACAAGGATGACAGGAGCTGACAATCCAGGCAATGGTGGAGAGGATAACCCAAAAGCTCTTCCCTAAAATGAGATTGATGACTTCTCTTTATGCCATCCTAGAGCCCTCACCCAGTGGCTGAAGGAAGCAGAGACAGACATCCACAGATATACATTGAGTGGAAATCGGGAATTTAGTTGAAGAGAGGGAGGAATGAAGAACAAAGGGGTCTGTACCAGGTTGGAGAAACCCACAGGAACAGTTGACCTGAACAAGGGAGAGCACATGGACCCCAGATGCTGTCCGGGAGGCCAGTACAAGACTGATCCAGACCCCTGAACATGGATGTCAATAAGGAGGCCTCTGCACTTCAGGGAGCCTCTGGTGGTGGATTAGTATTTTTCCCTGGTGTAAGAAGGGACTTTGAGAGCCCATCCCACGTGAACGGTTACACTCTGGCCCTGGACACATGGGCAAGGGCCCAGGACCAGCACAGGAAGATTTGGTGGACTTTGCAGAGCCCCCATTGAGGGCCCTACCCTGCCTGGGGAGTGGTGGGTGGATGGGGTGGGGGTGCGCTGGGGGTGATGGAGGAGGGTTGGGGTGAGGGGAGGGAGAGGGAGAAGGGACTTGAAACAAGCTTGTTCCCTAACTAGAACTAAGAAATAAATTTTTTAAAAAAGAAATAAACCACTTTTTTCTCTTTTGAGAAAAAAAAGAATTAAAAAACAGAAATTAATCACAGTCTTTATTTTTCTTGTATCCCAGCAATGGAAGCAGATAAATAAGAACCAGAATTGCTTCATGACATGTTAGATAATTATAAGTGTAATGCAGAGAAATAAAGCAGGAATATGGAACTGACTACTAAGAAGATTTTTTACATGAGTTCTTAAGACAAAATAGACCTACAAAGACTCAGTCTACACTAAGAAACTGTTGTGACTTCTGTTATTTGAGGGTATGATTGTGTAGGAGACTTAGAGGGCAGGCAGTACAGGAAGAAGCCTTCCTGTGTAGGCAGTCCTTGTGCCATTTCAAATGAAGTTTTGGACTCTGAGTAAGTGCAATGCTATTGTTTCAAAAGATTATTCTGACCTCTTGGCTGTCAGCTCCTTTTCCAAGAAGTAACACTGGAATTACAGGTATCCTGAATTCTTAGAAGACATTGCTTTCTTGTTTTATAAGACTTTTCCTAAGAATATTTGAGTTTATTATAGAACAAAAGTAGAAAAGGTAGATAAATGAAAAAGTTCAGCCAGTACCCATTGCTTGTAGTTTTATTTTGTGTTATTTTATGAGTCAAGCATATATTTTAGAGACTTCAATATATGACCTCTAGACCTTGCTAAAAGCCTCCACCAGGACCCTTTACCATTCTAGAAAACTTCAACCCACTTTGACCCCACTCACTTTAGCTAAACTTTGGCTCTATGGCCTGCCTACTCTGGCCAGTCATCCAACCTCTATGACTTTAAACACTTTAGCAAATACTCCACAATGGGGTAGCCACAGTAGCTAAGCCTCTACTATGATCTGTCTAATGTGGTCAAGCATTCATCCTGTATAATGCCAATCATTCTAGGCAAGCCTCCACTAAGAACCCTTCCCACACTAGTCAAGTCTTCTGTGTTCATCCATTACTTATCTTGGAAATAATGATAATTACATTTTAACTTGCACATACTATGCTTTATTGGACAAGGTAAAGGGAAAATTCATTTGGCTTTTGTATTTTTGGGAGGAGTATGGCTCATCATCTTAGACTGTACCATGTGAGTGTTGACAGAAAAAGGCTACATTGTTCTGTGCTTTAGATTTCAGTGATATGAAATATGTTCATTCTAATAAAATACAAAAATATGTAGACTGTATATGTATGTAGTTTAATCACATATTAATTAGATGGAGAATGGAATGACAGATACTAAAGAAGATGCAATTGGCATTCTTGGTTTGGCCTAATACACGTTTCTACCACTAGACCCATAAACACTCTAATTTTCTCTGGTCCCAGGCTAATGTAAGCAAAGCCACTTCATAGAATAAATGTTCTGTTTTCTCTTCACTTCTCACTTTCATCTTCCGGCTTCCCTTCTGTGTCTCAGACTTCTGATGCCATCATAAAATCCATGTTTTCCTCAGGTATTTCCAAAGGCATGGATATTTAAATGCCTGTAATTTTGAAACTGTTCCTTTTCTTTACCCTTTCAATTTATTCTTATATCATGCAAAAATGCTATTGATGACATCTTCAGCAAATGCTACAGAGAATGAAATTAAAAAGTGGGGATAAGGACTTTTCTCTGCTTAACAGAAAGAAATAGAGATTGAAATCAGTTTGCTCTGATCCAACAGGCAATATTATTTTGTTTTGTTTTGTTTTTTGAGACAGGGTATCTCTGTGTAGCTTTGGAGGCTATCCTGACACTCTCTCTGGAGACTAGGCTGGCCTCGAACTTACAGAGATCTGCCTGCCTCAGCCTCCTGAGTTCTGGGATTAAAGCATGTAACACCAATGCCCAGCTGGCAATATTATTTTTGTTACAGAGTAGTTTATTTTGGCTTCTGTCTCCAGAGTGTTACAGTCCATAATGGCAGACTATAGACATGGTGGCTAAACCTTAAAACTAAGTGGCTACATCTTAAGCTACAAGCAGGAAGAAGAGAGTAAATTGCAAATGGTGTGAGTCTTTTAAGTATCAGAGCCCACCTCCATGCCTCCCAACAGCACCACTAACTGGGGACCAAGTGTTCAAATGTTCAAGGCCATGGAGGACATCTCATTTAAAACAATACCAAGAGTACACTTAATTTATTGGTTTTTCAAGACAGTGTTTGTCTGTGTAGTCCTGGCTATCCTCGGACTGTCTCTGTAGACCAGGATGGCTCAGACTCACATAGGTTAACCTATCTCTGCTTCTCAAGTACCACAGTGAATAATTCTTAAATTCAAAGTATGTTGTGTATACCCTGTTTTAATTAATGTCATGTTGCCCATCTAGGGACAGCTAGGCCATTAGACTTTTCTTATTTACTGCAGGACTTCAGGATGACATGAGTTACATTGAGCCTGGTAAATAACTTGAAAATGTGGATCTTAATTCTTTAGGTCATGTCTTGGAATCAGGCAAGTATGTACTATTTGAATTCCAGGCCCACCTACTACAGAGAATGTGTTACCCTTATCTTTTTTGGCCTTAGTCCTCCTTCATTTTGCCTGAGAATGTAATCATAATGTTTATTTCACAGAGGTGTTTTGGAAATTTTAGAAATCATAACATTATAACAGATACTGTCTAAAGAATAATCTGGCACAAATACTACATCCTTATTTTGTAACAAATATGATGAGTACTGAGAAGGGTTTATGTCTGAAGGTTTCTTTATGAACTATTTTAAAGTTGTCACTCCCTCCTACTAGTCATCTTTGAAAGTCAAGAGCAATGTTTTAATATAAATGAAATGGGTGGATGTTGTACAACATGATGAAATTTCTAATCCAATTTAGGGAAAAATAAAATAGGAAGTTTGGGGAATAGGTAGACATAATTCTGTTTTTCAGTTATATCAGCTAGTGATCAAGAAAGGAAAATTAACTGACTTTTAGGTAAAAGTAGAAAAAACAAGATAGGGAATAATCCTCTCAAGAAATAATGTAAGTGATGCTTGTGTTTTGATTTGGATTTTGAGTGTTACACAGGGATTCTCATGTTAAGGGCATGGTCACCATATCATACAATTTTTGGAATCTGGTAGATCATTTCAATGATAGAATCCACTGCAAGAATGTTCTAACAATGGAGGTGAACCCACTGAAAGGGATATTGACACCCTAGTTCTTTCCTCATGTGTCTCTTTGATTCTCAGATACCATGAGATAGTAAGTTACTCTTCCATCTGCTCACATCATGAAGCACTGGTCCATCACAGCAATGGAGACCAGGGACCAGAGACTGAAACCTCTGAGCCAACAAGCCCAAATGCATATTGTTCCCTTCAGGTTGTATATCTAAAGAATTCTGTCACAGCCATGGAGAGCTGACAATTTCAGTGGGGAAAGAATGGGATTATTTATAAAACTAAGTTGTAAAACTTCTAATAAACATAATGATTTTAATGTTATAAAAACTATGTATTAGATTTGTTTGAAAATGAGAAACATTTCTTAAGCAATTCTGTAAGTCAAATACAACTTTAATAGCCACACAAGAAAAAAAAAGAAAAATTAATAGCTGGCTTCCTTCATGCCAGTATTTTATTAAGTACAGGAAACCACTGACATAGAAAGTAATAATAACTTAAAATTAAGTTACATCCTAAAAATGCAAGAGTGGTCTGACATTTAGACATTGAGGAACCTAATCTTTTACATGGGAGAATAATAATTAGAAACTGCACCTAAGAAGTGCAAGATGTATGTCTAAATTTCTAAAATTTGACTGCAAAAAGTAATTAAACATTTCTAGTAAGTGGTTTATTGATCTTAGAAAAATATGAATACAACACTATTACTATGACAATACTAATATTCTGAAGGTAGACTTGCTGAATTAGGATTTGGTGCCTTACATCATCTCATTAGATGATAAAAACACCTTTGACAAAAACTAACACCCAAGATGTCTGCATATAACTGTCTTAGCTACTCTGTATATATGTTACAGTGGTGTAGCTTGATCCTCTTGTGGAACTCCAATGTTTGGGAACAGGGGCTGTCTCCAACTCTATTACTGAGTTTTGGGACTCCTCTCCCCCATATTGTGTCCCCTTGTTCAGCCTTAATACATGGGGACATGCTTAGTCTTATTGCAATTTGATATGCCATGTTTTTCTTGATACCCATGGGAGACTTACCCTTTCCTAAGCAGAAATGAAGGAGGAAAAGATTGTGGTGTGGGAACAGAGGTGTTGGCCAGAGTGATTGGGAAGAGAAGAGGGCAGGAAACATTGGTGGGGATGTAAAATAAATAAATAAATAGACAAATAAATAAATAAGTAAATAAATGTATTTTTAAAAAGAACACCTAAGTATTATGAATAAAGCAGCAATGAACATGGTTGAGCAGGTGTCTGTTTTGTACAATAAAATTTCCTTTGGATATATGCCTAAAATTGGTACAGCCTAGTTTCTGATGTAGATATGTTCCCAGCTTCCCAAGGAATCAAAATACTGGTTTGCATAGTTTTTGAACAATTTTACAGTTCTCCTAGCAATGTATGAGTGTTCCCCTTACTCTACTTACTCACCAGCATGAACTGTCATTTGTTTTATTGATATTGCCTATTCTGTTTGATGATATATTAAATCTCAAAGTATTTTTAATTTTCAATTCACTGATGACTAAGGATATTGAATATTTTTTGGTGTTCTTTAGCCTTTTGTTTTTCATCTTTTGAGAATTTTGGTTAGAATCATTCCCATTTTAAAATTGGGTTATCTGTTTTCTTGATGTTCAGTGTTTTGATATTTATACATATGATCTATTAGTTGGTCAGTGTCTAAGCAAGATGAACCAGTGCTGAGAGAGGAAATGGAAACAAGACCTATCCCTAATCCAGAAACTGTCTTCAGCTTATAACCTTTCATGAAAGAAAAAATAGTTACTTCCAGTATAGTCTCATGGGTATACAAATCACTCTTATGTCCAGAAACATGAACAGCCACCACAAAACACACTCAATGGCATTTTTGGAGTTTTCATGTTTTCTAATGATTTGTCTGGCATTATTTATAATTTTTTCTTACTAGGTCTGTTGATATATTGTGATTTCCAGTCTTGTGTTTTTTGGGGAATTTCTAAGTGTGTAAACATGTGGATCACTGAATCTACACGTGTTTCTTATACTTTTTCTTTGTATTTTTCTTCTATTAGCTTGTTTACTTAATACTATTCTGGTTGGTTTCTTTCAATTTAATTTAATTTAATTATTTTTAGATGCCTGTTTGTATTCTAATAATAGAGAAATAAAGGGTATGAATGTGGATGGGTAGAGAGTTAGAGAGAAATTGAGGAAGGGCAAAGAATGATGGGTATATGCTTCATGAAAAAAACTATTTTAAATAAATAATAAATATAAAAGAAGAATATCTAAAATAGGGAATAAATAGCTATTTGAGTAGAATAAGGAGCAAATAATATCTAACCAGAGGTTTTATGTGCTTAAAATCCCCCAAAAAATCATTAAAATGGTAAATTAGGCTGAAGATAAAACTGATTTGTGAGAAACATCATATGGAATTCAGGAAGCTGTGGGTACGGTCCCTAGCAATGAAAAAAAAAAAAAACAGTCCTGGTGAATTCCTTCAGTCCCACACTCAAGAGGTGGAGACAAGGATATCAGAAGTGCAAGGTCGTCATCCTCGGTTTCACAATTCTCCAAGGTTAACTTGGGATGTATGAGACCCAGCTGTAGTGATAGATAAAGCATCAATATGATAAATAACTATGTTTGTGAGAAATGACAGAATTTTTATGTCAAATATATCAATGACATATTTTGCGATTTCATATAAAAACCAGAAAGCATATTGTGAAGATTATATTTCTTAGAAGATTACATAAGATAGATTGGGGGTTAAAAAATGATTAATCAGCCTCTCCTGAGCCCTTCTCCTGGCCAAGAATCCCATCACCCCAGGATCTCTCTGGGCCTGCAGCTGCAGAGGGCGAACCCACCTGCATAGAGTGGACCTGCCCAGACAGGAAGGGCTTCTTGAGTCTGGAAATACCTCATTCTTCCTTCCACCTCTGCCAACCTGACCTCTCCTGACAGGCAAGACCATCCATATCTGCAGACACTGAAGTCTTGGTCCACATACACCACCAGGTGACAAGAGAAGATAGAGACCCCCACCTGCACCCACTGGAAGATGAGATGGGAAGAAGTCAGAATGAGAACACATTCATCAGAAAGACCAATATGATACCACCAGAATCTAAGGACTCCACACCAGCAAGATCTGAAAAGCACAACACAGAGGAAGAAGAAGAGACATACCTAATACTCTACTTCATGAAGATGTTCGAGACCCTTAATGAGGAAACAAGAAAATCCCTTAAAGAAATAGAAGAACAAACAAACAAAAATTCAAGAAATAAGTAATTCTCTTAAAGAATATAAAGGAAAAAACCAAACAAGTTAAGGAAGCACTGGAAACAATTCAAGGCAAGAAAGCAGAAATAGAAACAATAAAGAAAACAAAGAATGAGGGGATGCTGGATACAGAAAGAGTGGATAAACGATGAGGATCTAAGGATGTGAGTATAACCAATAGACTACAAGACATGGAAGAGAGAATCTCAGTTGTTGAAGACTCACTAGAGGATATAAGGTCATTGACCAAAGAAAATCTCAAGACCAACAAATCCCTAACACAAAATATCCAAGAAATATGGGACACCGTGAAAAGGCCTAACCTAAGAATAATAGGTATAGAAGAAGGTTAAGAAATACAGCTCAAAGGTACAGAAAACATATTAAACAGAATCATAGGAGAAAACTTCCCCAACCTACAGAAGGATATGCCTTCTGTATGAAAGTACAAGAAGGTTACAGAACTCCAAATGGACTGGACCACAAAAAGAAGTCCTCTCACCAAATAAGAATCAAAACACCAAACTTGCAGAATAAAGAAAAAAATATTAAGAGCAGCAAAGGAAAAAGGTCAAGTAACATATAAAGGAAGACCTATTAGAATCACTCACACTTCTCAATGGAAAATTTGAAAGCCAGAAGGTCCTGGATAGATATCCTACAAACACAAACAGAACATGTATGTCAACCTAGAATACTGTACTCAGCAAAGCTTTCAAGCACTATAGATGGGGAAAATAAGTTATTCCATGACAAAATGAGATTTAAACAATACATGTGCTCAAATCCAGCACTACAGAGAGTTCTGGAAGGAAAACTCCAACCCAACGAAGATAACTACACTCACAAAAACATAGGCAATAGATAATCCAATTTTACCAAGCACGAAAAGAAACAGGAGGGCAAAATCCACTCACAATGACACCACCAATAAATTCAAAACAAACAAGAACCAACAATCAATGGACATTAATATCCCTCAATGTCAATGATCTTAATCTGCCTATAAAATGATACAGGCTAACAGAATAGATATGAATACAGAATCCATCCTTCTGCTGTATACAAGAAAAACACCTCAACTACATATACAGGCATTACCTCAGAGTAAAGGGTTGGGAAAAGATTTCCCAATTCAATGGTCCCAAGAAACAAGCTGGTGTAGCAATCTTAATATCGAACAAATTAGACTTCAAACTAAAATTAAACAAAAGATATGAAGAAGGGCATTTCATATTCACCACAGGAAAAGTCCAACAAGATGAAGTCACTAGCCTAAATATCTCTGCCCCAAATATGAAGGCACCCACATTTGTAAAAGAAACATTACTAAAGCTCAAACCACACATAACACCACACACACTTATAGTAGGAGACTTCAACACCCCTCATTCACCACTAGGACAGGACCACATTACAGAAATTTAACAAAGAAACAAATGATCTAACAGAAGTTATGAACCAATTGGGATTAACAGACATCTATAGAGCATTCCATCTAAATACAAAAGAATTTACCTTCTTTTCAGTGCCACATGGAACCTTCTCTAAAATTGACCACATGCTTGGCAACATAGCAAACCTCCACCGATACAAAAAATTGAAATAACCCCCTATATCTTATCAGACAACCATGATTTAAGAGTAGAATTCAACATCAATACAAATTGCCTCAAACCTACAAACTCATGGAAATTGAATAACACTGAATTGTACCATTCCTGGGTCGAGGAAGAAATAAAAAAAAGAAATTAAAGACTTCCTAGAATTTAATGAGAATATAGATACAATATACCCAAACTTATGGGACACACTGAACGTAATGCTAAGAGGAAAGTTCATAATACTAAGTGAACACATGAAGAAACTGGAGAATAGTCACACTAGAGAATTGACAGAACAACTGAAAGCTTTAGAACAAAAAAGAAGCAAACTCACCACGGAGGAGTAATAATCAATCTGAGGGCTGAAATTAACAAAGTAGAAACTAGGAAAATATTACAAAGAATCAATGAAACAAAGAGTTGGTTCTTTGGGAAGATCAACAAG
Source organism: Cricetulus griseus (assembly GCF_003668045.3). Lineage (NCBI taxonomy): Eukaryota > Metazoa > Chordata > Mammalia > Rodentia > Cricetidae > Cricetulus > Cricetulus griseus. Next base: position 7,126,501 of record NC_048600.1, on the reverse strand, counting down.
ATAGACAAACTTCTATACAACCTAACCAAAAGGCAGAGAGAAAGAGCATGGTAATTAACAAAATCAGAAATGAAAAGGGGGACATAACAACGGACACTGAGGAAATCCAGAGAATCATCAGGTTAGACTTTGAAAACCTGTACTCCACAAAATTCAAAAATCTAAAGGAAATGGACAATTTTCTGGATAGATATCACTTACCAAAATTAAACCAAGAACAGATAAGCAGATTAAATTGACCGATAGCTCCTAATAAAACAGAAGCAGTCATCAAAAGCCTTCTAACAACAAAAAAAGCCCAGGTACAGATGCATTCACTGCAGAATACTATCAGAAATTCAAACAAGAGCTAATACCAGAACTCCTCAAATTGTTCCACACAACAGAAGCAGAAGGGACATTGCCAAACTCTTTTTATGAGGCTAGAATCACTTTGATACCCAAGCCACAGAAAGATACAATTAGGAAAGAGAACTATGGACCAATATCCCTCATGAACATCAATGCAAAAATACTCAACAAAATATTAGCTAATCGATTCCATGAACACATGAGAAAAATCAGCTGCTATGATCAAGTAGGCTTCATTCCAAGGAAGCAAGGATGGTTCAACATATGAAAATCCATCAATGTAATCCACCATATAAACAAACTGAAAAAGAAAAACCACATGATCATCTCACTAGATCCTGAAAAAGCCTTTGACAAAATTCAACATCCCTTCATGATAAAGATCTTGGAGAGAACAGGAATAACAAGAACATATCTAAACATGATAAAAAAAATATAGACCAAACCAACAGCCAACATCAAACTAAATGGAGAGAAACTCAAAGTGATTCCTCTAAAATAAGGAACAAGATAAGGCTTCCATCTCTCTGTATCTCTTCAATATTGTACTTGAAGTTCTAGCTAGAGCAATAAGACAAGAAAAGGAGATCAAAGGGATATAAATTGGAAAGGAAGAAGTCAAATTTTCACTATTTGCAGATGATATGATAGTCTACATAAGTGACCCGAAAAACCCTATTAGGAAACCCTTAAAGCTGATGAACACCTTCAGCAAATTAGCAGGATGCAAAAATACCCCCCCCCAAAATCAGTAGCCCTACTATATAAAGATGATATATACAATGAGAAAGAAATCAGAGAAACATCACCTTTCACAATATCCATAAGCAACATAAAATATCTTAGGGTAACACTAACCAAAAAAGTGAAAGATCTGTACATTAAGAACATTGAGTCTTTAAAGAAAGAAAGTAAAGAAAATACCAGAAAATGGAAAGATCTCCCATGCTCTTGGATAGGTAGGATCAACATAGTAAAAGTGGCAATCTTGCCAAAAGTAAACTACAGATTCAAAGCAATCCCAATCAAAATCCCAACACATTTCTTCAGAAAACTTGAAAGAAAAATACTCAACTTTATATGGAAAAACAAAAAACCCAGGAGAGCCAAAACAACTCTTACTTCTGGAGGCATCACCTTCTATAACTTCAAGCTCTATTATAGAGACATAGTTCTGAAAACAGCTTGGTATTCGCATAAAATAGAAAGATAGACCAATTGAATCGAAAACCCTGATATTATCCCACACACCTACAAACACCTTATTTTTGACAAAGATGCTAAATCTATACAATGGAAATAAGATATAAGATATAATCTTCAACAAATGGTGCTGGCACATCTGGATTCAGACATGCAGATGATGGCAGATAGTTCCATATCTGTCACCATGCAGAAAACTTAAGTCCAAATAGATCAAAGATCTCAACATAAATCCATGCACCCTGAATCTTCTAGAAGAGAAAGTGGGAGATGACCTTGAATGAATTGGCATAGGAGACTTCTTCTTAAGCATTACATCAGTAGCACAGACATTGAGATCTGCAATTAATAAATGGGTCCTCTGGAACCTGAGAAGCTTCTGCAAGGCAAAGGACACAGCCAGTAAGACAAATGACAGCCCACAGAATGGGAGAAGATCTTCACAAACCCCACATCTGACAGAGGGCTGATCTCCAAAATATAAAATGACCTCAAGAAGCTAGCCACCAAAACACCAAACAATGAAATTAAAAAGTGGGGTGCAGAACTAAATAGAGAATTCTCAACAGAGGAATCTGAAATGGCTGGAAGACACTTAAGAAAGTCCTCAAAATCCTTGGCCATCAGAGAAATGCGACTCAAAACAACTCTGAGATACCATCTTACACTGGCCAGAATAGCTAAAATCTAAAACACCAATGGCAATCTATGCTGGAGAGGATGTGGAGAAAAAGGAACACTCCTCCATTGCTGGTGGGAGTGCAAACTTGTAATCAGTATGGCTGTTGTTCAGGAAAATGTGAACCAGTCTACCTCAAGATCCAACAATTCCTCTCTTGGGTATATACCCAAATAATGCACGTTCATACAAGGACATATGTTCAACCATGTTCATAGCAGCATTGTTTGTAATAGCCAGAACCAGGAAGCAACCTAGATGGTCCTCAACTGAAGAATGGCTACAGATAATGTGGTACATTTATACAATGGAGTACTACTCAGCAGAGAAAAAAGCAATGGAATCTTGAATTTCACAGGCAAATGATGGACCTAGAAGAAACCATCCTGAGTGAGATAACCCAGTCACAAAAAGACAAACATGGTATGTACTCACTCATCTATGAATTTTAGACATAGAGCAAAAGATTACCAGCCTACAGTCCTCTTCACCAAAGAAATGAGGAAACAAGAAGGACTCTAAGGGAAAAATTCATGGACCCCAAAGAATGGGAAGGGGAAGGATCTCATGAGCTAATTAGGCGCATGAGGGTAGGGGAGAAGGAGCTGCCAGAATGAAAGGAGGAGAAGAGGAGGGGACAGGAGGAAATGGAGGAGCAGAAATGTTGAGTTGGGGGAAGAATAAAGGAGAGCCAGATGAAAGATACCATATCAGAGGGAGCCATTATAGGTCCAAGCAGAGATCTGGCACTGGGGAGATTTCCAGAGATCTACAAGGATGACACTAACTGACAATCTAGACAATGTTGGAGAGGATAACCAGAATGCCCTTCCCCTATAATGAGACTGATGACTACTTTTTATGCCATCCAAGAGCCCTCAGCCAGTGGCTGATGGAAGCAGAGGCAGACATCCACAGATATACACTGAACTGAACTATGGAACCTAGTTGCAGAGAGAGAGGAATGAAGATCAAAGGGGTCAGCACCAGGCTGGTGAAACCCAGAGAAACAGCTGGCCTGAAGAAGTGAGAGCAGATGTACCCCAGACTGCTGTTGGGGAGGCCAGCACGGGACTGATCCAGACCCCTGAACATGGATGTCAATGAGGAGGCCTCTGCACTCTAGGGAGCCCCTGGTAGTGCTTTAGTATTTTTCCCTGATGTAAGAGGGGATTTTGAGAGCCTATCCCATGTGAAGGGATGCACTCTCGGCCTGGACACATGGGGGAGGGCCTAGAATTGTGTGGTGGACTTTGGGGAGCCCCTGTCAAGTCCCCTACCCTGCCTGGGGTGAAGAGGGTGGATGGGGTGGGCGTCAGGTGGGGGATTGGGGAGCGGGAGGGAGAGGGAGGATGGATTGACATGTGAAGCAAGCATGTTCCTAATTTGAACTAATAAAAAAATAATTACAAAAACATGATTATTCAAAAGCATTTTAACCTGGAACATGATTGGACTGCAAAGGTGTTTAGAACCAAGTTTGTCAACCTGAGATGGATTCCCAAGACTCATATAGTACAAGGAGGGAACCAACTCTTGAAATTATCCTGTAACTCCACTTGTAACTCCTAACCCTTGCTACACAATAAATAAGAACAGTCTAAAGTTAACCAGTCAAGAGTAGAGGAAAATAATAAAAAAATAATTCCTATAGTAAAACTGTAAGCCCCATTTCATTATAGTTGCATAATATTTACTTGATGGTAGTATCCTTACAAATTTAAGTATAAAGCAATGATAATATTTAGATGAATATAAGATTTATATCCTGGTTAGTAGGATTTTACATTAAATATAGGTATGTTGAAAGTTTAAAACCAAAATATATACCACACAAATATTAACCTAAAAATGACAGAGAATTGAAAAATTAAAACTAATCAAAACCTAGCAAAATAAGCAATATTCAAGAACAAATGCCAAGAAATAAATCATGTACTATGTTTTCAAAGACTGACCATGGCTGCAGATTTTCCTGACATTGAAAACATAATGACATAGCACAACAATCAACTTTAGTCCTAAAAATGTTGACAAATTACATATAATGGACAAATTGCTTTTAAAAAGGTAACATCAAACATGTCAGGAAAGAGAGACTCTGGATGGTCTATTATCTGTTAAAGAAGTTAAGTCTATAATTAAACCTTCATAAAGTTCTCATGAAATCCAAATTACTTCCATGATTATTTCTTCCAAACTTTTGAGAAAACAATAATATCATATACTTCTAAGTTCTTTCCAATATAGAGGACACGGACTGTAACTTTTCTAGAAGTCCAACATAATCTCAGTTCAAAATCTGATGATAACACACATAGGGAAAATTATGGACTGGTTTTGAAAAGTATTTTGCAAAGAAATAGGTTAATAACTTACTGACATATCCAAAGGATTAGGTAAAAATAAGGACACCCAAAATAAAAGCATAGAAAATATCTCAGATTAAGAAATGGAAAGATCTGGCTAGCATGATTTATTTTATGGAATAACTGGGAATCTCAAACACTCAAGAGTATCAAACTTACTGAGGGATTTAAGACTTGTAACTGAAAGTCCAAGAAGTGAGATGGTCATAGCTCACAGTCCTTTCATGCATCCTCTCTTCTCTGTGCTCTTATGCATCCTTTACAACAGGAACTTCTAAGCACTGTAAACTTAGATATATGTAATATTCAAATCCATGAATTTTGTTAACTAAAATATGTTACTAATTTTAAGACAATGGTGGATACATTTTGTGAAGGTCATAATGTAAAGAACGCTGCCTTTGGGATGAATTCAAACATTACAGCCCTATTTTTACCAATGAGGTCAGTAGTATTCTAACTACTGATAATAATGTGTTTTTGTCTCTTGGGCTCCGTTGAAACCCTAGGCATCATCAAGTTACTTGGTAAATAGAAGAGGGATACTGGATATCGAATATTGAACCAGAAAATAGCAACGACTGTACTTTGCTGGTATAACTTTATTTTATCTTCTTCAGATTTATGTTTGAGAAGCAGCTGGTTCAGTGACATTCCCGTCATTCAGCTGACCAGAAGGTTAGGGTAGCAACTAGTCTTCTCTTTGGTTGTAACTTCTGGGTAGACTTAAATAGAAGTGTCTAATATCAATATTTCATTTTTATTTCTATAATGTGCTTGCAAACACCCGTGGCTGAATCTTGGAGCTCTCAATAATTTCACTAAGTATTCCTCCATGATTTTAATGTTTTCCTCAAGGTGTTTCAGCCTCAACAGAATTCATGAGTTCTTTGAATGTTTTTTGATTATCATGCTTCTACAAAGTCATTTATATTTTGTATACTGCTTTATGTCATTTAGTAATTTCACCTATGTCCTCATTTATTTTAATTTTCAATTCTTAAATTTTCTATCCTTTCTTCTCAATTTGATCAGCTTTTCTCTTCTCACATGAATATTGATAGAAAATCATCTTAATTTCAAAGTTTTAATATTTCCACCCTTTCTGAACCAATATCTACTATTGATAAACAGACAAACACACCATAGAATAGCTTTTAAATACTGACAACTGAGTACACTAAAAATATGGATGTGTTAAGGCACCATACTGATGATTTGGGAAGGCTTATGTCCAGTAATTACCTTATTCTTTTTACATTCCAAGTTTGCTAAAAGGCACTTTCCTTTTAACTGAGTAGAAGTCAAGTGATGGAGACAGAAGAAAGAAACTTTTATCTAAGATAATACTGGCTATAGATACTGAAAAGGGACAAAAAGGAATCTTCTGAACTTCTGATGTTCTAAATTTTGATGTAAACATAAACCATATAAATGAATATGTATGAACAAGTGTGAATATATATTCATTATATTTTATACCTATGACATATATTTATCATACATAAATATATTATTGGTATATTTTGATATGTATAATTCATGTGTTTACGCATGAATGAGTTATTTTAGCATAATTAAAGAAAAATAAATTTATGGTAAAGGTAGTATTTCTATAGCTTTCAAGATTATATATATATATATATATTATATATATATATATATATACTGAGCAAGATTTTAGCCCTATTAATTTGTGAATTAACATAGATTAAAGACCTATTTGCAAGTAGTTTCAAAATTGTACTATAATAGAATCTGGAGAGATGTGAGTATTTTAAAAATTGCTGAGTTAACGATGGACACATTTCAGGGCATTCTAGCTAATGATGTTCCCTTTGTAGACTTTGATATTGTATTGGAAATAAGGACAAAACTATTTATCTTAATTATCTCAAGGAATGATTGGCCACAGAATCTAAATTACCAAATAAAAATTCTGCTGGTGCCTTATGGCATGATGCAAATGAAAGATACAGTCATATCTTTCCCATCTTCTTTACTAGAGGGAATTCTAGGTTAAATGTCATTACTGTATTGAATATTGTCTTTCAAGGATCCATACTGTGTTCTTACATCTAGGCTTTTGAGTTTTCACATCAGGGTTGAAATGTATATGCCCCTCTTTATTTCCCAGCCCTTGTCTCTGTGCTGTCTAGGGTTTAATCCTGCAACTTGTCCTATGCTGTTTTTAACTTTACCACATCATCTCTGATTTCTCACCCATCTGACTCTGCTGCTGTCTTGCAATATCTGACAGTTATATATATGCTGAAGCAAATTTTGCTGAAGCAGTTTGATGCAGATTTTTTTTATGAAAGCTGATAGCATTGGTTTCCACAGTGTTTACCAGTGAGGCTCTGAATTCTAGTTCTCTCTAAGAGTCTGACTATAAAGCTGCATCTATAGGTTAGAGAAAGATGTTTTAATTCTGTGAGCCCCGACTCCTTTGCTGATTGGAGGCTGAGTTAAAGACAAAAATACAGGGAAAATCTACAATTCATCACCTCTCATCCATTTGTGAATCCTAGAAAGAAAAAAAGAGTTTCCAGTGAAAGACACTATATCCTGGGAGGAGATGAAAAGTAAAAATGGAGGGGAAGTGAGAGAAATAAACAGCTTACAAACTTTCACATATGGTCTGTATCACATAAAATGTAGCTGCTGCAAAATTCACTTTAAGTGTGATTTTATGAAATTCTTTTCAACTCTGTAGAACTTTGACAAGGTGTATACCATGAATACCAGTTGTCCATGGAACAGGTCTTTATGACATAAGGAGGCCAATGCATACATATGATATGCATATTTACTGACTTTTAGTGCATAGTTATGCTTTCATGTGGTCTTAAGAGCTACAGTAATTTTATTTACTTCTATTTTTTTAAAATCATTATGTAACTTTTCCCTTCCTTTCCTATGTCCATAGTTTCCTATATATACTCACTCATGTTACTCATGTGTCTCAATTTCTTTGATTGTATCTGTTAATACTAGTGTGTGAGCATGCATGCAACTGTATATATAAATAGACAGTCACAGAGATCCACAATTGAACATAATGTGGATATCAACAAATTGTGTAGAACTGAATCCCAAAGGACACATCTACATCAAAATTCCTGCATCCATACATGGCTCAAGGAACATAATAGAAAGGGTGTTAGAAAGGTTATATAGAAAAGACAAGATCCAGAATACTAGGAAGGTTTTCATTAAACAATTTCTCCTAGAAATGTTTGCATAAATAAAACTGAAGCAATATCATCACCAATGCATAGGTTAAGATGGAAGAAGGGAAATTTTGTGGGGTTCCACCCCTAGATGAAAAGCCACAATAATATTTTCAAAAGGAATTATGCTCAAATACACTGTGTTTGTCTACATTTCAGTATTTGGTGAGTATTATTCTTCAGGCAAGAAGGAGTTCTTATCTATCCTGGCTATTTTTCTATTGCTATGATAATACACCATGACAAAGGCAACTTGTGGAAGAACAAATTACTGTCACATTGCAATTTCAGGAGTTAGAGCCCAAGACCATCACGATGCCGAGCATGACATCAGGTATGACATTGGAACAATAGCTGAGAGTTTACATTTTGATCCACAATCTGAGAGGTAGATGTCTAACTAGGAATGGTGTAGACTATGTAACCTCAAAGCAATAGTGAAATACCTCTTCTAGCAAGGTCACAACTCCTAATCCTTCACAAGCAGTTCCATCAACTGGGAACCAGTTATTCAAATATATGTAACTGTGTGGACCACTTTCACTCAAAATAGGACATAATCTATAATGTAACAACCACTCAAAACATAAAAAATCTCATAGTGGCCTGTCTATAATGTATACCATTTTCCCCGTTTTATAAGCTGGGTTTGATCCCTTGTGTTACAAAAAAGTTACTTGGCATCTTCTGGAAGATAACACAATCACAAAGCCAAGAAATGATTTTTTAAAACACACAAGAGTTGCCAAGATTTTTTATATGCTAAAACAAACTCACTGTTATTTCAGACTAAATCTCTGAGTGCCATGTACAAGAATTCTTCAGTTTTGCACCAACAAATGTCTGTTCTTATTGATGTTTTACTCAGCAGGGACCATTACAGCCTTAGTTCCAGATTGCAGACCAAATCAACTGAGCATATGGCATTTTGGGAAATTAATGTGAACTGTGTGCTTATGAGAAGCTCACCTTTGAGTATTTTACTGTGAAGTAAAGGTATCTCGGTAACTAAGAACTAGTCATTAATAATGAGCTCAGGCAGTCAAAGGATCTTGTAAATCACTAGTTCATCATCTGTTCTGTTCCTATCTAAATGGGATGTAAAAAGAAAGAATAGACCTTTCAGGATAGAAAATTAAAATGGGAAGAGAAAAGGGCATGAGGGAGATTACATGGAAGAGAGAGTCAACAAAAATTAAGAATGTGTTAAATTAAACTATGTAAAACTTAGTATTATAATCTAATTAAAGTAATTATTAGGAGAAAGAGAGGATGGAGGGAAAAGGGATACACACACATGAGAGAGAGACAGAGACAGACAGAGAGAGAGAAAGAGAGAGAGAGTTTACTCTTGATCCATCTAAGCAAAAAGTTTACTTTTTTGTAATTCATTATGCTGCCAACAGTATCTTCTTTTGTCACCCTCAAACACAGTGACAGAACTTTTAGTTCATTTGCCTAAGGCATCAACATGAATGGCAAGTCAATCATAATGTCTATAGAAGCAATTTAGCTTCACTTATTGTCTTCATTTTTTAGGGATGCCATAACAAAGTATTATGAGTTAAATAGCTTGAAGCCATAGAAATTTATTCTTTCGAAGTTCTGGATACATTACACCAATATTTTTCTCTTCATTCATGTTCTCCCTCTCTCATTCTATCTCTCATTTTCTCTTTCTCTCTCTCCATACAAATTGGTTTTATTTTATGAAGACAGCAGTTATGAGATTAGGGTTCAGCTCTGTCCATTTACTTGTATTGATCTTATTTCATTATACCCTACTTCAAAGTAAGGAATACTGGAGACAAGGAGATGATTTGTTGGATAAAAGAGCTTACTGCATAAGCTTTGGGACTTGAGTTCACACACCCAGCACCTGTGTAAGAATCAAGTGGTGTCATAAACTCTGTAACCACATTGCGGAGATAGGATATAGAGACAGGAGGATCTGTGATGTTCAGAGACTATACACCTAGTTGAAGAAATGAAAAGTGTCAGGTGTAGGCTGAGAAAGCCCTTTGTTTTGACATGGTACTGAACTGTCAAGGACTTCAAGATCTAGCAACTCGTGGAACTGTGGAAAAACTTTACACATATGGATCAGGCTCAAAAGAAATGGAAAGGCTTTTTCTTGAGTTACTATGGGTGGCAGCATCCCAGACCCTTAACTGTATAAATGAAGAAAGGAAAGGAAACAGTTGTGTATATTCATTTACCAGTTTGCTTCTTGCTTATGAATGTGATCCAATAACCTACTTCAAGCTACTGCTCTCTTGATTTCTGCACCGTGGCCTGTGAGCCAGAATATGTCCTTTTACTCCTGAAGTTGCTTTTTCCAGAATATTTTATTAAAACAATAGGGAAGGAAGTTCAAATACGCTCCAAATACCCCCTATGTACACTGAGACAAAGGTTTTATGAATTTCATAAGTTGACATGCATATGGAGGCTTTGAAATTTGTTTTTGAGTTAATTTCTGGAAGAACTTAGGTGTCTAGATGCATTATTTTGCATATATAAGGCGATTATTGATTAAAACCACATGATTATTGACACATGTTTATTTATAGTTTCTTGTTTTGATCAGTTGATCTATAAGTCTTTATTTTATAAAAAAGTTCTGATCTTATAGTAGCTTTATAATAAATATTAAATCAAGCATAACCTTCTCCCACTTTTTTCTTGCTTTTAAAATAACATATTGGTTTCCTGTGTTTTTTTAACCACTCTTAAATTTATGGTAAATTGGTTTGTTGATATCCACAAAATTTAATAATATTTTGATTACTATTGTGCTGAATCTACAATTTCACTTGATGAATCTAATATTTTGAATATACAGAGTTTTTATATCCATAAATGGAGAATGATCATTAATTTAATATTTTTTCATTCATTGCTTTTTAATTTCCTCTTAGGTGTCTTGTATGAATTCCATTAAGGTTTTATCCATCTAGTTTATCACTTTTGGATTTTATAGTAGTTGGAGTTTTTGTTTATAACTTAAAATACCATGTGTTCATTTTTTATCTATAGGAAAGTTATTGGGATTTTTTATATATTCCTTTTATTCTACAACTATGATTACTTAGTAGATTAAGGTGAAAAGGGATTTTTTTATTTCTTTATAGTTGGCCACTTCCTATGCAGAAAGGATGCATTCCTCTTAGTCGTTTTTTTGTTTCACTGAATGAGCTGGGACTTATCCGGTGGTACTAAAAGGCAGTGGCAAGAAGAACAATATATATATATATATATATATATATATATATATATATATATATATCTGGGTAAGTGAAAATGTTTAGAACTTCTCCTTATCTAGTGGACCGTTAGCTGCATGTATTTGAATGATGTTCTTACTAATGGCAAGAGGACCTGTATTCCTTTTTTAATGATTTTTTTTATCTACAATGGGTGTTTCATTTTGCTAAATGTTTACAAGTCATCTATTAATTTGCCATGTGATTTTTGTCTAGACCTTTGATTTGATAGAGTATACTGACATTTTGAGAGTTGAACTAGCTTTTCATGCTTGAGATAAATACCATTACCCTATGTGTTTTTACTTATAATTATTAGATTCCATTGTTTTTTCAGCTATTTATATTATTTGGTTTTGGTTTTTCAAGACAGGGTTTCTCTGTGTAAAATTCCTGGCTCCTCTAAAACTCATTTTGGAGACTAGGGTGGCCTCAAACTCACTTAAATCCACCTGCCTCTACCTCCTGAGTTCTGGGATTAAAGGCCTGTGCCAAAACCACCTGGCTTGTTTGTGTTAAACTTAGAAATAATGGAACCACTGGTATTTACAATACACATTCACATACTCTTACTTTTCATTGTGTGGTTTATTTTTAATAGTGTGATATTTTATGCAAAACATGGCATTGTCACTGCTTGCGTCATGACAATTTTTGCAGAGCCACAGATGTAGCAAGTAGTCTCTATATTGTTCATGTCTTACAATAGATTTATCTGGAAAGGAAACAATTACACTTTTTTTCTAAATTAAGTCAAGCCTATTGTTTCTTTAATGACAAAAACTGTAATGCTAGATAAATTTAAAAAGTAATTTCAGAAAGAACACTTTAGTAACACCTAACAAAGCATCTCACTTCTGTTGCATGTTGGAGATAATTGAATGCTATACTTCATAATGAACTAATGGTATTTGTCAGACAAAATGATAATATTTTGTACTTGCATGGCATCTTTATTTTAATGAGCTCAATAAGGATTCAGTGGTCTATTTTTTTCTTTGCAATAATTTGGAAGCATTTACATGGGTAATATGTTTTCATGCAAATTTCCCCTGACTGGTGAGAGATTTGATAGTATCAGAGGTAACATGAAAAGTTAGTTTTATAATTAGAGTCACAGATAAGAGTAGTCAAGCTGGAAGAAACTGCTGAAGATAATCAGGTCATCCACTGTGCTGTGCAGATAGGGAATGGAACATAGAAACAAAGTTATATACAGGAATATAAACATGTTCCTGAGCTAAACAATGTAGTTATAATTACTATAAAGAATAGACTATTTTATGTGGCATATTGCAAGAGTTAACTATCTCTGTCAACTATTTAACTATATTTTTATATATAAATTAGGACTGAATTTTGGTAGATAATTTTATATGCTAAACACCCAAGGATAATGCTTACAAAGTCATGCTAACGTATATAGGTAGAGTTGCATTAAGTAGATTCTTCATGTTATACTCTTAAAATAAGATATTGATGCAATTTCAAATACTATATTCAAATAGTATTTGGTAGTACATTTCCCAATTTTTGGCTTCTATTAACATAATATTCATTTCTACTTATGGGTAATTATTAATTATTTTCTCATATAATACAATAGTAGATTATACAAATTAGCCCTATATTCTGGATTTTAAAAAGACAATAAGTACATTTTTATCTCTAACAGAAGAATACTGAGTTATCAAAGTATGGAAGAAATTTACATAAAAATAGATAGTCAATGATTAGATTATAGTAATGTATGACATCACTGAACTTGCAGTTTAAACTAAAGAACTTTGAAATACTACAATTTTCTTACCCAAACATAAACTGAAACATTATTTTTCCAAAGTCTTTATCAAGATGGGCATTGGTGGTACATGCCTTTAATCCCAGCATTTGGGAGGCAGAGGCAGGCAGAACTCTGTGAACAGTTTGAGACCAGCCTGGTCTACAAGAGCTAGTTCCAGGACAGCCTCCAAAAGCCACAGAGAAACCCCCCAAAAAACCAACAAAACAAAACAAAACAAAAAGAAAAAGAAAAGAGAAAAAGAAAAAGAAAAAAAGAAAAAAAGAAAAAGAAAAAGAAAAAGAAAAAAAAGTCTTTATCAACCACATTTTCTTTGAAGAGAGTAGTTTAGAGAGACATCTGTAAGATAAGTTAATGTAGAAGCATCTCAGTATTGAATAACTGCATTCTATTAAACAGGGTGGGAAACAGGATCTAAAGAAGAGAACATTAAACTTCCTTATTTTCTCTAATCTGGGGTAAAGATATCAGGGTGAGGAAAGCTGGTAGAAAGAAGACAAGAAAGTACTGAGTCTTTAACTTAGACACACTGTGAGAGTCTATGATCAACCTATGCCATACTGACCTCCTCTACTTTATGTTATGTAAACTGATAGAGGTGCAATATATAGGAAAGAGATAGCCTAAGTTAGCTAAAAACAGTCTAGTGCTGTTGGAGAAGGGAAACAATTGGATGTCATTGTCTCCCATGATGCTGCCCCTGGAGATTACTTGTGCTCCAGTGAAGAGATTAAACCCAGTGAAGAGATTAAATTATTTTTAAATTGATACTCAATAATTTTAGTATATCATTTATCAAAATATATTTTGCTAGCATATTTAATATTAATAATTTTAATTAATATTAAAAAGTAGTAAGTCTGTGTCCATGAATTCTCTCTCTTATCCTGTTATCATGAATCTTTATTGGCTGTCTGGAGTGGACTCAAGAGACTGTTTTCCAGCCTGGGAGTTTAAAATTACCTCAGGCAGGAAAAAAGTGAGTACTAGAAATAAGAAGGAGCAATAGGAGAAGGAAGACACAATTCAGCAATGGAATTGAATGAAGAGGAAGAGGATGAGAAGGAGAATGGAAGTCAGCAAATATGCTCATCACATAAGAGACAATTGTGACAACATGGAAAACCAATGACAGGTAATGAATATATATTTTCTGATGATTCAACTTAACTTTTTCAATTATGAAAAAGATGAGAGCACTAATAACAAGGCCAATGACAATCCACAAATTATAATGCTGGCACAGTTCTTAATTCACTATAACTTTGGCTTTTAGTATATAATATTAATATAGACTATTATGGGAGTGTTAATATTATTCATATATAAGAACATCTTGATAAGTACTGTCTCTTCAGTTACTGATTAAAGTTAGCTCATTTCTTAGCTATCCCATTATGTTTATAGGCCCTTTGAACAATAGTGAGTGTGGAAGAAGTATTTTTCAAAGTCAGGGCAAATGAACTGGTAACAGTGCTAATGGCCTGTTAACAAAGCATGAAAAATTCCTGAATAAGCCATAGTGAGGAGCTAGCTCACTGCTGAGGTAAGGGATAATTGCTTCCAATGACCCATGCACAAATAAATAAGACTGATGTCTATGTCTGTATCAGAATGTTTCATTCTTCAGGGGAAATAATTTACCTGTAAGTCAACAACAACACATGGCTACAGAAAGGGATTCTCTAAGCTTAGTAGGAAGTGATAATGTAGATTCAAGCATAATGATTTCATAGTTGTTTTCTTGTTGTTGATTTACAGAGAGGAGCAAATAATGAAATGAAGAGATATTTCAATATTACAAGTCAGTTAAATCAAATCAATGAAGATACCTCATTAATATATAATAATACATACAGATATTGTAGCATATACTAAAGCAAAAGGTAATTTCTTTCTTTTACAAAATTTCTAATCTTCATTAATGCAAATGGAGTCTGCAATAATAGAAATGTTTTAATAGAAAATAAGATATTTTTGCATTCCACAAATGAAGCTGCAGAAAGGTGGAAATACACTTGTATTTTTAATTCTTCATGTTCTTCTTTCCAAAGACTATTTAATGGGTTCACATTACTGGATAATGTTATAGCTTTTATGACTTTCTAAAGAATAAAGAGGATTTTATATATTAATTTGTAGTTGAGATGAGGGTGGTTTTAATATCATTTTCCTGAAATTTCATATACCATTGAAATATTCATAATGGTTGGCTAAAACTATATAAGAGCTTCTTTTTATATACATTACAAAAGTTGAGTGAAGGTAAAGAATCTCAAAAGTTACATAAACTACCCTGATTTTAAATAAATAAAAGAATATATGTTGGTGAACTTGAACACAATTGAAGCCAGCCTGGTCTACATAGCAAGTTCTAGGACAGGCTCCAAAGCTACAGAGCAAACTTGTCTCAAAAATATAAATAAATAAATAAATAAATAAATAAATAAATAAATAAACACATAAATAAAGTGAAATCAATTACATAGGATATGCATAACATTGAAAAATAAATCAGAAAAATGAGGAAGTACATTTGAGGGAAGGAATAATCTAAAAACACAGTAACAGCAACAAATTAAACTGAAAACAGCAAATGATTATATTAATAATAAGCTAAAAGGTGGGTATTTTATTGCTAACAGCAGAATGCACAGAACTAGAGATCACACTAGGCAAAAATAGCTAGTCATCTCTAAACAAATGTGTTTTCTCTCTTGTATGGGATCTAGGAGGATAGGAAGCAGGACATGAAAAAGAAGGGGAAGGAAGATTGGTGGAATGATAAAATATGGGCTTTGATAAACCAAAATACAACATAAACATATATGGTAATGGTATAATGAAATCTTTTTAATTAATATAGCCTGCATATGCTGAAAATGGATATTTTTATTTTATTTATTTAATTTAGAATATGTCTCATTTTACTCATGCACATCAGTGGAACAGAACTGAAAACCCTAGAGAGACTTGTTCCAATAGTTTCAAGCAAGTTATATAAAGGAAGGACTGCCTATTCAAACATGTGTTGCTCTGGTAAATGAACAATATGTTTTAATAATGTGGTTACAAACAGAGAACTTACACCTCTTCTAAAAATTCACTGGAAATTGAACACAGACTTAATCTATAAATCACACTACAAAATGTGGAGGTAACATATGTGAAAACATGACTGACTGAGTTTACATTTGGTGATACACTTTTAGACACAATACCACAAGAATGGTCCATGAACAAAATTATGTTAGGTTAAAGTCATTAAAATGAAAAGCTTTTACTCCACAAAAGAAATCCTTAAGAAAACAGACAAGCCATATATGGGCAGGATAAAAGATGTGGACTCAATGTATGAAAAGAATTATAGAAACTCTAACAGTGAGCAAGGGATAATTTAACCCCTCCAAAAAGAAGACTAAGACTAGGGAAAGGAGGAGGAGGAGAAAGAAGAGGACAATGAGGCAGAGGTGGAAGAAAGAGGGGAAGCTGGAAAAAGGAGGACAGAAGAGGAGGAAGCAGGGGAAGAAAAAGGAGGACAATAGAGTTCTGAATAAATGTTTGAAAGTAGAAGACACTGAGAGAGCAAACAGATTTGTGAAAGATCCTTTCTATTTCAGAATTGAAAACAAAATCAATAAGAACCAAGGTCATATGGATACTATGCTGACTAAACTCCAAAATCTGAAAATTAAATGTGGATGAGTATGTGAAGAACAACATATGCTGTCATAGTATTTTGCAAGACAGTTGGCATTGTCTTATGAATCCAAATGTAATTTTACCATGTGCCACAGTAAACATATGCCTAAGGTATTTATCTAACTGAGTGGAAAAATATACACACAAAATCTCAACACTGAAACTTAAAGCAACATATACATAGTTGACCAACAAGGGAGGTATCCAAGACAGCCGTCACTATAGTATATTCATAAAGCATAATATATTTCAAGAGAAAAAGAAATTATTAAGCCACAAAAATACTTGAGGAGAACTTAAATACATAATGGTATGGGAAATGAGGATTTTTGAGAACTACATATTTTAAACACAATTATTTTTACTTTTTGCAAATGGCAACATATTATGGAAATAGTAAAAACAAAATTGGTAGGCACAGAAGATTGAGGGATTTGAGAAACTGAGAGATTTTATAGATAAGGTAAACATGCTTTTATGTGGTAAAACAGATCTGTAAGTAATGCAATGGCTGAGACTCAGTATTAGGCACCATTAATTACCCATAATGGATAAGTGTTTAAAAAATCTAGTGATTGGAGAGTCCCAAGGAAGAATGCATGTCAACAGGGAAGACTGAACCACACATTGCAAGTGAAAATTCAGATTCTAACAGGAGAGCAAGTGTGATGGTCTAAGTAACCTTGGAAGTATAAAATCAAATAAGATCAAAATTGTATTTGGTCTTTATTACAAAAGTTGCCTACTATGAAACTATCTGTTAACAACCCAGATATTTCTAGGAATATATTCTTAAAATTAAAAAAAATAAGATAATAATGAATAGCTGAGACAGAGAGGTCTCACCTATTTGGAGAATATGAGAGGAATGAGGCAGTATCATTCATTTCTTTCCTTCTTTATTTATTTGAATTAGAAACAAGATTGTTTTGCATGTCACTCCCAGTTCCCTCTCCCTCCCCTCATCCCCTACCACTCCTCCCCTAACTAAAACCCTACCTATCACTTATCCTTTCTGCTCTCCAGGGAGGGTGAGGCATTCCATAGTGTGTCACCAGAGTCTATCCTTTGGGATAGGGCCTAGTCCCACCCCTGTGTGTCTTGGCTCAGGGAGTATTCCTCTATGTGGATTGGGCTCCCAAAGTCCACACCTGTGCTATGGATAAATACTGAACTACTATAGGAGGTCCCAGAAACAAATGTTCCTGGGATCTGGTCAGTCCCATGATTGTATCCCAGCTATTAGTCTGGGGACCAAGAGCTCCCTGATGTTCAGGTCAGCTGTTACTGTGGGTTTCAGCAGCCTGGTCTGAACCCATGTGCTCATCACTTGTTTTTCTCTGCAACTGGATCCCAGTTCAGTTCAGTGATTAGTTATGGGTGTCTCCTTCTATTTCCACCAGCTGATGGATGAGGGTTATATGATGGCATATAAGACAGTCATCAATCTCATTATCAGGGGAGGGCATTTCAGGTAGCCTCTCCTCTTTTCCTTAGATTGTTAGTTGGTGTTATCTTTGTAGATCTCCAGACCTTTCCCTAGTGCCTGATTTCTCTGTAAACCTAAAATATCTCCCTCTATAGTGGTATCTCCTTTCTTGTTTTCTTCTATTCTTTCCCCGATTCAACGTTTTTGCTACATCCTGTCTTCCTCATCCCTCCTTTTCTCCCCTTCTCGTTCTCCTAGTTCCCTCCCAACTCCTCCCTTGCTCCCAATTTGCTCAGGAGATCTTGTCCCTTTCTCCTTCTCCAGGGGACCATGTATGTCTCTCTTAGGGTCCTCCTTGTTTGCTAGCTTCTCTGGCAGTGTGGATTGTAGGCTGGTAATCCTTTACTGTATGTCTAAACTCCACATATGAGTGAGTACATACCACATTTGTCTTTTTGTGATTGGGTTACCTCGCTCAGAATGTTTTCTTCTAGTTCTATTCATTACCCTGGAAATTTCAAGATTCCAATTTTTTTCCTGCTGAGTAGTAGTACTCCATTGCTTAAATGTACCATTTTCTCTATCCATTCTTCAGTTGAGGAGCATCTAGGTTGCTTCCAGGTTCTGGCTATTACAAATAGTGCTGTTTTGAACATCGTTGAACAGATGTCCTTGTTGTATGAATGTGTTTCTTTTGAGTATACGTCTAAGAGTGGGATTGCTGGATTTGTGGTAGACTGATTCCCATTTTCCTGAGGAGTTGCCATACTGATTTCCAAAGTGGCTGTACAAGTTGGCACTCCCACCAACAGTGGAGGAGTATTCCCCTTTCTCCACATCCTCTCCAGCATAAACTATCATTGATGTTTTTGATTTTAGCTATTCTAACAGGAGTAAGATGGTATCTCAGAGCTGTTTTGATTTGCATTTCCCAGATGACTATGGATGTTGAACACTTTCTTTTGTGCCTTTCAGCCATTTTAGATTCCTCCATTGAGAATTGTCTATTTAGTTCTGTACCCCAATTTTTAATTGGATTTTTTGGTGTTTTGGAGACTAGCTTCTTGAGTCCTTTGTATATTTTGGAGATCATCCCTCTGTCAATTGTGGAATTGGAGAATATCTTTTCCCAGTCTATGGGACACAGTCTGTAAGAATCATCCATTTCTAAATGGATGAAAATTAGATATCTGTACAGATTCATGTTTAGTGAATATTATCTCACATATTTTCATATATATGTGCATATCAACATATATGTATATATGTCTTAGAGTAGACAAATGTATATTCACTTACTCTGTAAGTTAATTGTTAAATGAGGTGAAATCCAACTAGCACAAAGGAAGTCTAGGATCAAGACATTGTTGTCTCATGCTGTGTCCCAGTGAAAGGATCTAAAATCCCTGAAGTAATGGCTTCTTACTGGAGTGGAAAGGAAATAGTCAAGATTCCTAGAGAACATCATAGAGCCAGAACATAGTATTCAAGTGAAAATTTATAGCCATATGTATAAAGAACTGATAGAAAAATCTCCAGTAGCCAAAACTGATGTGACCTGATCACCTAACAAGTGGACTTGCAGTGAGCTATAACTTGTGACAGCCAATCTATTTACATTGCAGTTTTATAAAATTCTGTGATTTAAAATAATATTTATAAATTAAATGTCCATCATATATCTTATAGTAAAATAAATAAATGATTGAATAAATAGATTAAGGAGAGTAAAGAGTCACAATTCTCAAACAACAATATTTAAAAATAAATTATGTAGCTCCCCCCAGCCCTGAAGTGAAGGAAGGGAAAGATCACTTCTCCATAAGTATAGGATAGGTGTAGGGACTCACTCTAAAGAGGGTGTGATGAGACTGGATAAAGAAATGATGACTACAGTCACTTCAGAACAGAGAAATGCAATAGTAGTTCAGATTATTGATCAACAGCTATAGAGTGTACTGATAGTATGGGCCCTTGAGATGATATGATAGAATACTTTGCTTCTGGGATTGGTTTCCTGTCACAATAAGAAGGCCCAATGAACCTACAGAACTCTACAGTGACAAAACAAAGTCTCATGTGGCATGTTCAGTAAGATGCTAGAAAATAAAATAATATATATAGCATCAATTAAAAACTACAGATATCTTAATAACCATAAACTAGAATTATTAGAAACATATGAAGCCCACTTACGTAACATATGAATACAAGTAGCAAATACAGCAGACTAATGCAAGGGTGGCACAACCGGGGACTCTTTTCACAAGAATGAGATTCAAGGATACTAAGAGCACTTGGTGTACTCTTGTTTGTATTTTAAAAAGCTGTCAGCAATGCAGAATGCCTTTATTTAAGAGTTTCACCAAACCATGCCAAAAATCCTTGAACTGCTATTTTGTTTCCTGATCAGTGATTCTGTTGCTGTGCCACTTGGTATTTCAGTCAACCATAGGTGCCAAAAAAATAAGTATGGGTTTCAGGAATCAGCTACAGCCAGGTTTTTAGATTGGAAGCCAGAATATAAATGGGACTTTAGCAATGTGCCTGCTTTGGCCATGAAGCATATTGACAGATTCCAGTTGAATATCCAGGGAAAGGCACTGGCCAAGAAAGACCATAAATTGACTATGGAAAGTTCTTCTAATAATATCTGCTTCATTGTAATTTTAACAGAGGACATGTCTCCTAGAATTTGTCTAATTTAATGTCTATTTCATCTACTTGTGAAATGTACACTTATGAATAGTAATATAAAGGTCAAGTCAATTTCTTGATATGGGATTTATGTGGTTTTGGACCTTGATATAATAGAAACTACTTCCTTTTAAAAGTCCATAATCATAAGTGTACTATAACAGCATATCAGTTTGTGTTTCCCTGCATGTTTGTTTTTACTGTGCTTCTTTTAGAACGGGAATCAATGGAAACACTAACCACTGTTACAAAATTTTCAGGGATGTCAAAAACCTATTTTTCAATTACTCAGATTAACAACATTTAAAATTCTTGCTCAAAAAATGAAATTTCCTATATTTCATTATATATGTAGTAGTACCAAAAACCTTATTAGATTTCAAGACAACAGAGAAAGGAGAGAGAGAGAGAGAGAGAGAGAGAGAGAGAGAGAGAGAGAGAGAGAGAGCAGAGAGAGAGAGAGAGAGAGAGAGAGAGAGAGAGAGAGAGAGAGAGAGAGAGCATTAGGTTCATAGATGCAATGAAGGCTTGGATTTGTATAGGCTGTTGAGTTTAATACTAAATGGACCTCCTTGGGAAACAGAGAACACTGATGTTTTGTATGTGGGTTTGGGTATTCCAGTACAATCTATTACAATGAACACATATCCTTTCATAGAGGAATTCATGAGTTTTGTGGTTCACACTCCTAGGCAGGAACTGACACTCACTTATAAGTAGACACCAGAAATAAAACAAAATATACCCACCCTACAATACACAATCCCAGAGAATCTAGAACCCTCTCCCAGAAACAGATGGAAGCAGATACAGAACTCCACAATTAACCATTGGGCCAAGCTTGTGGAGCAAACTGAAGGAGGATCAATAATATGAACATAGGAGTCAAGACCATCATGGGGAAACCCACAGAATCAGCTGACCTGAGCTAGTGAGAGATCACTGACTCTGGTCTGACAGGGAGCCTGCATAAGACCAAACTAGACTCCCTTAATATAGGTGACAATGGTGCACCTGGGACATATATGAGGCACCAGCAGTGGGTCCAAGATCTAACTCTAATTCACAAACTGACTCAGTGGAGCCTATTTTATATGGAGAGATATCTTGCTCAGCCCAGCACAGGGGTGTGGGAGGTGGATAGGTGTCTTGGTCCTGCCTCAGTGAAATGATGGAAATGACTTAGTAGACTTCCTAAGGGAGGACATACCCTCTCAGAGAAGTAGATGGGAGATGGAGTGGGGAAGTGGAGGCAAGCAGAAGGACAGGAGGGAGGGGGAACTGGGGTTGTAATGTAAAAAATAAATTAATAAAAAAGTAAAAAAAGAGAAATGTGTTTTGTTAAACATGCTTGTTTTCAAATGTATGAAGAAAAGACTCAACCATGTGTTTGTTTACAATAAAACACTCTTAAATTATATATACATAATTTTACTCAGCTTATTTTCTCACCATCCTCTTTAACACAGATCACATATAATAGGCATGTCTCCTTCCTCTCCTACACTCCAGAATCTGGAAAAGTACACATCTCAAAGCAGATCCTTTGCAAGTGTTTCCTGAATAAATGCATGGTCTTCTGGGAAAAATAGACAAAATGCAACTGAACATATTTAATTCCTTGACTAAGTTTTAAAAAGAAACAGATTTTTCCCTAAATACAGTAATACAAAATAGAACTGCCATATGACCCAGGTATTTCATAGAGAGAACTCCACATCCTACCATAAAGATACTTATGTTTATAAAATAGCAGCTTTATTCATTATGGCAAACAATTGGAATCAGGGAATGAATTGATAATGAAAATTTGGTACATATGACAGATGGATATCAGAAATGTGTTTTCATTTTATTGAGAATATATATCATATTACACAAATAAGTATATATGTGTAATATGTAAATGAATGCACGTGTGGATGCAGTATAGCATGAAGAAAACAAGAAAGGACAAATATCAGCTGATGAGGAAGGACTGAATGCAGGTAGTGGACATGAACCAGAGTTCATGAGGATTAAAGCTGCTTTTCTAGTTCTGTGTCTTTCATTGACTTTCTACTTTTGCTAATGGATAAATGCATTAAAACATTCACTAATGAAAGTATAATATCAAATGTTAAGTTCTACAACTTCAGACTGAATATTCAAACTGTAGACAAATTCATTGGAATGCATAATAGAATCTGGGTCTAGTTAATGTGGGTATATGCTACTAATTTGAAAGATGTTTTTGTTTGTTTTAATAACAAATTTTATAATTAAATACTACCCCAATAGACACCACATGTATCAACCACTTCAGGGAAGGATTCCTGTTCAGGAGTAATTACCTAATACGTAATCGACTCCATAGATTTTGTGTATGTGTTTTTATTTGGTTACAGTTTGGTGGGTTTTGTTTTGTTTTATGTTATTTTTGTTTTTTTCCTTTTGACCAGCTTTTCTTTTTGACCAGGCTTTTATTGTATTGACTATTTTATAGAAAGAATATAAAGTTGGGTGGGTAGGGATGGGTGGGGGAGGGGAAAACAGAATATTATCAAATATACTTAATTTCTTAAACACTGCCAAAATCTGCATATTAAATTAATGTTTCTCTCTTATTAAAATAACTGAAATTTTAAAGTTAAAATAAAAAATCTTAGTCTCCAGCATGTGGCATTATTGGGAGGTGGTACAAACTTCAGAAGAGTTGGTTGGTGGAAGGGATTTTACTAAAGTTATGATTTTGAAGGAGATATTGCAATCCTGGCCTTTCCTTTCCTCTGCTTCCTGCTCAGCATAATATGCACAATATAAAATGTCAGCATAATTCCTGAATAGTACATTCCTGGAATTGATATTCTGTCCTACTACATGTCTCAAAACAATGGAGATGAAGGCTTTGGAACTATGTGTCAAAAATAAGCCTTACTCATTAAAATAAAACTTTAAATAAAGCTGGACATTGGTGGTGCATGCCTTTAATCCCAGCACTCAGGAGGCTGAGGCAGGAGCATCTCTGTGAATTCAAGGACAGCCTGGTCTACAGAGTCAGTTCCAGGCCAAGCTCCAAAGCAACGCACAGAATCCCTGTCTCAAAACAAAACAAAACAAAACAAAACAAAGCAAAACAAAACAACAAAAAACAACTTTAAACAATTAATCATTGTTTATGTTGGAATTCATTCCAATATGTTATCCAAATGGAGATATAGTGCCAGGCCTCAGTGACTGCCTATCACCGCTGAGTCCCTGGGTTTTGTACCAGGCCACATAGTATGATATATATATTTATATATATATATATATATATATAATCTGCTCTTAAAAATATTAGGAATGGGCTGGAGAGATGGCTCATTTGTTAAAGACTAGGCTCACCACTAAAGAGAAAATCTAAGGAGCAAAGTAAAACAAGCAATTATTTGTTAAACATGGGCTTTAAAACTTCAGAGAAAAAGGTGCTGGAGATAAATAAGGAAAGGAAGTGAAAAAAGAAGGGAGGGAGGAATGTGGATAGTGGGAAAGACTAAATGATCTTTGAAAGTGTTCCCTATTTGTTATATAACATTTCCCTCAGAAATGTTTATTTTTTGATTAAATAGACAAAGACTGCAGAATTCCAGACTGCAGTAAAAGAGATTAAACATCAGTCAGCATTCTCTTTAAACTAATGAAGATGCTCTCTCTCTCTCTCTCTCTCTCTCTCCACACACACACACACACACACACACACACACACACACACACACACACACACAACTGTGATATAGGAAATGAAAATGAAATGAAATGAAAATTTTCTAAAACTGAGATAAGAACTGAACCTGGGTCTACTGCAAGAACAAATGCTTTTAACCACTGAGAAATCTCTCTACTTTCGTCTTGTGACAGTCTTAAAAGCTGTGATGAACAAAATATCCAAGTAAGGATATAATGTTCAAGTTATTTGTCTGCTTGCCTCACCTGGCAAAATCAATGCAGAACTTTATTTTGGTTCCATTCCAGTGCATACAGCCCTTTAATTTGGAACAGGCTTGGTGGCAGCAAAGACAGCAGGCGTCCAGTCACATTGTGTCTATAATCCCAAATCAGAAAGGCAATGAATGTCAGTTCCCAGCATGCTTCTCCCTTTAGGCCAGCCCCCTAATAGTGCTGACTACATTTAAAGTGCGTCTTTCCATATCAATTAACCTGATTTAGATAATCTTTCCTAGTCCCAAAGGCTAGTCCTAGGCAATTCCAGATCCTGTCAAGTTGGCAATGCTATACAACACACATGCATAGTCCTAATTCAATTCAATTTATTATGCCCATGTGGAAATGTTGTACAGTCTTTTTGATTTAGTATCTTTTTCTGGAGCATTGAAGTAGCTACAAAGGCTGTAACCTGAAAATTAAGTGTATTAAAAACATACTTGGAGGGGATATTATGTGTTTCAATGTTTTGTCTGAATGTATGTCTATGTACAAGATAAGGGCTTTGGGTTCCCAGGAACTATAGTTACCATTGTAATCTGTCATGTCTGTGTTAAGAATCAAGGTCAGATATTCTGGAAGAGCAGCTCAGTTCTCTTAACCACTGAACTCCCTCTCTAAACCCTGTTTTAGATATTTATAATGTCCTTTTTTCTATCAGTTGACTAATAATAATTTTCTGTTATTTTTATATCCTAGTATACTTTTATTCTACACAATGATTATAAGCTTGACTCTATTCAATACCTTGGGCATATACTAGGTATTGTTAATTGATAGTTAATTCTCTGATTTCACCTAAAACCAACAATTACAATTTGAATATTTGTTTTAAAATGACTATTACTGAAATAATTATATCTGAATCAAAAAGAACAATATTTTCTAATGTGGTACATTTACACAATGGAGTATGACTCAGCAGGGAAAAATACAATGGAATATTGAAATTTGCATACAAATGAATGGAACTAGAAGAAACCATCCTAACTCGAGTAACTCATTCACAGAAAAACAAACATGGTATATACTCACTCATACATGGATTCTAGACATAGTGAAAAGGATTACCATCTTACAATCCACACCTCCAGAGAAGCTAGGAAACAAGGAGGACCATAAGAGAGACAAACAGGGTCCCACAGTGAAGCAGCAAGGGACAAGAGCCCTTGAACAAATGGGGAGTATGGGTGGAGGGTGGAGGGAGGTATGAGAAAAAGGAGGGGAGAGGGAGGATTACATGAGAGATCAGGAAGATTTAGTGGGGAGAGAAATAGAGGAGAGCAAGAAAAGAGACACATGAATAGAGGGAGCCACTATAGGTTTAAAGAGAAATCTGGCACTAGGGAATTATACAAAGATCCAAATGGATGACTCCAATAAGACCCTAAGCAATAGTGGAGAATCTACCTTAAATGCCCATCATCCCCTATAGTGAGAATGATGACTACCTTAAATGCCTTCCTAGAGCCTTCATTCAGTAGCTGATGGAAGAAGAAGCAGAGATCCACAGTCAAGCACTGAGCCAAACTCCTGGTATCCAGTTGCAGAGAGGGAGGAGTGACAAACAAAGGGGTCAAGACCATGCTTGGAAAACCCACAGAAACACCTGACCTGAGCAAGTGGGAACTTATGGACCCCAATCTGACAGCTGGGGAAGCAACATAGGACCAAAGGACCAAACCAGGCCCCCTGAATGTGGGTGTCAGTTAGAAGCACTTGGCAGTCTATGGGGCCTCTGGCAGTGGAACCAGGATGTATCCCTCCTAATGCAGGAGCAGATCTCGGGAGCTCATTTCCCATGGAGGGATACTCTCTTATCTTAGATACATGGGGAAGGAGTAGCCCTACCCCAAATGACTTGATAGATTTTTTAATGATCCCTCTTGGAAGGCCTCTCCATCCCTGGGAGTATGGGATGATGGGAGGGAGAGGGAGAGGGAACTGGAATTCATATGTAAAATAAGATTGTTTGTAATTTAAATATAATTTATACTTATATAAAAAACAAAAAGAATGGTATTTTCTCACTAATATGAATGTAAATGGAATCACACATATATATGCATACATACATTCATTCACACATATTACACACATACATTCATCAGTGTAAGTCAGAATGTTATCATTCACATTTAAAGAAACCTGAGTTTCTTCCCACATCCTACATTACAGGAAAGTTAAGTGGTAAAGTGAAATGGAGAAGGAAAGTAAGTGTTTCGTAAGCAGAATGCTGCACCTGAAGAATCTTCATATCCTACTCCCCAGTGATTCAATATTTTGAGTGTGATGGAGTTATTGTCAGACATATGTGACCTGAATACTTAGATTGCCAGACACTTAAGAAACAATAAGAAAACCTCCCAATAGCAGGGAGCAGAGTTCTCAATTTGGGGGTGGGTGGGCAGTTGAGCTCCCTATACAAGGAGTTTCCTAGGACTTGTGGCAGAACTTGGCCAAAAATGTTGCTGAATCATACCATATGGACACTTGCTCAACTATGTTCATAGCAGAATTATTAGTAATAGATAGACCCTGGAAACAATCTAGATGTCCCTCAACAGAAGAATGGATAAGGCAACATTTCTTAATACTATCATTCAACATATGAATTCTGTGCAGACCATAACACTCAGATTACCCCAATTATGTACTTCTAAATTTCTGTACTAACTTTTACTTCTTGTCTTTTATTCTCTATCCATTAACTCTGGAACCCTATAGCACCTCAATGTCAACTTGATTTATACCCCTAGGATGTCACTATACCTGTGACAATATTGATGACTAAAACAGGCATTCACCTTCCTGATTCTGCTTCTTCCCATTTCACAATTGAGATTACTCACTATTTTTTTCCAATAAATGCTGTTCACACTGAGCCTCATTTTCTCTAACTGTCATTCTTTCTCCAGTTTATGCTCATTCTTCTATATAAAATTGCCTTTTTATTTTGTTACAGTAAAGTTATTCCATTTTTATTGTTTATTCCTTCATATCATCTGAATTCATTTATATCAGAGTTTCTTTAATTTTGTGGACTACAAAACTTTGTCTCATCCTTTTATTGATAATGGTCCAGAGTGTTCATTAACAGTTAAAGTGGGTTAAATTTAATGATTTGATAGTAACAAGTGACTCTTAAGAAAACAAAACAAAACAAATGAACTTAATGGAATCTTTTGACAATTTTTAATATGTAAATACACTATATCAAATGAATGATGTTGCAGATCCATGCACAACCTGTCAATAATTCTTCAGTGCACCATAATAAAATTCCAATTGTCCACTCTAGTTTGTTGAATTGTATCCTAAAACACATTCATAGGTACACTGAAGTTTAGAATATAGTCATAATTAAAAATAGGGTTTTTTGCAGATACACTTTTTAATGACTTTGAAAGGAAATCTTCTTATATTTGGGGAAGACCTTAGACTCATTGGCTGGTATGTCCCATTAGGAAGATACAAGGGACACAGAATAGAAAGGTATGTGGATGAAGCAGCAATTGGAGATACTTTGCCAGAAGCCAAGGAACATATGGAGCCTCCAAAGCTGGAATAGCTTCTGCTATCAAAGCTTGGAGTATGCTTTTTTCTTCTTTTCTTTTCTAAATAATTGTAATTAGACCAATTTTAAATTAGAAACAAGCTTCTTTCACTTGTCACCACCAGTCCCCTCTCCCTCCTCCTCCCCTGGCTCTTACCCCCATCACAACCCCTTCTGCTCCCCAGGGAGGGTGAGGCCTTCCATGGGGGATCTTTAAAGTCTGTCATATCATTTGGAACAGGGCTTAGACCTTCCCTCATGTGTCTAGGCTGAGAGAATATCCCTCTATGTGGAGCGGGCACCCAAAATCCATTAGTGTACTAGGGATAAATACTAATCCGCTACCAGAGGACCCATATATTGCCCAGACCTCCAAACTGACCTCCTTGTTCAAGGGGTCTGGAACAGTCCTATGCTGGTTTCTTGGCTATCAGTCTGGGCTCCATGACCAACCCCTTGTTCAGGTCAACTGTTTCTGTGGGTTTCTCCACCCTGGTCTCGACCCCCTTGCTCATCACTCCTCCCTCTCTGCAACTGGATCCCAGAGTTCAGCTCAGTGTTTAGCTCTGTGTATCTGCCTCTGCTTCCATCAGCAACTAGATGAAGGCTCTATGATGACATATAAGGTAGTCATCAGTCTCATTATTGGAAATGGGTATGCTTTGATAAACTTTGATTTTCGCTGTCTTGACACTTTTGGGAAAGTACCTTTATATGATTTAACAAGTTTTTTTTCTTGTTAGGAAATCAATATTGGTGTTGATGTAATTACCAAAATAAGCCAATTCCTTCCAGCTCCCACCACTTCTTGCTTTGTGCTAAGTTTCCACTCTGTGTACTTCAGAACCTCTAAAGCACTTTCAGGTTTCTGCATTGATAAACTGTTCTAACTTTTCATTCTTTGTCCCATTCTTTTGGAAGACATTACCGACTGTTTTTTCTGAGGCCACTTTCTCAAATGCAATTCATCTTTCATGTTATTTTTTGCTGAGGAGACCTGCTGGGACCTTTAATGCTATGTAAGATTTCCAAATGTATAGTATTTCACACATATATTTTTGTAGCTATGCATTATAATTATTTGTCTATTCTGTAGTTCTTGTGAAATGTCTGGTTCTAGAAAACAAACTTTGCCCTAGACTTCATTGTTGTGTGACATTTCTATGGAAGATGTAACTGAATGCCTCTTTACCCACAAACGAGACACTGAAGAAAGACAAGAAAATGAATTTCACCCATGTCCAGCATGACGAACTAATGGGATCTGGAAGGCTAGTTGCAGGAACATGGATGCAATACCATTTATATCAAGTAGATGACTCCAAGGCAGTAACACCACCAATAAGTCTATCCTAGAATAAATAATAGCTTATGGGCATTTTATTTCTGAGATTCTATGGAGTCAAATTCCACAAAAACTCACCTCACCCTGCCAATCTATTCCTGCCTTTAAAAATTGGAGAGAGGTCTTATGAATCTTGTGCCTTTCTGAGCATCTTGTACCCAGTAAAGCTTTTTTCTAAGATTTACTTTTATTTTGAGTTATATGTATGTAGGCGTGCCCATTTTGGGGGTATATTCACAGATTTTGCCAGTGTATTCAGAGATTCATAGATGTCTTGGATCTAGATTTACAAGTGTTTGTGAGCCACATGGGACATGGACTCTGGTCCTCAGCAAGTGAAATATGATCTCTTAGCAAATGACATGTCCCCGCTGCCTTGGTAAAACTTCTGACTTTCCTGAGTGTGATGAACCTCCCTCCAGGAGAGAATGTTTCAATCTAAGGAAATGGGTACATAGAGCATGTTCTGATGCTAGTGACAATCACAGTGAAGGACTAAGGATACTTGGTAAAAAATTAATTGATTACCACTGGGAAATAATTCACAACAGAACCTCAGAAAGTATATGGTGGAATAAAGCACTGGCATAGTTGTAACACACTCCCTAGATGACAATTTAAAGACCCTAAAAATGCCAAGATTATGTGGATGCATGTGATTAGATATACAAGCAAAAAAGAAATAATTTCATGTGAAAGCCAAAACAGAAAATGAGAAAGGAATGCTAAAGATTAAACTTGCAGGTGACTAACAACTATGCAGGAGTGAGAAAAGGGACATATTTACTGTATGATATCCAGTAACTCTCTGGTGTCACTGGATAGTGGCAAAGATTATGAAGAGATCAGATTGCCAAAAGCATAGATTCTTTAAATATTTAAAATCAGAGAAAAATGAAATGAACTTGCTTCAGACAGTGTGTAGTCTCTCATTTAAGTGCAGAAGTTAGGATTAATAACGTTCATGGCATGTATATAAATGTTATTCTCCCAAAATTTGATGAGAAGATAGACTCACAATTCAATTTCACTTTTCATCAAAGGCAGAAATTACTGCATTTTTTTGATTCATGCATCTAGCAATACTGGAGAATGTGTGTTCCTGATGAATCATTATTTAGGCACTTTAGAATCCTATAACCATTGTTGATAACACAGTAATATGAAGCCAATGAAATGTAGCTGATTTGCACATTATATTGTTGCTATCAATTCTCACTGTGATAAAGTGGGGGCAATTCCAAAAGTGTGACAGCATTGTCTCTTTCAATTGTATTGATCTTTCACTACAGGACTATGTTTTGTTTGTTATTGGATTATCTCATATTTTCAATTAAACACCAAGTCTGTCGTTCAATGGAATCATGTTTACCCTTTTGTAATGGACCGCATTTACAAATGGTGAAATCAGGCACACACTTTCCTCCTATTCCAGCCCTCATATGGTTCTGCTATCTGTTTTTTAAAATGTTCTTTTATTTTCAAAACCCATTGATTTCCCCAAGACCTTATTAATTTTATAAAGAATGAAGTAGTGTAAGGCATGAAAGATTTTCTTAAATTTGTTGCTTGGATGTACATGAATCTTTGCAATCACCTCTCTGTACATAAGGTGATCCTCTCAGAACATTTGTCTTTGGGTACCTTACCAGTCAGAATAGTATTTGAAATTAAAATTCGGGTCAATAAAACATAGACGTTTTCTGCTAAGTACTCAAAAGGCAGTTCCTCAGCAGGTTGTAGCCACGGGAGGACCAGAATTCAAGAGCAGTCAGGCTAATAGAGACATCAGCTGTGAAACAAACCTAAATCGAAGGTTAGGAATTCAACTTGACAGAAAGATTAATAATCCAGCAGGGAACAGTGAAAGCAACACTGGTGGTTTCAGCTTTGCTTGGCGATCCCATAATATGAAGAAAATAAATGAATAAATGAATAAATAAATAAATAAATAAATAAATAAATAAATAAATAAAGTGGAATAAAATCAATCACACTTTGGACCTTGATAGTTTTTGAATTTGAATACTGGCTGTGACTGAACCCCTGAATGTAAGAGGCTAGACATCTTTCAGAGTGATTTTACTAGTTTTCTTGAAAAACCTATTGAGTGGTCACAGCTGGAGAGCATCAGAAAGACAAAAAGGGTTTTGTTTTTGTTTTACAGTGAACTTCATTTTTATAAGTAATACACCATAAAATATAAGGGGCATAAGGCAGTTAACTGGTATTGGTTATAATTACCATGTATTAATACACGATACACATACCTCACTGAATGTTTTCTAATCTTTTTACAAGAATTTAATAGATAAGTACAATGCATTTTTATCAAATCTATCTGTTCTTCTACTCCATAAAAATTCATGTCTCCACATACACCGTGCAAATGTTTGTGTGCATGCATGTATATTTGTATGTATATATTTGTGTGTATGCTTGTATGTATGCATGTATGTATGTATAGCTACTGAGTCCACTTAGTGTGACTTTGAGTTCCCTAATGGTTAGAGATATTGTAAATTCGTCTTGAACTATATTTCAAGGAAATCATTTAAGTTCATAAAGTAGTTTTGCCAAATTTGTAGGGTTTGGCCAGAGTGCAAAATTTACTTATTGAGTCATTGTTTCTCGTGTATCTTCCTTCCCAGATCTTAGAAGGAGTGTGCACTAGGAAGATTTGGGGCATAGGCAAAGTCTTACTGTAATTCATTTCAAGTGTCTGAGAATGAGGACATGCTGCCTGCTTTCCTGAGATATGTTCCTCTGAACATAAACTATGTTTTAAAGCTTTATTGTACAGTGCAGATTATGTGAAGTGTGTCTAGATGGAGGTGAAGAGAAAAAGTTTAGAACGCATGAAGTAGATCTATTCCACAAATTGTTATTCTACATTATGGCAAACCTACATTGTCTCTGCAGGTAATCAGAGACAAGTCCTAGCCTCATGCATTAATGAGAAGACATAGACCTTGGACCATGAGACAAGAAGATTTACCTATGTGCACAACACATTTTCACAGCAAATCAGATTACTCTGTTTCTGTGTAGTTATTTACATATTTCATTTTTCATCAGAGTTATTAATAATTATCATTGTTATCTAAAGTTACACTTTCGAGGTAGCAATTAAGTATCTACTCCCCATGATTCCAAATGCTAGCAGGAATGGGACATTATTAATGTCTGAGGCTATGAACCTCAGAGTTGGACTCTTTCCATCTCCCACTGTCTCCTAACCTGATCAAAGGGAATCTAGGTAGCACTATCCACATCTTATTCCATCAGCCACCAGACTAATTTATGGGAAATAGGTTGTGTGGAGACCATCTAAGCTTTCAGTCTAGCCTACAATACATTGCTGAGACTCATGATTCCAGAAAAAAGAAAGGAAAAAATGTTCCAGCAATCCTTGCAGTGATCCAGTGTCCTACAAGATTCAATAAACACCAATACTACCAGATCTGCTGTCTAAGCACCAATAGAGCATCCTTTGTTCAAGTGTTCATAGAGCTTTGATTTAATTATCTTCCTTTCTCTTTAGTATTTTTAGAGAACCGCTTTAGATTAGAATATTGAGCGCTCACATTTCAGGAGAACAAGAAGTGCAGTTAACCATCTATATGACACTCTAATTGAGGAATTTTGTTTTCCATCTGTAAAAGTACCATGTGGTCAGTATGTTAGATAGCTTAATGGATCAATGAAAACCACAGAGCTTGAAGTCTTTGCTTCACATTTTTACTCCTGATGGATGCTAGTGCATGTTAGCCCTAACACCTAAAACAGAGGATAATGCATCTTCAGCAAACATTGCTAAATTAAGGAATGAATTTCAACTTAAAAAATTAACTCTGTGTCCACAGTTCGTCTGCATTTCTGCTAGGCAAAACCATACTCACACTGGATTTGAAGTCAGGATGAAGAACTACATGGTGATTTCCTGAGGGAAGCAAACAACGAGGTAAATTTGACTGCTTGTAAGAAAGGCTGCTGTCTCATTTGACATTAATGGGGATCAGTTAAAAATAAATGCAGCTGTTCTGTAGTAATATACAACAACAAAAAATTCAGGACCCATCTTTTCCTTGCCATTCTGTCACTCTGGCCTTATCTTTTAATTAAACCTGAACTTTAAAATAAATGTTGCTGGCTGGCTACTTTATTGAATGGTATATCAATGGAGAATGCAGCTATTGGTATGCTACACAAAGCCTTTCAAAAATAAATGGCCACATAAAAAGGCTCTGATTGTATTGAAAGTCAAAGTTTATGGATATCCTGTTAAGAGCAAGCCCAAGAAATCTGTGAGAATGAAAGTGACTTTATTTTAGACTTCTCTAGACTATACCAAAGGACTCACACCACTTTCCTTAAAGAATGATTGACTTTTGTTCAACACAGCAATTTTGCAAGGAAATGTGAAGTTAATTATGGTTTATTCAATGCAAGTCAACCCAAACCTCTGAGTTCAAGCTTGCTAACTTTTATACATTTTCTTCCTTCCTTCCTTCCTTCCTTCCTTCCTTCCTTCCTTCCTTCCTTCCTGCCTGCCTGCCTGCCTGCCTGCCTGCCTTCCTTCCTTCCTCCCTCCCTTCCTTCCCTCCTTCCTTTCTCTTTCTTCCTTCCTTTCTTTCTTTCTTTCTTTCTTTCTTTCTTTCTTTCTTTCTTTCTTTCTTTCTTTCTTTCCCTTTGGTTCTTTGTTTAAGATCTATCACAATCAATCCGCTGAATATTCTGTCAATTACTCATATCACACTAGCAATAGCAGTGATTAGTGGCAGCTATTTGGCTATTATTTTGTCATTAGCCAATGGCATTAACTTTTCAATAATAAGAAAATCAAGGGTAATGATTTTGTTTGTGGGCCTGTAAGAAACACACACAGATACTTAAACGTTGATTATGTTGCAATATTGAGTATTA
This sequence comes from Cricetulus griseus, assembly GCF_003668045.3. NCBI lineage: Eukaryota > Metazoa > Chordata > Mammalia > Rodentia > Cricetidae > Cricetulus > Cricetulus griseus. The sequence goes on along the minus strand of NC_048600.1, from coordinate 7,091,981 downwards.
GATAATCAGGAGTAAGGTTCTTGGTCCTGTTTGTTCTCAAGATACCATTACAACATTTAGCACTGTACAACTCAAGTTTTACTTTAAAATTCCAATGATGATATCTGCCTTTGTTCCCCCTATAAAGAGTAGGAACAGGGAACATGAATGTGGTTTTGAAAAATTAAAGTTATACCAAGATGCTATTATATCATTCTAAAATCTGGTTTTTGAAATCAGAGTTAAAGACTTCTCTACTGTATTTATTTGCCCTACTGTTGTTATCACTGTTTCTATCTCTTGGATCTATTATAAGCAAACTGAGTTTTCGTGTTTATTTGTATATTCAGGTATGAATGATAGTGACATATTTACATCTTCATATGTACATAATTTATACCCACTTAGTATATGCAAAAGTTGAGAAAAATTAGCAACAGGTAAGCATCTTAAAGTTTGATTATAGGAATGTGAGTCCTTAACTGCATAATAAAATTTGGTGGTAGCACATGCCTTTAATTCCAGCACTGGGGAAGCAGAATCAGGCAGATCTCAGTGAGTTTGAGGCCAGAACCTTGCTAAAAAGCAAGTTCCAGAACAGCAAGAGCTGTTATATAGAAAAACCATGATCCAAAACAAACAAAAAATCAAACTAATAAAGGAAAATTGCTTACATAGGTTGACCTAAATCTACAAGATGAACACTAATACAGAAGAAAAGCATTATCATTGTAAAAGACAAACAAGTTTAGAAAGTGTGGTATTCACATGACTAGAATGGAAATATTATTCAGCGACAAAGAATGAAGTAATGTCATCAGTGCAATGATGTATGGAACTGGAGGTCACCATGGTAAGCAAACTAATCTAACCTAGAAATACAAATTTATATTTTTCCTTACCTTCAGAATTTAGATTTTTAGAGAAATATATCAAGGTAAATTTTTTTCAAATGAGCACCAATGGTACAGAGGCAAAGAGGTTAAGAGGAAGGAGTATATGAGCAATTAAAATACATTGTATATGTGTATGAAAATGTCAGGGTGAAAGCAGCCAGTATGTCAATTAATTCCTCCTAGTAAGAAACTTCATGATAAAGATGGCTTAATCAACCTCAATGAGACAATTACAATGTTTAGTTCCAATTTACAATATCACATTTTTTTCTAAACTACTTCTTTAATATCATTATTTTCTAAATGTTTGGCTTACTTAAAGATATGTTGTTATGTGGCTTGTTACAAGAGCAGAGGTAAACAATATTAAACACAATAGCACATAATCATTGTAAATCAAAATTAATTGCTTCAATAGTTGGCATAGGAATATAGAAGATGATAACTGAGAATGAATGCTTCTACATTGGTTTGGTTTTCTGAATCCATGGAAGGCAGTCTGCCTGCAACACAGCTTAACTTCACATTTGGCTCTAAGAAACTGTCGTGCTTGCTTTACAAGCTTTCTGTGCCCTGTACTCACATCATATCTCACTCCCCTTTATGGGATCATTAAAATGAATAAACAGAGTAATTACATTGCCAGCAAGTATGGCTGTACACAGCATGTATTCTGAATGTTCTAATTGTTCTGAAAACCAGTATCTGTGTTTCAAATGCTGACAACAAAGGTAATGGCTTTTACACCCAGATGAGCCAATAGCTTCCTTCTATGAGTTTTTAGACTTACTACATGGGAAAAGTTGTAATCATTACTTTTGCAATGATAATATCTTAATGTACAACACTTATTGAGAGATTGAAGAAATGGCTGTGTTGTTCAGGACTCTGCATTATTCTCAGCGCCAGAGTAATATTTCCATTTTGGACAACAAACAGGTAGCTGTCCACTTAATATCTCTTGTTTGAATAGTATGGAAATTGATTTGCTTGCCAGGATTTTCTGGCTGTGAAATCTAAGAAATTGGTTCTATATTGCTGCCTGAAGCACATTTTGTTCCTGTTTTTATTTTTTCTTCTTTAGACTCTAACTCTCCTGTATTTCATGTGATCTCCTATGGACCACCGAGAAACTCTACCTTTCTCTCGCCTGGAATTGACTTAAAGATCCTTTTTCCTTTTACGAAGATAGGTGAGTCATTAAATCAGGAATTTGAGGAATCAATTCAGCTGCCTCAGACTGATTTGTGGCTGTGTGGACCCATGGCTCTTCAGAAGCCCAGCTGCCTTTGCTCTACATAGACAGCAGAGCTTCCCATTCTCTGGGAATAGTCAAGGATTGAGATCTTCTGGTTTTAAGAACAAGAGTTCTTCTATTTGGAAGGAAACTGGACTCAATAAGTAGCTAAATAATAACACCTAAAGCAAAGATCAGATCACCCCACCTACTTGACTGAGTGGCAGGTACTGGAAGATGTAGTTACTGACATATTCTAGTGCTGTGGATGACAGCATGACTTCTTACTAGACTGCCTGACTTTGACTTTTTGTCCGAGCTCTTATTAGCTTTTCAATTTCAGGCAACTTAATAAAGTCCTGCTGAGATAGAAATATAAGTAGTATCACCATCGAAGGATTGTTATTAAAATTAAATGTGCTATGTAGTATTTAGAATGCAATCTTGTTCCTCTTCCCTTGCTAATATATCCTAGCACATTTTAATATTGTTAGATGTCTACCACTAATGTCACCATTACAGTGTCAAGTTACTCTCTCAAATATAACGTAGATGAGCAGTTTTACAAGTAATAAACAGCATTAAGCATAATAAGCTCTTACTTCTCTTTTGATGGAATGAATTTCCTATGCAGATTTACTCTTGGTGTTCTCAGATGCTAACATGGGGACAGTCATAGGCAGGATGGCATGAGAATGCAGAAACACTTCCCTTTTAGTTAGTGTTACTTTGTTAGAGTAGACTGTCTTAAATTCTCTCTCGTAGTTCAAGAGTTTGGTGAATGCAGGGCCAGTTCAGAAGAAATAATCCATTATTTAATTATCCATAATCTAGTGCATTACCTCCCAAATGTCTTGGAAGGCAGAAGAAATATAAAATAAAACTCCAACTAGCAAAATATTTCTGTCATTTCACATGATAGGTTTGGCATTATTTTCACTAGTTTGGTGTATCTGAGAAATATAGGTAAATTGTCCATATATAAAGCCATTTAGTGGATTGATGTTAATTAGATTTTGGAGCAAACCCTATACCATCCCCCCAGTAGCTCTTATATTTAAAAGTATCTGGAAATGAACTCACTTAAGTGTCTAGTAAATGTGGCATTTCCTCTTAGTATTATATTGGTTCACACTCAGATCACTCTTGTGAATTTGGAAAAATACAAAGAAAATCTATACACTCTTTTTACAAAAACATAATAACTTATTTGTAAACCATGGAGAAAATAAAATATGAATAACCAAATAATTTAGTGTTAGAGACACTAGATCATGTTTCTTCTGAGGAGTCCAAGGCTCAGGCTGACACAGCATATGAAACAGTGAACTTCCTTCCCTAGATGATTACCTGACAGAAAGAGCAAGAATAGGCAATTGATCCAAGAATATCCATGACACACATCAACTGAATCACAAAGATGTAATTAGTATGTAATAAACCCATTGAGGAAAACAAAAAGCATGAGCTCATATTGAGGCCAACACTGCAATGCACACTGGAAGTATGTAAGAACATTTTAAATCATAAGCTCTTTCAAAGCACCTACTTTGCTTTCTTTTCTAAATGGTTCAGGTTGCAAAACTGTAACTGAAGGAACCATTGGTTTTACCCAATAGAAGTTATGGGAGCCTCTTAAATAGTAGGTCAGAGTGGATAACATGGTCTTCTCCAGCAATATCCACCATGAATCTTCTGCCCAACACTCAAAGCCCATCTCACTTCTCACTTCCTATGCATCAGAAATCCATTTGGCTCCAAACAGGCTGATGAAACCCACAGAAACAGCTGAGTTGAACAAGGGACAACTCTTGGTCCCCAGACTGATAGCTGGGAAACCAGCATGGGACTGATTCAGATCCCCTGAATGTGGGCATCAGTGAGGAGGCCTTGGAAATCTATGGAGGCCCTTGTAGTGGATCAGTACTTATCCCTAGCAAAGGAATGGACTTTAGGAGCCCATCCCACATGGGGAAAACTCACTGAGCCTAGACACAAGGGGGTTGGTCCAGGCTCAATCCCAAAGAATATGACAGACTTTGAAGACCCACTATGGAAGGCCTCATCCTCCCTGGGGAGCAGAAAGGGTATGGGATAGGTAGGGTGTTTGTTGGGGTTGCAGGGGAGGAAAGGAGGGAGGGGTACCTGGGATTGTCATGTAAAATAATTTTCTTTCTAATTAAAATAAAATATTAAAAATAGAAATCCCTTCGGTAGCTCCTCTTTCATTGGCCCTCTTCCCTATAGTAACTTCTCTCACATATGCACAGTGTATAAAATGGCTACCATAGATGGTGTGTTTGTGTTAAAAAATAACATACAAGCTCTGTGGTGGTGGCACACACCTTTAATCCCAGCACTTGGGAGGCAGAGGCAGGTGGATCTCTGTGAGTTCGAGACCAGCCTGGTCAACAAGAGCTAGTTCCAGGACAGCTTCCAAAGCCACAGAGAAATCCTGTCTCAAACAAACAAACAAAAACAAACAAAATAACATACAGTATAAACTATGAACTACTGAAAATAGAAATAAAGATGTAATTAGATTATAATTCCATAACTGATCTTAATATGCTTTAAGTTCCTTCTTTAAGGAGAATGTGTTTGAATCCTTCTTTCTCATAATCCCTCATGATTTCATTTTCCTTACATAGATTTCTTTTTTTATATTTTGCTATCTTTAGATACTTTAAAATATATGAAGACAGAATTTAATCTTCTTTGAAACATAATGTATATAAAGTAGGTTTTCCTACTTTTTTGTTCCAACTTTTTTTATTTGAATTAGGAACAGGATTGTTTTACATGACAATCCCATTTACCTTCTCCCACCTGTCCTCCCCTCCCTGCCTCCCCAAACCTTATCTGTCACATATCTTTCTCTGGATGTTGAGGCCTTCCATAGGGTGTCATCAGAGTCTTTCGTTTCCTTTGGGGTAGAGCCTAGGCCCACCCCCGTGTGTTTTGGCTCAGGGAGTATTCCTCTATATCGACAGGGATCCCAAAGTCCACACCTATGCTAGGGATAAATACTGGGCTTCTACAGGAGGTCCTGTAGATTTCCGAGGTTTCCTCACAGAAACCCATGTTCCTTGGGTCTGGATCAGTCCCATGCTGGTATTCAAGCTATCTGCATCTGGGTTCCAGTTCAGATCGGTGAATAGTTATGAGTGTCTGCTTCTACTTCCACCAGCTGCTGGATGAGGGCATATAAGTCTGTCATCAATCTCATAATCAGGGGAGGGCATTTGAGGTGGCCTCTCCTCTGTTGCTGAGATAGTTAGCTGGTGTCATCTTTGTAGATCTCCAGATATTACCCTACTGCCTCATTTCTCTGTAAACCAAAAGTGTCTCCCTCTATTATGATATCTCCATTCTTGTTATCATGTATTCTTCCCCCGGACTCATATTTTCTGATCCCTCATGTACTCAGCATCCCTCTTCCTCTCTCCTTCTCATTCTCCTAGCTCCTTCCCCCCTTTTCCCGTGCTCCCAATTTGCTCATCAGATCTTGAACCTCTCCTCTTCTCCAGGGGACCATGTATGTCTCTCTTAGGGACCTCCATGTTTATTAGCTTCATTGGCAGTGTGGGTTGTAGGCTGGTAATCCTTACTCTATGTCTAAAATCCGCATATGAGTGAGTACCTACCATATTTGTTACCACGCTCAGAATGGTTTCTTCTAGATCCATCCATTTTCTTGCAAATTTCAAGATTCCATTGTTTTTTTCCGCTCAGTAGTACTCCATTGTGTAAATGTTAACACATGTTCTCTATCCATTCTTCCTTTGAGGGGCATCTAGTCTGCTTCCAATTTCTGGCTATTACAAATAGTGCTGCTATGAATATCGTTGACCAAATTAACCAAAAGGCAGAGAGAGATCATGCAAATTAACAAAATCAGAAATGAAAAGGGGGACATAACAACGGACACTGAAGAAATCCAGAGAATCTTCAGGTAGTACTTTAAAAACCTGTACTCCACAAAATTGGAAAATTAAACTGAAATGGACAATTTTCTGGACAGTTATCACTTACCAAAATTGAATCAAGAACAGATAAGCAACTTAAATAGACCTATAACCTCTAAGGAAATTGAAGCAGTCATCAAAAAATAGAAGCAGTCATCAAAGTCTCCCAACCAAAAAAAGGCCAGGGCGAGATGGATTTACTGCAGAATTCTACCAGAAATTCAAAAAGTGCTAATACCAATACTCCTCAAATTGTTCCACAAAATAGAAGCAGAAGGGACATTGCCAAACTCTTTTTACGAGGCTACAATTACCTTGATACCCAAGCTACACAAAGACACAACTAAGAAAGAGAACTACAGACCAATATCCCTCGTGAACATTGATGCAAAAATTCTCAATAAAATCCTAGCAAATTGAATACAAGATCATATCAGAGAAATCATCCACCATGATCAAGTAGGCTTCATCCCAGGGATGCAAGGATGGTTCAACATACAAAAATCCATCAATGTAATCCACCATATAAACAGAATGAGAAAAAAAAACAAACATGATCATCTCACTAGATGCTGAAAAAGCCTTTGACAAAATCCAACACCCCTTCATGATAAATGTCTTGGAGAAATCAGGGATAACAGGAACATACCTAAACATAATAAAAGCAATATACAACACGCCAACAGCCAACATCAAATTAAAAGGAGAGAAACTCAATCCAATTCCTCTATAACCGGGGACAATACAAGGCTGTCCACTCTCTCAGTACCTCTTCACTATTGTCCTTGAAGTTCTAGACAACAAGAGGAGATCAAGGAAATACAAATTGGAAAGAAAGAAGTCAAACTCTCACTATTTGCAGATGATATGATAGTCTACATTAATGACCCAAAAAACTCTACCAGGGAACTCCTACAGCTGATAAACACCTTCAGCAAAGTGGCAGGATACAAAATTAACTCAAAAATATCCATAGCCCTACTATACACTGATGACACATTGGTGGAGAAAGAAATCAGAGAAACATCACCCTTTACAATTGCCACAAAAACATAAAATACCTTGGGGCAACACTAACCAAAAATGTGAAACACCTGTACATAAGAATTTTAAGTCTCTAAAGAAAGAAATTAAAGAAGATACCCGAAATTGGAAAGATTTCCCATGCTCTTGGATAGTAAACAATAGAATCAACATAGTAAAAATGGCAGTCTTGCCAAAAGCAATCTATAGATTCAATGCAATCCCCATCAAAACCCTAACACAATTCTTCACAGACCGTGAAAGAACAATTCTCAACTTTATATGGAGAACCAAAAGACCCAGGATAGCCAAAACATCCCTATACAATAAAGGAACTTCTGGAGGCATTACCATCCCAAACTTCAAGCTCTATTACCGAGCTATAGTCCTGAAAATATCTTGGTATTGGCACAAAAATAGACAGGTAGACCAATGGACTAGAATTGAAAACCCTGATATTACCCCACACACCTATGAACACCTGATTTTTGACAAACTATCCAAATTTATACGATGGAACAAAGAGAACATCTTCAACAAATGGTGCTGGCATAACTGGTTGCAAACATGTAGAAGACTGCAGTTAGACCCAAGCCTATCGCCTTGCACAAAACTTAAGTCAAAATGGATTAAAGTTCTCAACATAAATCCAGCTACACTGAACCTATTAGAAGACAAATTGGGAAATACCCTTGAATTAATCGGTACAGGAGACCACTTCCTGAACCTTATACCAGTAGCACAGACACTGAGGTCAACAATTGATAAATGGGACCTTCTGAAACTGAGAAACTTCTGTAAGGCAAAGGAGACAGTCAGCAAGACAAAACGGCAGTCCACAGACTGGGAAAAGATATTCACCAACCCCACATCTGACAGAGGGATGATCTCCAAAATATACAAAGAACTCAAGAAGCTAGTCTCCAAAACACCAAAAAGCCCAATTAAAAATTGGGGTAAAGAACTAAACAGACAATTTTCAATAGAGGAATCTAAAATGGCTGAAAGACACATAAGAAAGTGTTCAACATCCTTAGCCATCAGGCAAATGCAAATCAAAACAACTCTGAGATACCATCTTACTCCTGTCAGAATGGCTAAAATCAAAAACACCAATGACAGTTCATGTTGGAGAGGATGTGGAGAAAGGGGAACACTCCTCCACTGCTGGTGTGAGTGCCAACTTGTACAGCCACTTTGGAAATCAGTATGGGGACTCCTCAAGAAAATGGGAATGAGTCTACTACAAGATCCACCAATTCCACTCTTAGGCATATACCCAAAAGAAGCACATTCATACAACAAGGTTTTCCTGTTAAGGAAGAGTTAGATATGAGAGGTAGAAAATGGCTGCCTAGGGGTCGAAGCTGAATTGAATTTTAGCTGGGCCACATCAAGACAGATGAATTAACTGGGTCTTGGACATACTCACTATGCCTGGCTGATCTTTTTCCTGTAAGTAATTTTGCTTACAATTAGCTATATATTTAATTACTCAGGGGTGCTCTTCTTTTGTAAAAGACAGTGATCTCTAACATAAAATGGAAAACTTGGGATAAAATAAAATTCTGTATGCCAAGAGTTGGTACATTTTTTCCAAGATTTCCTCTCTGTTCCTACCAGTTACACTTCACCTCCTCATCCAATCAGGTGTGCTTGGTTTTAGCTTCTACAAAGGGGATAGTTGCTATCCCCTTCTTTCCTTCTTCTTCTTTTTTTGGGGGGGGCGGTTGAGACAGGGTTTCTCTGTATTGCTTTGCAGGTTGTCCTGGAACTCACTCTATAGACCAGGCTGGCCTGGAACTCACAGAGATCTGCCCACCTCTGCCTCCCAAGTGCTTGGATCAAAGGTATATACCACCAATGCCCGGCTAGGGAGCAGAATTTTTTTAAAAGATTTTTTAATTTGAATTAGAAAGATTATTTTACATGTCAATCCCAATCCCAGTTCCCTCTTCCTCTACACCTCCCATGCCCCCCAAATAACACCCTACCTATAGACCTATACTTTTAATCACAAACTGCTAAGCAGTTGTCATATGATTATAATTTTCGTTTCTACTTTGTATACTACTATATAAATAAAGGATTGAATGATTATTTGCTTAACTTTTTAAAAGTAAAGTAATTACACCAACTAAAGCAGAAGATTTATCTCTTTGGGGTTGAAGTTGCTCTGAAGTCCTGATTATTCACTCAAGTCTACTGCACACATAGTTAATTTTCTAGAAAGATTCTCTGTGTAAAGTAGTTATTAAGCTTTGACCATAGATGCTCACATCTCTGTTCTTAGCACTAGGGAGTCTGAGGCAGGAGGATCACAAATTTGAATCTGGAATGGGTGTAAAAGGTAAATTAACTGTCCTAAGCTTTAATCTGCTCCTGAAGTGATTTGGGAGAGTACAGTAGGGAAGAGAATTGCCAACCTACTTTAAAGGCTACAGAACTGTCTATAGTCATCATCAAAAATAAAATTATATCAACCTCTTAAATCATGTACAGCAGTTAACAAGGGGAGGCAAGGTCCTTCAAGATAATGGGACAAGTCTAAGTAAGAACATCACAAAAATAGGTAATATTTTTATGCCCTTTTCTTTGATCACAGAAGAGTGCCATTTACAGCTTTGCTATTATCATAGGACCATCAATTTTAAGAAAAGAGAAGAACGTATATTCTATGTTGAGGTAAGAGATGGTTTAACATCATAAATTGTTTTTCAAATGAGTAGGCCACATCTCATTTTCATGTAGAAAATGCTATGATAATAAAGCTCTCAAAGTTGAGGCATGGGAATGCTTAATGAAACTACTTTAAAAATGTGAATGAGAGGGCACGAATAAATTTTGTGTAAAGCCCTGAAGACCATGATCTAATTGAATTTCTACCTATAAATTCTACATCCTCAATTGAACACTACAGCCAGAAAGTCACTAGAAAGTGTAGGTAGTTTTGCAGACACTTATGAGAAAGGAATATTTTGTGTTACATTGCAGTCAATCTCATTTCTAATTAAATTAATGTTAATGACAGTGAAATGCATGCTAACAACATTTCTACTTTAGGAAATTTGTTTAGGATGTGTCACAAAACTGATGGGCAAAAAGGGATTCAATAATATTTCCATCTACTTGTTGCATATATTTGTTGTGCATCAAGATTCATATTCAGTTTATCTTGTTGTGACTATTGGTAATAAAAACTGAACTACTCATGTTGCTATTTCTTCTTTCATCAGAAAGTATATAACTTTATAGGATGAATTTTGTATTACTGATATAAATATACTAATGAAATATCAGTGAAATGTTCACCCATTATTCTTTCTCTTAGTATGATTGAAAACTGAAATACAAAATTACATAGTGTCAACACAGAATTTAAGTAACACAATTATATGATGCTGAAAATGGTACATGTTCTTGAGAGATAAATATATAATTTTTTTGCTTGCTCAGGGTTTTTCAGGCAATATTGACAAGTTGATATACTCCCATTAAAATACTTAGTCTATGACAGAGCATCTGCATTTAAAGCCCAGGGAACATTGAAGAAGAGGGGGTAGAAAAGAAAGAATAGAACTTGAGCTGTGAGGTTGTTTCTTCTAGCTATATCACGACATGTATAGACATAAAATGCCAATAATATTTCTTCTTAAATAAGACCTGAACAATGACACCTCCAACTGACATGCCAATGAGAATGGGTGACATTTCACAGGGTCCAACCCCTACATGAAGCACAACAGGCAATTAGGGCAGTTTAAAGTGAGAGAATAAGCCTTTCCTAGGATGAATTCCCTATATAGTAATTCAATCCCAAGTGGTTAGCCCTAAAGACATATATACAAGCAACACTAAGTAGATTCAGCAGGTCATATTAATGTTTATGTACAGATGTGCACATATTTTTGAAGAAAAAGAGGCTATGAATTTGAGAGGGAGAAAGAGAATGAGAAACATTGGTGAGAGGAAATGGAGTGAAGAAATTATAATATTAAAATTTAATTAAAGAAAATTTTGAGACTTAGGAGTTTGCATGCTTGATTTTAGTTGTCAACATGGTGAAATCTACATGCACCTGAGCAGGGTCTCTAAGGATGTCTGCAAGGGATTGTTTCAACAATATTGTTTGAAGTCAAAAGAGCAACCCATTAGGTGGCATCATCCAGTGGCTCTCCAGGGGGTAGATAAGGAGCTAAGTAATGAATGTATTATTTCTTTCCTGTCCGCACATGTATGAGCTGCTGATAATGATTTCAATAGTGTCTCCCATCTTGCTGTAAATTTACAGTGAGGAAATAAGAAATACTGTTCTAGCCACCTGCTGCATGTGCCAACAATGATGAATCCTACTTCTGGTCTACATCCTTGGTAGGAAGTCATGACTTTACCTTAGCAGTTTTACTATCCAAACACACTCCCAATCACATCATGAGGAAAACACCAGAAGACTCTCAGTTGAAATCATTCTGTCCAGTACCTGATGCTCTCCTCTCTGGCTGTACATGTACTGTAGTCCAGCAGCTGCTTCAAGTTCCTAAGGTATTGATTTTATCAAAAATGTAGAGCTGAAATTTTTACCTACTTAATAGAATTGATTTGGGCTTCAAGGGTAGAAACTACCGATAGATATTAATAAATATAAGCAAGTCTTTAATGTTTATTTTTATCAAATTAGGCTTTCATTTGAGGCTATTTATACATTTTCTATTAGTTTCTATGGAAAATGCATTAGCATTTTAATGCATTAATTAAATGAGGAGGTTATAATATAGATCTACAATTTTCTTCATGGCTGCATGATAGGAGATATCTCAAATGAAGAGAGTATGGCCTTCCTAGAAAGGAAACAGATAATAAGATATATGACTACCACTTTTACAAATTGCCAGCATGATTCTTTTAGAAAAAATATACCCTTTAGATACAAAGATGGGCAGCTTCATATGAACAAGGCAGCAAGAATCAAGTGAAATAAATGTGCCTTGATAACATATTAGTGACTCCATTGGTATAAATATTCTTTGCAATTCACAGTGAAATACTATATGATGTTTGATGTGGCCGTCACCACAAGTTAGTGAAGTTCAAAGTGTTCAAGGTATTGTTCTTGAATATCTGCTTCCTCATGTTTTCAAGAGACAAAACTTCTACCTCCTATACAGATATAATGAAAATGCTAATACCATTGCATTGCTACAGGATTGCCAATATATCTACAGAGAGTAGAGAGATTTAGCATTATGTTAATCATGATTCTTGGCAATTAAGCTTAATCTTGCTCCTAATTCAAGCAATATGGACTTGCAATTATTTTTCTTCTCAGTTTAAGTACCAAGCTTGAGAAAGAGATGTGGTTTCTCAAGACTACCATCACCCCAGAGCAGCTTCTGTTCAGTATGCCATCCTTTGCTTATGATTTGACTTCCTTGTCTTCCTAATTAACCATTCTTGCCACAATCAGAACTCTCTTCTTGAGCTGTAGTTCCTGTTTCCCCTAGTATGTACTTATTTATCACTGAGTAGACAGCTGGAATCTTGCCCTCATTGCATCCTTTCCTTCCACACACACAGACACTGTTACTATAAAAGTTAGAGAAACATATTTCCTTAACATGAAACTGCATGTGCTCTACCTATGACATAATCATATAAAAAATCAAATAAGATCACTTTTCTTTCCAGAGCAGTGTTGTGGCGTTCTCTCTCTCTCTCTCTCTCTCTCTCTCTCTCTCTCTCTCTCTCTCTCTCTCTCTCTCTCTGTGTGTGTGTGTTTATTGTATTTTATTTTATTCTCACAGAACTCCTATAAAGGCATAATCTCAGAATCATTCTGTATGGAACAGATTCCCTACCTTTGTGAAAATGAAAACAAAATACATAGTAAAAACATATGATTCAGCAAATATTCTGGTCTAAATATTCCCTTGGCATTTATGTCACAAAATGTCTCCCTTTTCTGGTATTCAGCCTCCCCTTTTAATAGCACACAGAGAATGAACACCGGCTTGAAGTGCCATATGAGGCATTTTTCCCAGGGTCTGGTAGGAACTGGACAATGGCAGGCCAGTGGGCACTTTGCAGAACTGTGTTAGTACAAATACCTTTATGTTCATTTCTCAGGAATCCAGAAAGTCAAGTTTTCTGGTTATGCAAATATTCCTTTTTAGTATTTTTTGACTACTTGGCAGCATTTAAAGTATAACAAATGTACTTTAACAATATCAACATCTAAGCTATGAGTGAATTCTTTTGTTGGGGGGGTGGTATGAAATTTAATAATCCAAAAGACATGGTGACAGTCAGAGACTAAAGGCTGAAATAAAGCAAATATACCTCATGAGAAAAGGTACATTATTTAAAATGGTATATCAAGTGTTATTAAATAATTCAACACAATAAAATAAATTTCATGTGTATGTGTATGTATGTGTATGTGTGTGTGTGTGTGTGTGTGTGTGTGTGTGTGTGTGTGTGTGTGATGGTTAGTATCAATGGTCAAATTGTCAGACCCTGAAATCACCTGGGAGGCAAATCTCCAGGTATATGTGTGAGGAATTATTTAGCCTCTCACTTGCCCTTGAGGGATTAGGCTGATTTTGTTAAGTGAAGTAGAAAGATTGATGCTGAAAAGGGGAGAAGATATTCATTGGGCTTGGGTAAAAAGAAGATGAGTTGAGCAAAGGCATTGCTGGTACACTGCCTCTTCTCTGTAGATGCACTGTGGTCAGCTGCTTCAGTCTTCCTCTAGCGTGACTTCCCATCATGACAAACCAGAACTTACGGGTATGAATCAAAAGAGACTCTCCTTTTCATCACTTCTAAGCATTAGTACTTTCTTTTTATCATAGAAATAGAACAAGTAAATAAGACCATACACAATTCCTTTTCATCATAGGTCTATTTTTTTCTCCACTCACAAATAAAACTTTTCATGCTCTACACATCAACATAGAGGCATGGAGCACCAGGGATGCATCCCACAACCTACAGAGGAAACCTCTCTTCATCTTTCCCTTTGTTGACGTGCAAACATATTTTTCCACCTAAATATCTCGGCTTTCATCAGCATTGTATGTCATCAACAATAATGTTTGAACATACTCTAATTCAAGAGAAAAGGAGGAGAGTTAAGAGAGTGAGAGGAATTAGGGAATGGAATAGGCCAGGGCTTCAGTTCTCCACAGGTATTGTCAGTCAGCTTCAGAACACATTGCTGGGGCCCTCTGTGTTGACAAAGGCCATGATGTCTAATGAGATGCAAACTGCAGGCCCTGACCTTGCACACCTGAAACAGATCCCCTCACACACACTTTTTGACAGAGGAATGATCCTGGTATCTTGGCAAGAGTCCAGCATGATAATTGCATTTCTGTTCATATTTCCTCACCCTGCAGTTTTTACTATTAATGGGAATTCTTCTGATACCTGAGAAAATGGCACATAGGAAAAAATAAAGTTACCACATTCCAAAGAGTGGACATCTCTAACATTAGGAGGGAAATTTAATACTAATCAAGCATCTTTTGTGTTGTTATTTAATTCCTGTTATATAACACATAACAAAGAGAGAGGACACTATAGGGAAAGCATTGGGGAAACACAGGTAGGAAGCAAAGAAACACATCCCAAATTAAACTAAGTTCATTCCAGAAGATTGGACCAAAAATGAGAGTATAATTCTTCTTATGGCAATATGAAAAGAGGTAGATTATTTACATAAACATACTCTTTAATATCCATTATACTTTAATTAGCTTTTGATTACACAAGAAATGTACAAATCCATTCTTATGAAAAAAAACTAATGTTATTACCTCTATTCCATTACAATCCTCAGAGGGAAACAATGCTATTAATTTGACTTATTTCATTCAGAAAACATACACATTTTGTATAACTATAAGTATAACCTTTAAGAAAGAACTAGTGTGTGTGTGACTATTCTATGCAAATTATGGCATGCTTTGTCTGGGCTCTGTGCATGTTTTTTTATCTTTGCTGAATTATTCCAAATCAGCAGCATTTTCTCCATTGCAGCTTTGTATATGGGAGCGTGACATGCTCACGTTGATTTTAAATTTTCTTCCTGTCTTTGAATAGGTATTTATTGCAATGATATTCATTTCAATACCTGCTGTCCTCTGTCACTATGTTCCTTTGTCTTTTTAGAAGATGAAGTAGAACACTAACCTAAAAGAATGCCACAATACTCACCCTTTAATGTCCAATTCAAATGGAAGTTTTATTAAAGCATCTCTATCAGTAGTAATGTGAATTTGTTCTTTGTAATTTTGACATATATAAACAAATATCTGATAATATTATCTTCCAAGTGTCCCCTACAAATCCTTTTAGGCTCCTCTAATACAGCATGCCCCCTAAATCATGTCTACTCAATGATACTCAAGTAGGTTGTTCATTCCACTAGAACATTGGCAGTCTATCAGTGCCCACATCCCAAGAGGAATGTGATACCCATCCCCATAGCAGCCATGAATAACCAACAGCTTGTCTGCTGGGAAAGGGATCTCGGGAGCTCCACAACTGTAACTGCTAGAATACCAACTGATTGATTGTGTGATGGTCTTGTGCAGGTAACCAGAGCTGATGTGGATTCATGTGTGCAACAGACTTGTCATGTCCAGAACTCAATTCACAGCAATCCCACCCACATTCTGGCTCTTTTATTCTTTCTGCTCCATCTTCCATGATATAAGTCGAGCCTTCTAGCAAAGTGGTCAGATGTATGGCTCATCTAAGACTTAACATTCACAGTCACTTCTTTTCATTGCTTTGAACAGTTTTTAGCTTCCCAATTTCTGCTATATAATGTCTAGAGTATAATGCTTTTATGAACAATGTTCAGAGCAGCATAATCTATGGATACAAACATAAAGTTTTAAATAATAGTCTGACAACATGACCATTTAGCACAATGGTTCTGTACCTGTAGGTCTTGATCTCTCTGGGATTGATATACCTTTTCACAGGGGTTGCCCAAGACTGTCAGAAAACACATATGTTTACAAGTCCTAACAGTAGCAAAAGCACAGTTATGAAGTAGCAATGAATTAATTTTATGGGTGAGTGAAGGTTGCCACAACAAGAGGAACTGTGTTAAAGGTCTCAGCATGGGGAAAGTTGAGAAACACTGATTTAGTAAAAGAATAACAGTACAGTTTCTCCTAGACCTAGGGTCTCCCATGCATGATTTTGGTGTTTTTTTTTCTTTCCTTCAAATTTAAAGTGCCAAGTCAGAATTCTACTCTATGAATCAGGCTTCAAATTTAACCAGAGATTTGTTGATTGCCACATTAAACCCATGCTACTATAGGACCATCGAGTACCTCTAGCCTAATAGGCCATTATTCCTGCATGCAGAATCCATCATCCAATGTCTTTTACCCCTGGGAGTCTGTGCCTTCCAGGGCTATGCACATCATCCAGAAAGAGAGCATTTCTGCCTGTTCATGATGGAGTTGTCTATTCTACCAACAAGGTCTGTGGTATCTTCAGCAAGAAGGTAGTATCATCTACTTATTTGGGTCATAAGAGAAATGTCAATAGTTTCTGCTCTTTGGGGTACTTCTGGGGCATATTTATTTCCTCACCATAAATAACTTTCTCTGAGTTGAATCTGTGCAGCACTTACCTATATTCCTGCCACAATGGATCTGCAAAGTAATTTATTCTTGTAGAGTATTTACTTTAACAAATATTTTACATGGAAGGGGTGGGGTTCTTCCTATATCTGTGTCAGTGCACCATTTGCATGGAGTACCTGTGGAGGTCAGAGGGGGGCAAAGATCCTCCTTAGAAACCAGAGTTACAAATGGTTTTTACCTGCCAAGTGGGTGCTGGGAAATGAACCCGGGTCCTCTGCAAGAACAGCTGGTGCACTTAACCTCTTTTCTTTTCTTATTGCTGGAACCAAATACTCAACAGAAACTATGTAAGCATTTATTAACTTTCTTAGGTTTCAGAAGGTGGAATACATGACTAATTGGTGTTTGAGAATCTCACAACAGTGGAAATGTAGTGCATGTTACCACTCATAAATAACACAACAGAGGAAGGTGCAATGCAAATACAACTCAAGGGCATATTCCTTGAACTGTTCCCTCTAATTAGTCCTCATACTCTTACCTTTAACTTAATCTCAAGAAAGCCATCATAATATAAACCCATCAAGGAACTGGCTTTTCCACTGGGTCCCCAACTTCATGATCATTTCTAGGAATGTTTTCACAGACACATGGAGGAATGTGTTTTGTTAATTTTCTAAAGAATTCTCAATCCAATTAATTTGACAAAAACAGAGAGATGTTCTCCCTTTATCCCCACCCAAGTCTGTGAAACCTCTAAGTACAGGACACGTTTGAATTCAAATGAATCCGTTTACCCTGCAAAAGGCTATTCTTCTAAAATGTATTATTTGCATAGAGTAACATGCAAAAAATGTATCATGCTATTTCTGATCAGAGAATGCTAAATTTCAGAAATGTTGGTATTGTAACTCTTAGAGCATAGAATGACTTCTAGAACAATAGTGGCACCTCACATACATCATGTTGTTTCTTGTAATGGAAATCATCCTATATACTTTCAGACTGTCCTCCATATACTTAGAGAAATCTCCTTGAGGAAGGTCCTATCAACTGAATTTGCCCCGGTGGCAATGAAATAAATGCTACCTTCTTTAATCCTTTCTTCTCTTTCTCATTTCCTTTATGTCAGAAATTGATTCAAGTAAATTCAGCATGATCAGGAATAAATGAAAATTTTCATTTTAAATATAAAGTATTGTGGGCAAATTAAATGGTTCTTAAGAGTACAATACCCTGGTCTTCAAATCCTCATATAATGCAATAAAACAAGAATGAGTATCTAGAGATGAATTAAAACTAGCTTCAAGCTGACCAACTGACTGCCCTTGAACAGATCCCATTAGCACAGACTACTGAACCTTCAACTTGTTAATATTTTAAATGAAGTTCCAAAATACATCTCTCTAGAGTCTTCTGTCTCTAGGAATGGCACTGATTTTCTGCTGTGGTGAAAGAGCCAGTATTTTCCTGAAGACGTGTATTAATTCTGGTCTTAACCTTAAAGAACTTTTTTCAACTTAACTGCAAATCATGTTTTATAACTTGAAATTCTGAGTAGCCTTGTTTGAAAGTGAATGTATAATGAGATTTAATAGATATATTGATTTTCTCAAGATTCCATTGTATTTTATGAATTAATTGCAATCTTTAACACTCATTAAAACTGAATGTTTCTTCTGTAACAGGGAATATCTTAATTAGAACATTATGCTTTAAATATTTTACAAATAGATGTTAATCTTGAAACTTGTCTTTTGAGGGTCAAAAGAAGAATTTGCATTTGTACAGAAGATCTCCATAATTTCCTTTGAATAGATAGGCTTTTGACTGAGATTTTGTATTTTTTTCTTGAACTGGTTATACTATTTCTTATTATGCTATTATTCTCCACAGCAAGAATATTTAAAAATAAAATATATGATATAACTTGTCTATATCTATTTCTTTCCCGTTTATGTGCCTAGCTCTTCAACTCATTCTTCCATTGCCAATGAGATTTGAAAATAAATTTACATTATAAAAAAACATTGTTGCCATCATTTACCTGGAGCAAAGATCATCCAAAAATGAATATTATCATAAATAGATATTCAATTAAATTAACCAAAATTACTGTTGTGCCATATTTCTTCTAAACTGTTAATTTTATAATCAAAGTGTTCTGCAATAGTTCTTCCAAGGTATGAGTTAATGACTAGATGGACTTCATGGAATGGGACAAGCTACATATAATAGTTTAAGCTTCTGTCGCTGTGGAACATTCCTTTACTGTAGGATATCCCCTTGCTGTGAGACATCTTGTTCTTTGAAATGTAGCTGGATAGTCCTTGTGCAATCCATTGGAAGAGATGAAAAGAGTTCCCAGTTTGGCATAGAGGTATGCTCCCAGAACCTCATTTTTTCATTATTGAATCAGAAACTTGATTGACAATTAAATTTGACCCAAGTCTCCATTTGTCTTAATAAAACCTTTCTTTAAAACAATTTCTGCCCTTATAGCTGCCAGAAATATTTTTCAAAGAAATTTATTGACTGTTTTATAAGGTTAATTGAAGTGGAAGAATTTTTTTCCTTAAGAAATAGTAATCCTTGACCTCTGCCTATAAAATAAATAAGTTTTCCTATGCCTGTTTGATTTATTACAGAGACACAATTTGCTTCCTTTCCTTGTTTTTTTGGTTTTTTTTACATATATTTCATTTTTCCTGGCAGAGTCTCACATTTTGGTATGAATCTGCCTTTAAGTATTTATTGTATTTGCAAGACAATTCTATTCTCTGTAACTCACTGTGTTCCAACTTGGCAGAGTCATTCAGACATATAAAGGGTTCCTCTGAGAAAGCCAAGACTTAGAACTAGTTGCTTTCTTCTAAAGAAATGAACTGAGATAAAAGTTTCCACTAATAACAACATAGACTCTGAAAAGGGGTCAGTTTTTAAAGCACTAAGTCACTGGACTAATCCTGGAGAAGTACGAGAAGGAGGAGGGGGTGTGGAGGAGGGGGATGAAGAGGAGAAGGAGGGAGAGAAGCAAGAGGATGAAGAGGAGGAAGAGGAAGAGGAGGAGAAAGAGGATGAGGAGGAGAGGAATAGGAAAAGTGAAAGGAGGAGGGAGAGGAGAAGGAGAAGAAAGATCGATATGACATTGTTTAGTGAATTTACATTTTTGTAGGCAGAAGAGGATGAAGATGAGAAGGAAGAGGAGGAAGAGGAGGAGAAGGAGGCATGAATATCAGTAAGACAGTTTAGTGAATTTACATATTCATTTTGAGTTTTAGTTACTATTTATAAATTTTCCTTGAGATGATATCTTATATAAGTATATATAATTATATGTTTTTATTTCAATCTAACCATACAAATTTAAAAATATCTGTAAGTCTACACTTGGAAGGTGGAATCCAGTGGCAGGCTGAACTACATAATGAGTTAGTGGCCAGCCTTGGCTACAAGATATCCCTTTTCAATGATTTAATGTATCTATATAAAGTCTGTGACCCAACAAATGTGATATAATATGTGATATTTTTCTTTTGTGGATATCTTATTTTGCATCAATTTTTCTATAAAAATTATGTGGTCAATATATACATACTTTCCCAATGTGGTGATGCCTTATTTTTAAATATGTATTTATATATAATCAAATTGAATATATCTTGTTTTAAATTAGAATATATTTAAATATAACTATAAATATTTAAGATATACATTCACATATTTTCATGTCTTTATACATTCCTCATTTGTACACTTCAGTTAGTTTCATATTTTATCTTCTGTGAACACATTAACTTTTATTTTGTCTCCTTCTACCAATCTTGTTTGGTTTTCCCTAGGTCCCTAAGCAACCTAGTCTGTTTCTTGTTTATCCAAGAAGTGTCATATATGGATTCCTTCCCAGGAAGTTGGCCTTAAGTCAAATCAGACATTGGTTGGCTACTCCGACAAGTTGTGTATCACCATTGCCCTAGCATATTTTGCAGGCAGGAGAGATTGTAGGTGGAGGGTTTTGTGGCTTTATTAGTGTCCAGACTTCTCTTTCCATGACCTGAAGAGTACCTTCCCATACAAAAGACACTAGAATACAGGGGTGAAGTCTCCATATAGACACCAGCTCTGCTTATCTTTGTTCAAGGAGTTATGTAAGTCTTGTCCTTGGAAATGGGAATCTGCTGCTAGTTTATAGAGAGAAACCCTTCTTCTTAGCTTCAGCCCGGGTTGTTTGGGATTTCCATTGGACTTCCTTGACCAAGAACTCAGTTTAATGCAACCCAGTCCATCACTGGAAACCTTGCTTGGCTTCAAGAGATAGCCAGGTGAGATTCAGTGTCCACCATTATTAGGAGGTCCCTTTAGGTTTACATTCACATATTCAAGGAATTTTCCACTATACTGGTTCTATATCACCTTCCATATACCCCCTAATTCCAGCAGTCTTTCCATGTACTCTCTCCCTCCACCCTACCTCCCTACCACTTGACCCCTCCTTCTCACATCTCTATCTGTCTCCATTCCACACATAGCCTTCCCAGGGAGATCCATGTAT
The DNA here is from genome assembly GCF_003668045.3 of Cricetulus griseus. Lineage (NCBI taxonomy): Eukaryota > Metazoa > Chordata > Mammalia > Rodentia > Cricetidae > Cricetulus > Cricetulus griseus. The sequence continues at coordinate 7,070,718 of NC_048600.1, read as the reverse complement.
CAGCCATACAACCTTCCTCTTTACCTAATGTAGTGGCTGGTTTTGTGTGTCAACTTGATGCAAGCTAGAGTCATTAGAGAGTAAGGGCCCTCAGATGGGGAAATGTCCATGAGATCTAGCTAGCTATAAGGCATTTTCTCAATTAGTAATCAAAAGGAGAATGATGGGGAATGTACTTCTGTGTATGTTTATCTTATTGATTGTTGAATAAAATACTGTTTGGCCAATGAGAGCAAGTTAGGCAGAACTAGGAGTCAAAGAGGATTCTGGGAAATGTAGTAGAAAAGTGGTGATCCAGGCAGGAAGTGACATAGCAAGGAGACTCATATTTAAAGAAGGAGAAACAGTAAGCATCTCTCTTTTCCCCTCTGCTCCTGCTCCAGCAGCACAATGTGATCCACCGGCAAGGAGGGACGCCAATAAGGCGTCCGATAAGATAAGTCTTATAAAATATATAGATTTATGATAATTGAGAATGAGCTAACAGATGAGAATCCTAGTCGTTGGCCAAGCAGCTTTGAACCTAATACAAGTTTTTGTGTATTTACTTGGGCCTAACTCAGGCGGGCTGCTGGCGTAAAGCACATACATGGCGATGGAGCTCAGGCAGCTTTTGGCAGAAAGATTTATCATAACATGAGAAGACCAGCCCACAGTGGGTGGTACCACCCTTGGTATAGTTATCCTGGGATCTATAAGAAAGCAGGATGATCAAGCCAGGAGAAGCAAGCTAGTAAGCAGAATACCTCCATAGCCTCTGTATCAGCTCCTACCTCCAGGTTCCTGCCGAGTTTTAGTTTCTGTCCTGACATCCTTTGGTGAAAAACAGCAATGTGAAATTATAACATGAATAAACCCCTTCCTCCTTAATCTGCTTTTTTGTCATGGTGTTTTGTTGCAGCAATAAAAACCCTAACTAAGATACCCAGTATCTCTGGATTTATTCAACTGTAGTTTGGTTATTATTTACGTAATGTCTAACACCCATTAATAGGTGAATACATACCAAGCTTGTATTTCTGTATCAGGGTTGCCTCTCTCGCTGAATGATTTTTTTTTTAGTTCTATCCGTTTGCCTGGAAATTTAATGATGCCATTTTTAATAGCTGATTAATGAGTAACACTCCGTATTTTATTAATCCATTCTTCAACTGAGGGACATGTGGGTTGCTTCCCATTTCTAGATATTATGAATAGAGTTGCTATGAAAATGGTTAAACATGTGTTCACGTGGTAGGACAGAGCACCCTTTGAGTACATGCTCAAGAGTGGTGTAGCTTCCTCTTGAGGTAGATTGATTCCCAACTTTCTGAGGAACCGCTGTACTGATTTCCATAGTGGGTGCAAAAGTTTGCACTCCCACCAGTAAAGGAGGAGATTTTCCCATGTTCCAAATCCTCAAAAGCATGAGTTGTTATTTATGTTATTGATCTTATCTATTCTGACAAGTATAAGATGGAATCTTAAGGTAGTTTGATTTGCATTTCTCTGATGGCTAAGGCTGTCCACTCTCTCCATATCTCTTCAATATTGTACATGAAGTTCTAGCTAAAGCAATAAGAAAAGCAGATCAAAGGGATATAAATTGGAAAGGAAGAAGTCAAACATTCACTATTTGCAGATGATATGATAGTCTACATAAGTGACCCAAAAAATTCTACCAGGGAACTCCTACCGCTGATAAACACTTTCAGAAAAGTAGCAGGATACAAAATTAACTCAAAAAAACCAGTAGCCCTATTATATACAGATGATAAATCCAATGAGAAAGAAATCAGAGAAACATCACCTTTACAATATGCACAAGCAAGATAAAATATCTTGGGGTACTGCTAACCAAAAAGTGAAAAACCTGAACAGGAAGAATTTTTAAGTCTTTAAAGAAAGAAATTAAAAAAGATTCCAGAAAATGGAAAGATCTCCCATGCTCTTGGAGAGGTAAGATCAACATAGTAAAAATGGCAATCTTGCCAAAAGCAATCTACAGATTCAATACCCTCCCCATCAAAATTCCAACACAGTTCTTCACAGACCTTGAAAGGACAATACTCAACGTTATATGGAAAAACAAAAAACCCAGGATCACCAAAACAACACTGTACAATAAAGGATCTTCTGGTGACATCACCATCCCTGACTTCAAGCTCTATTATAGAGCCGTAGTTCTGAAAACAGCTTGGTATTGGCACAAAAATAGACAGATAAACCAATGGAATCAAATTGAAAACACTGATATTAACCAACACACCTATGAACTAAATGCTAAATCTCAATCTTCTTGATCCCTGATGTTCTCCTGCCTCCTCTTCTTCCTTTCTCTTTCTCCTCCTTTCCTCCCCTCTCCCTCAGTGCTCCCAATTTGCTCAGACCTTGTCCCTTTCCCCTTCTTCAGGAGATCATATGTTTCCTAGGTTTTCTGGTGATGTGTATTGTAGGCTTGTAATCCTTTACTCTATGTCGAACAACCATATCTGAGTGATTACATACCATGCTTGTTTTTCTGTGACTGGGTTACCTCACTCAGGATGGTTTCTTCCAGTTCCATCCATTTGCCTGTGAATTTCAAGATTTCATTGTTTGTTTTTTGTTTTTTCCTTGTTGAATAATACTACACTGTGTAAATGTATCACATTTTCTCCATCCATTCTTTGGTTGAGGGGCATCTAGGTTGCTTCTAGGTTCTGGCTATTACAAACAATTCTGCTATAAATATAGTTGAACATAAGTCCTTGCTGTATGAATGTGTATCTTTTGGGTATATGCCCAAGAGTGGAATTGCTGGATCTTGAGGTAGACTGATTCCCATTTCCCTGAGAAACTGCCATACTGATTTACAAAATGACCACACAAGTTTGCACTCCCACCTGCAGTGGAGGAGTGTTCCCCTTCCAGCACAGACTGTCATTGGCATTTTTGATTTTAGCTATTCTGGCATGTGTAAGATTGTATCTCAGAGTTCTTTTGATTTGTATTTCCTTGATGGCTAAGGATGTTGAGCACTTTCTTAAGTGTCTTTCGGTCATTTTAGATTCCTCTATTGAGAATTCTTTATTTAGTTCTGAATCCCAGTTTTTAATTGAATTGTTTGGTGTTTGGTGAGTAGTTTCTTGAGTTATTTGTATATTTTGGAAATCAGCCCTCTAAGATGTGGGAATGGTGAAGATCTTTTCCCATTTTGTTGGCTGTTATTTAGTCTTGTCAGACAATTCTTAAACATGCAAATACACAAAATCAATACAATATTTCTATGCTAATAAAAAGTATTGGGAAAGAAATCCCATCCACAGTGCTTCAATAAATACTCCTAAATAAACTTAACTAAGGAAGTAAAAGACTTCTATAATGCAAACTTTAGAACACCAAGTAAAGAAACTACAAGATTGACAGATGCCTGATGCTCTTATGTTAGAAATTATTATTATTATTATTATTATTATTATTATTATTATTATTTGGTTTTTCAAAACAGGGTTTCTCTGTGTAGCTTTGGAACCTATCCTACCTCTGGAGACCAGACTGGCCTCGAACTCACAGAGATCTGCCTGCCTCTGCCTCCTGAGTACTGGGATTAAAGGCATGTTCCACCAATGCCCGGCTATGTTAGAAATTATTGATATTGTAAACATATTGTGCTGTCCCAAAGAATTTCTGTATTCAATATCATCCCCAGTGAGAGGCTCATAAAATTCTTCAAATAACTAGAAAAAATAATTATATGGAATCATAAAAGATGCTATATTGCCAATTCAGTACATATTGAGAAAATAGGTTAAAGGAATCACCATATTTGGGACAGTTTAAGGAATTTCCCTATCTTTGAAAAGAGAGCAGGATTGAGTGTGCATTGCTCATTAAGGTAGAAAGCATCCCACATTTGAAATCTGTTGTATAGGTATTCATCCTTCTTTTCTCACTTCCATTTGTCTAGAGATTGTTAGTATTCAGGCATCTGTACTAGCCTGTCCTTGGGATTCTGACAGGATCTTCCCTCAGCTGTGGCCACTATGAACACCACCTGGGAAGATTGACAATGTTCCCTTTTAAAGGGGCCCTGTCTACCTCCCATCTCTGTCTGTCTGTCCCTCTTTCCCACAAACTCACTCCTCACTCACTCACTCACTCACTCACTCTTTGATTCTCTGCCTGTCTCTCTGTGTCTCTGTGTCTCTGTCTCTCTCTGCTTCTCTCTTCTCTTAAGCCACTCCTGTACCTAGAGGTCAGTCTCCCTTTTCCACTTCCACTTTTTTCCACTCACTTTCCCCCAATAAAAATCCCTTTCACCCAAGCTTTGTAGCATGGCAACTTTCTCTTTTGTGGTGCTTTTTAAAATTACAAAAATGATTAGTATGATCCCATTACTAGACACAGTATTCTCTACTCTGTTGCTTTTTTTCAGAGACATTCACTTTTTTTCCTCAATCTTCTCTCCTCCAGCAGTGTACCAGCGGGAGGTGTCTCTAATCTTCACTCTGTGCCCTTATGTACATGAACTACTGCACAATCATGATGGCATTCTTAAAACAAGTGATTTATTGTAACAAATTACTTGGCCATGAATAGTGATAAGATGAAATCTAAACACTAAATCAAAATTCCTTTTATGAAAAATTTAAGAAGCATACATTTTGTTGAGTAATGACTAAAGTTTTGTATAATCACTCTCTAAATAGACTGAGCTTGTTTTTGGCTTTTCATGTCTCCCCAGAAATGCCATATATTTTATTCATGGTTAAAAAAAATTGAACAGGAAAAGTTGCTACAACATTTTTACTATGTTATCAATTGAGAATTTTTATGTACCACATTTTTATTAAAATCTCACTTTCCTTTTAATAAATATATATTAGATCACATGTAAATCCTTGTTCTAAAAGATTTCCTGTAATGTAACCCATGTGTTTATAAATTGTTGATATGATTTGATATAACCAACAAATTTTGAATTTTACATGCCTATTTGAAGGATACATAGCTATCAGCATGTGGGAAGTGGCATACCTCATTCCCTTTCAAGCTGCCAATGTTCAGTACTATTCATTTGATATTGGGCTAAATATTTCAAAGTTTGGACATACATATTTCATGACATTTCACTTAACTATAGATTTTTATGCTTTATACCACAGGAGGCTGTCAACATTCTAATCACTCCTGTGAGAGGTGCTGCCTGAAAACATGGAACAAAATTATCCATTTGATTTGAGTTTTTGGATTTTAAGTATGTAGTAAAGTGGAAAAATACGAGGATAATCTCAGAACTATTATTTTAGTTCTGAAGGACCCAGCAATGTATCTTCCACAAAAGCAAGCGGAATTTTCCTGCTGAATCATCTCCAACTATAATGAGAGTTATACCTTGGATCTTTTCTGAACCAGCCCCATAATCAACTCATTGGTTCTGATTTTCCAAATGATTGGTGTCTGTGAGTTCTATGCTACCCTCTCTCAGAAGCTTGGACCCAGTGCCTGAGTGCTCAATATGGCACTTCGTTAATCTCTTGTACTTCCTCTTGTGGTCTCATAGCTTCTCAGTAATTATTCTTTGAACTGTGATGTTGAACTGCTGATAATTTACATTATGAAATACTTGATAAATGTGAAACTCTCTTTAGGTCATTTAACTATCCTAACCTTTGATGTTTGTGGTGGGAGAGGAAAAAGAATGCACCCACAAAGGAAGATATTTGCAATACAGAACTGAATGCAACATTAATAATATAGCTGTATACATTTGTGTCCACTCACAGATGTGCATGCACAACACACACACACACACACACACACACACACACACACACACACACACACACCTTACTTTGGGGAAAACAGCCCTCCATCTTATTTTCTTATTTTCAATTTTCTCCAAAATCACTTTGCTTTGAAGGATGGCACTAACAGTTTGCTTCCAACTTTATTCACTCCTTGTCCTCCTTGTTGGCTCTGGTGAACATTCCCCACTATGTATCCAAAGCCACCTTTAAAACACAAATATCACAACTCACACCTCTATAAACCAAAGGCCCTGATTGCTCTTGAGACAATGTGCACAATCCTTGTCCAGGAGTTCAAGATACTCCACTAACTGGTCTCCTGCCATTGTTCCATTCACAGCAACCCTGACCTGTTCCTCACGCCACTGAATCCACAAACACTGAATGTTTCAGAACTTCTGGATGCTCTACCTCTGCAGGAGGTAGTGAAGCATTGTTTACCATCTTCTCCTCTCACATTTGATACTTAGTATCTAAGTCAGCCAGTGTGAGCAGCTGGCCTGAGCATCATTCTTACAAACTCTTAGTATTGCTCTTGATTCTCCCTACTATGTCACCAATATTTCCCACTGCCTTATATTATTATTCCCTGTTTATTAATCACAATCCTCCACTTGGCTCTGAGTTAATTCCACATATTTGCAGCAGAGTGCCTGCACATTAAAATGATTGTTTTTTGAATGAATATACAGAGAATTCAGTACTAGGTACCAAGTCATATAATGCCTGTAATCACACAGATGGTTGTAAACTGTAAGCGAAGATAGTATTTTTTTAATTATTTTAACTTTCTCAAGAGAAGCTTGTAAGTAAATGAGATGGAGGACACACAATTAATGTATGATTCTAAGGGGCCACATCATTAATATATGATCCCAATTTATGCCTGACTAGTCATATAATTTTTATCATAACTATGTCCCAGCCGTGGCTTCAGTCTTCTACCTCTTTACACTACAAGCTACAATTTTTTGCTTTTATACTTATGAAAATATTAGGCCATCAACTTCTATTATAAAAAGTGCATGGAGGTTATCACTACTGTTAACAATCAATGCAATCTGGAGATTGGAAATGAGAATATGACAATAAAAGCATTCATTTACAAGTGACACAAAATCTGTGTCAATAAAAGCATCTCTTTAAAAATGTGTTCTGGAAAAGGGACCTGCCTGGGGTGGCTACTCCCAGCCCTATCAGAGACCTTATAGACTGGGAGAAGCCCAGAAAGGAACCTGGAACAATCACCATCAGAGAGGCTCCTTCCAACAACAGATGGAAACAGATGTAGAGACAAGGAAGTTGGTGAATCCTGTGGAAGAGAGCGAGGGAGGATTGTACTAGTCAAAGGGCGAGGAACACCACAGAATTAAAAAACCACTGAGACTGAACAAGCAATCAACGAGCATCCCTGGGTCTAAATTAGGTTATCTGCTTCTATGTTGATTGTGTAGTTTCGTCTTCTTCTGGGACTCCTAACAGTAGTAGTAGGAGATGTCTCTAATTTGCCTGATTTTGGAAGCCTTTTCCTCCTACTGGGTTGCCATGTCCCTCTTTAATATAAGGGGAGGTGCCTAGTCCTATTCTACTTATATGCTATGTTTGGTTGGTGTTACTGGGAGGCCTAGCCTTTTCTAAAGGGAAATGGAAGAAGAGTAGATATGGAGGGGGTAGGAGAGTAGAGGGACTCAGAGGCAAGGAGGTAAGGTAAAATATGTCAAGGTGTAACATATGAGAGAATAAATTAATTAAAAAATATTGTGTTCCTGAAAAACAACATAATGGAGGAAGTAACATTGCATTTCAATAAGAAAAGTGGTTAAACGTTAAAGCCCTATATTTTAGAGCATTTCATATTGCAAATGGGTGCATCAGACTCTCAAACAATTTTAGCTCTGTGTCCTGGATGTTATTTATAAACTCACTGCTATTCTATCAGAAGAAAAGCTGGTAACTTTGTCACCATTAGTATGCACACATGACTCTACTTGGCACCATCCTACAGATCTATAAACCTAACAAATGAATTGGAAAAGAAACACATTCTGGTTCCAGATGGATTTACTTGCCTGAAAAGTATATGAAATTTGCTTACACTTAGTACTTGGGAAACTTGTGCTCATCAGTGAAGACTCATAGTTTTGGGTAGAATGCGATTCTACACAGTTGCAAGGACTCTTTGTACTTTGAATCACGTTGAGGTTATTCCATTTATGGTGTACATAAAATAACTAAAAATGGTTTGCAGTGAGTTTCCATCCATTTTATAAAGAAATAGGCTTAGCAAAATATTTGGAATGTGTAAACTTTATGGCCTGTATTATTGGGGAAATATTTTCTGAAACAGCACATTTACAGAGAGAATGTGTAAACCTAGGCAAGTTGCTTCCATAAATTAAAGAGGGGAATGGTAGACTGCATTGTTGAAATTCTTGACACAAATCCTGGAGTCCAAAGACTTGGATACTGACCCCAGATCTGACACTTATTTGACAATTTTATATTGGGAGGAGGAAGACCAGTTACTTAATCTACAATAACCTGGATACATATACTACTTTGAACATTAACATATATCTTATTATAGATTGAATGTAAAATGTTTAACAGAGTCTCGCATTTAGTACGTATCAATAATAACAAGTGTTTGCTTATTAGTGATGATTCTGAACCAGGAGTGAAGATGCAAGCCTCTGGAGATTGAGGCAGGGGGATCCTAAGTAGAAAGCCAGCCTGGGCTAAACAGTGACACTGTGTCTCAGAAAACAAGGAACCTAGGCTCTCTTTTCTGTTTCTTTTATCATCTGTAGTAGGAGAAAGCTAATGTTAAATAAGAAAAATAGCAGAATTGTTAAGCAACCTGAAACATAATTCTAAGTGAACAATTATGATCCACAAAGTCACTAATAACAAAAATGTTTCAGGCTAATCTAATCAGGAGAGTTTAATACATCATTTGAATTTCATAGATTTCTCCGTGTAAATTGGGGGAAGTGTTGGTCATCTTCCCTAGCTTACTTTTAAGGATATTTAAAAATATTAAACAGCAGAAGAACAAGAAATAAGCTCTGAGTGTGCCCCTTTGTGCATAGTGACTTGCAGTTTTGGACTACTTTGAGACACCAGAGGATACTGAAACTATGGATGGCACGAGGCAGATATGTGGAAAATTAGTTCCTGAAATAATGTTTGTTCAGGCTGTTAGAGCAAGTCCATTTCCCTGCAGGCAGATATTTTGAAGGTTGTGCTGGCTTCATTTTCTGGGCAGAATGGGAAAGAACAGGACGTTAATCATATCTGCCCATGTGTCATGTACCTTTGGAACTACTCAATAAACATTAATTGATGAAGATGATACTGTGAGGACTATGTTTTGGGAAATTGATTCACAGAAGTCAGTCAGCCATAGGCAGTTGTACCAATGTGATTGGATGTTTCCAGCATCTTTCATTTAATTCTTTGTAAGACTATGTCAAAGTAGCAAATGTCTTTAATTTGTTTCCTAAGCACACCCATCCTCTCTCCCTCCCTCCCTTCTTTCCTCCTTCCCTCTCTTCCTCCTTCCCTCCCTCCCTCCCTCCCTCCCCCCTCCCTCCTCTCCCAACATTCCTTTCCTTCCCTTATGTTGTCCTTCCCTCTTTCCTTCATCCCTCCCTCCCTCCTTCGCCCACCCCCTTCCTTCATTCATTTATGAATCTCTTTCTTTCCTCTCTCTTTCTTCCCCCCACACCCCTTCCCTACTTTTGATCTTTCCTTTGCCCCACATTTTTTGAGTTTTCCTTCTTGCTGTTTTATTTTGTTCTCCAGTATTACTTGTTTAAATACTGCACACTTCAACATCATCCCATTGTGTTAAAAGAACAATCATATTTTACCTAAATTTACCCCTTTAGAATTAGCCCTTGACAAGCATAATTGACAAACTTGGAAGATAAGAGAAGGTGACATAGACCAGTGTTCTTTTTTCCAAATATCTAAATATTTTTATTTTTAAAATTAAAATATATTTATAAATTTTTAAAATTAAAATATATTTATATCGTTTCCCTCTTCCTTTACCTCCTTCTAACCCCTCCATAGCACTATTTCAAATTCAAGACCTCTCACTCCTTCATTGATGATATATATGTATAAATAATTTATGTGTGTGTATATATAAATATATATATATATATACATATATATTCCAAAACACATAAATATGCCCTTCCATATTGTTGCTCATATCTGTATGATTTTAGGGGTGACCACCAGTGTTATTTTTTTGTTTATCTTGACTTTGCTCTTCCCTGAAACTAGGGTTCAAATGGTCTTTCTGATCTTCCAAATTTTGCAAAGCATAGTAAGTTTGAGAATATAAAAACACTAGTACTGACATATTTCAGACCAAAGAGAGACCAGCACCTCTAGTTAAAGCACAATCCCAGCACTCAGGAGGCAGAGGCAGGCAGATCTCTGTGAATTTGAGTTCAGCCTGGTCTACAGAACAAATTCCAGGAGACTCCAAAAGCTACACAGAGAAATGCTTTTTAAAATAAAGCCAAAAAAGAAAAAGAAAATAAATAACATTTTGGTTAGGAATGTGAGCTCTTGCCCACTCCCCCTTCTCAGCACTGGGACCCTGCCTGGCTAGAACCTGTGCAACCCCAGGGCATGCTGCCATAGTCTTCTTGCATTCACTTGAGCATCTTCCCAGTATATCTATCTGGAAGATGTTGCTTCTTTGCTGTCCCCCCTCCCCTCTGGCTCTTAGAATCATTCTGCCTCCTCTTCCACATAGCTCCCTGAGGCTTGAGGAAAGGGGCTTGACGAAGTCATCCCATTTAGAACTGACTGTCTAAAGTGTGTCAACTTCTGCACACTTTCCATTCGTGGATCTCTGTGTTAGTTTCTGTTTAGTGCTAGAAGACACTTCTCTGATGATGGCTGTCTCCTGCAGCTTTCATTGGGCAATTTTGTCCTACCGGTCTTGTGTTTGTGTGCCATGGTTTCCAAATTTATATGGTGCATTTTTTACAGATTTTATATTGTGTGTGTGTGTGTGTCCTGTACTTTTCTCTTTGGATAAGGGAAGAATTTAGGGAAGGAAAACTGTGATAGTGTTTGTTTTATGAAAAAAATATTTTCAATAAAAACAAAGACATGTAAATACAGAGTGCTTAAACCAGTTTCTGAGATCAGCCCTTCCCTAATGGTTGTGGAATTCCGAATCCCCTTTAGGTACATGCACAGGGGAATGTTTCTAATCATATAACATAATTGTGAACCTGAAGCTTTCTATTAGACAAGGTTAAACTCTGATAGTTTTATTTTTCCTAGAATATAATCAATTAGAGATGGAAGTGATGGAATTGAAGACCTTAGCGTCAGAATGTCTACATTGTTGATAAATAAGCAAACAAACAAACAAACAAACAAAACAAAACAAAACAAAAAACAAGTGAGCCGGGGACAAGTAAATTTGCATTAATATTTTAATAACATAGCACTGAGGTTTGTATTGTTTTCCTTGAAAATATAAAGTTATCAGGCTTATTTTAGAACCATCATCAGTTTTGTTTGGAGCCTCAAATTCCCACAATCACATGTTAAAGTAACTTCTCACAGAACACCTGGAATCCAATACATGGATAAGAAAGAGATGCAGACAGGAGACATTGCCCTGTAAAGCTCATAAAAGAAACCCTAGGGTTATGACATCTTGGAGAGTGCCCAAATCCTTCAGCAAAGGAAAGGGGTGTACTGTTTCTGAGTTTCTGAGAGTAATACTTTTTCTGGGAAATAGCTACTTAACTTAACAATATTTTAAAGTCTCTTGGTGTTAATCTGGGTTATTTGGTTTCTTTTCTTTTTCTTCAAGAAACAATAAAGGGAGTAGCAATGTTTGTTGTCTCTAAAGAAATATAATATCTAAATAATTTTCTATTTAAATTCTTTAATTACTACTCATATTCATATCCATCCTCCCCAGTCCCTTACCCTCCCATACTCCCATGTTCCCCAACAAACCCTCCACAACCCACCCCCCAACTCCTCCCCAGGGATAATAAGGCCCTCCACCAGGGACCTTCAAAGTCTGTCATATCATTTGGGAGAGGGCCTAGGCCCTCGTTGATGTATCTAGGCTGCAATAGTATCCCTCCATAGGGAATGGGCTCCCGAAGTCCATTTGTGCTCTAGGGACAAAGACTGGCTCCACTGTTAGAGGTCCCATAGACTGCCTTGGCTTCCTAGCTGGCACCCACGTTCTGAGGGTCTGTTTCAGTCCAATGCTGTTTCCCAAGCTTAATGTCTATGGTCCCCATGCTATCAGTAGGTCAGTTACACAGTTTCTGCAGGTTGCTCTGGGCCCATCTTGGCACCTTTGCCCATCCCTCCTCCCTCTCCACAACCAAATTCCAGTAGTATGTTTCAGTGCTTAGCTGTGGGTGCCTGTTTCTATTTCTGTTTTGAAGGCTCTCCTTCCTCTCCCCATGCCTAGGCTCCCACATTGGTTAGGTGTACTTGTCCCCATCCCCTTCTTCGAGGGACTATGCTATCTTCTCTTGGGTCCTCCTTGTTTCCTAGCAACTCTGACAGTGTGGATTATAGACTAGTGATCCTTTGCTCTATGTCTAAAAATCAAAAATGAGTGAGTATATACCATGTTTATCTTTCTGTGAATGGGTTACCTCACTGAGGATGGTTTCTTCTAGTTCCATCCATTTGCCTGTGAATTTCAAGATTCCATTGTGTTTTTTTTTCCACTGAGTAGTACTCCATTGTGTAAATGCATCACATTTTCTCTATCCATTCTTCAGTTCAGGTCCAGGTTCTGGCTATTACAAAGAATGCTGCTATGAACATAGTTGAATATATGTCCTTATTGTATGAGTGTGCATTTGTTGGGTATATGCCCAAGAGAGGAATTGATGGATTTTGAAGTAGACTGCCATTTTCCTGAGAAACCACCATAAGGATTTCCAAAATGGTTGTACAAGTTTGCACTCCCACCAGAAATGAAGGAGAGTTCCTCTTTCTCCGCATCCTCTCCAGGATAAACTGCCATTGGTATTTTTTATTTTAGCCATTCTGACAGGAGTAAGATGGTATCTCAGAGTGGTTTTGAGTTGCATTTCCATGATGGCTAAAGATGTTGAGCACTTTCTCAAGTGTCTTTCAGCCATTTTTGGATTCCTCTGTTGAGAATTCTCTATTTTGCTCTGCACTCCAACTTTTAACTGCAATGTTTGGTGTTTTGGTGGCTGGCTTCTTGAGTTCATTTTATATCTTGGTGATGATCCTTCTTCCAGATGTGGGGTTGGTGAATATCTTTTCCCATTTTGTGGGCTGGCATTTTGTCTTGCTGACTGTGTCCTTTGCCTTACAGAAGCTTCTCAGTTTCAGGAATTTCCATTTTTGTTAATCTTAAGGCTTGTTCTACTGGAGTTACTTCAGAAAGTGGTATCCTCTACCAATTTCTTCAAGGGTACCACCTAACTTCTCTTCTAGTAGGTTCAGTATGGCTAAATTTATGTTGAGGTATTTGATCCATTTGGATTTAAGTTTTGTGCATGGTGATAGGTATGGATCTACCTGTAATCTTTTACATGTCCAAATCCAGTTATGCCAACACCATTTGTTGAAGATGCTTTCTTTTTTCCATTGTATAACTTTAGCTTCTTTGTCAAAAATCAGGTGTTCATAGGTGTGTGGGTTAATATCAGCGTTTTCAACTCTATTCCAATGGTCAACCTGTCTATTTTTGTGACAATTCCAAGCTGTTTTCAGGACTATGGCTTTATAATAGAGCTTGAAGTCAGGGATGGTGATACCTCTGGGATTTCCTTTATTGTACAGGGTTGTTTTGGCTTTCCTGGGTTCTTTGTTTTTCCGTATGAAGTTGAGTACTGTTCTTTCAAGTTCTGAGAAGAATCATGTTGAGATTTTAGTGGGAATTGCATTGAATCTGTAGATTGCTTTTGGCAAGATTGTCATTTTTGCTGTGTTGATCCTACCTATCCAAGAGCTTTCTATTTTCTGGTATCTTCTTCAATTCCTTTCTTTAAAGACTCAATGTTCTTATGATACAGGTCTTTCTTGTTTTGGGTTAGTGTTACCCCAAGATATTTTATGTTGTTAGTTGCTATTGAAAAGGGTGATGTTTCTCTGACTTCTTTCTCAGCACATTTATCTTCTGTATATTGTAGGGCTACTGATTTTTTTGAGTTAATCTTGTATCCTGCCACTTTGCTTAAAGTGTTTATCAGCTGTAGGAGTTCCCTGGTAGTTTTTCGGGTCAGTTATGTAAACTATCATATCATCTGCAAATAGTGAAAGTTTGAGTTCTTTCTTTCCAATTTGTATCCTCTTGATCTCCTTTTGTTGTCTTATAGCTCTAGCTAGAACTTCAAGGGCAATATTGAAGAGGTATGGAGTGTGGACAGCCTTGTCTTGTTCCTGAGTTTAGAGGAATCCCCTTGAGTTTCTCTCTATTTAGATTGATGTTGGCTGTTGGTTTGCTATATATTGCTTTTTCTGTCATCTCTGATTTAGCATGGGGGCAGTTTTTATGTTTCTGTCTGAAATCAATATATTTTGATTACTTATTCCTTTTTTAAGGCCTCTCTCTCTCTCTCTCTCTCTCTCTCTCTGTCTTTCATCTCTTTCTCTCTCAGGTTAATTAGGATAGTAGTATGGTATACACTCTGTGAACATGTATTGAGGCTTTTTATTTCTGTATTCCAATTATGAATGAAGGTGATCTTCAACTTTTCTTTCTCTGCTAATCATGGATATGATGTTTCTTTTATGTATTGTTTTACTTTTATTTTTATCTCAGGGTATTTGAACATGCTTTAGACTTCATTTTGTCACTCTGTCATTTATTGTTTGATCAAATATGTTTAGCCTTCTGTTTTAGATCTAAACATGATCACTAATTCTGTGTCCCATTATTTTTCTTCTCAACATCATTACCAAGCAATGTCAACTTGCTTTGAGTGTCCTTACCTGGTTGGCTTGTTCAGCTTCTCTTAGATTTTATTTTGAGGGATAATTGTCACTTATATCTGAATGGTTTGCAATCTTCAGTAGTGACATATTTAGGAAGTAATTAATAAAGGAGAGGGTCCCAAATTCTGATTTAGAACATAGAACATGTAGATATAGTGTGTGTGTGTGTGTGTGTGTGTGTGTGTGTGTGTGTGTGTGTGGTGTCTAGGGGTAGAGGGTGGAAGAGATGGGGACTTTGATTTCATTTATTTTTCTTTTATCAGTTATCATGTTTACTTGTTGTTTGCGTGTGTGTGGTAGCACATGGAGGCCAAAGTTCGCTTCTGGGAATCATTCCCAATCACTTCCACCTTACTCACCCAGCTGGATGTTGTCAATCAAGCTGATAACCTGCTCATTTGTCTATCCATGCTAATCCTATGATTTCAGGAATTGCTGTCTTCTTAGACTGGGTTTAAAGACAGTCTGGCTTATTCATGGCACACTTAAGTGGGTTTTTAGGGCTAAAACAAAAATGGAAACCCCTCTCCAGCCCTGATTGTACTGTTAATTCCTGCATTCCTTCAAGGTACAGTTTACTTAGAGCACAGTCTCCCCTCTACTCTATTGAAGAATGGCCTAAGTCCTTCAGTGACAGTATCACAGTTTCTTTTATTCATCCCCACTGTTTTAACCAGTGCTGCCAAATGGAGATAAATTTCATCACCATCCAGCATGCTTTGACTTTACTACTCCCAGCAACCTTGTTTATTTTGTCCCTCAGGATGAGGTATCAGCTGGGGACTCCAGGTGTGTCTGCTGTCTCTGGGACCCCAGTGACTCCATTGTGATTTGTGGAACTTTTATTAGATTTGACAGCACTGGTGCTATGTTGGCTGTGATAACAGTGAGTCCTATTTTGATTGAATATTTTATTTTTCCATTTCTTCTTCATCCTTTAGTTTTAGAAATAAAAAAGAACATTCTAACTCTGTTGTGTTAAAATACAAACTCTCAATACACTTACAATTTTCTATGTAATTTTATATTTATCAAATCAAATGGTAAAACTAATGACAAAAACAGCTATCAATTTCTCTAGTTACAATGTTCCATAGAATTATTCATATGTTTACCAATTTTCTTGACCACAAAGCCTATAAAAAAGAAATGTATAGCAGCTGTACTAATCAGCTTTCAATTTCTATAATAAACACTTGAGATAATTGTTTTAAAATAATAAAAGGTTACCTGGGTCATAACTAACAGGTTTGATAATATATTGGACTCATTCCTCTGAGACTGGTATGAGTCAGGTTCTAACAATGCCAGCAGGTGGTTAAGTGCAGTTGCTCATTCCAGAGCCATTGCGTAGAAACTAAGAACAAATGGATGCTTTTTATTTCCCCTGTAAGGGCACAACCTCAGGGGCTTAAAATCCTTCCACTAGACATTTCCTTACAGAGTTTACTTCACTTTCTGATAGTGGCACCATGATAACCAATTATTTAATATACACATCTTTGAGATAGTATGTGAGACTCAAATTACAGCAATAGCAAAGTTTATACAAACTTCAAACAAGGTCCTGAGCTGTCATATATAATCCTGACAATCATCTCACAAAGTCAGTCCTATTCTAGACCACACAACCATGTTAGATGGAGAAAATAACAAAGGGTGACTTGCAATGTGTCACTATGATAATTGGACTCTAGTAATTAGATTACTAATATAGCTGTCTCCATTGTTAACTATGATAAATAATGGGACACGTGATTTTAAACCTAGAGTTTGTTCTTATGGCTGCTAATGTTAGTCACATTCTTTGAGGTTATCTACCCTGTCCCTTCTTTCTAAGCCTGGGAACTGCACGTGGGCTACTCTAAATCATAAGATGCCACAATCTTATAAGTTTCCAGGGCAGTTGGATCTTAGAAAGAAACTTACCAGTAAAGAGTAACCAGATGAGATTGAGGGGCAAGGGAGAGTTAGTCCTGGAAATAGACAGGAACATAGGGATTAGATTTGGACAGGTCAAGTAACTGTCTGTTGAATACATGCATTACTTCAAAAGATAGACCTTTGAAATATACCTCTGCTAGTTTGTCTGCTTGATTAGAAAACAAAACAAACATATGAAGCATGGTCTTAGGTTGGCCTGTTCCAGGTCCAGATCACATGAATAACATTTTATTTCAGTGTTATTAGCATGATAATCTTTAACCTCAAAATGAGAAAACATAATGAAGTGAGAAAAGGGTGAGGACTATTACCAAATATTTCTTTTAAATATTTTTATTTACTCACTGCTCTCAGTAGAGAAGCCTTGCTCTTTCTCGTTTAATTAGGTGCCTGATGAAAAATTGATATTGGCTGTCTGTATATGAAGTGAGGCCAGAAGCCATTCTGCCATATTTCTTTTCTGCATTATTGTTATTATCAAGTTTGTGCTGATTCATATGGCGTTCAGCACAGTAACTCTCATGTAGTAGAAAATCAATAAATGCTTTTTTGATTAAATGTAAATTCCCACATGGGTAATTTAAACTATTATTCTCTTTGTGTTATATTGCTTGATTAGAATTCTTGATCAAGGTAAGTGTAAGACTAAACTTTGTTGTTTATGTGATTAAAAACAAGAAAGATCACTGAGAATTGACCAGTGAGCAACTCTTGGACTTCTCACCATATAATATATGTGAGCATTGCTGAATGAACTTGAGAGGTACTGGATTTCAGAGTCACCATCAATTTCTAACGAAAATTGGATGATTCAGTCATATTCTTATTTCTTTGTCTTCAAAGATACATTAGTAATGAGTATTTCTAAAAATGTTATGATAATTAACATAGAAAACTCTGTTAAAGCATCTTTTCCTAGGAGCTTTATAATTACCAGAGAAATGAGCAAGAGGCAGTCTGTCTCAAAGAAATTGAGTCTAGGCAGCATAGACCAACACTAGCATACTGGAACTTTTGCTAATTCCTTCTTGTGGTTTGATGGGTTAAACACAGCTTCTCTGAAGACTGTTCCTGTCCTTTGTGCCTTGTACATGATGCCATTCTGGCAGGATGATTTCATTTATTTAAGCAACATAATACTTCAGTAACCTTTCTCACACTTCATAGATGAAACAAGTCATAACATAGTCTTCTAGGAGTGAAGATATATTATAGGAGGATATTAATGAAATGGAGTAGACAATGAGGCCATCATTGGTTTTGCATTACCACTCAAAGTAAAACAATCCTATAATCTGCTCTACAGTATGCTATACAGTGGAGTTTTTCTACCTTCCTTTGGATAAGCATCTATTGGCTTTTTCTAGTGTCTTATTTTTCTGAATGTGAATGATGTCTTCATATTTTCATCATCTTCCAAGGATTTTAATGTGCCATGTGTTAGAAGTATAGCCTATAAAACCACCTTTCTATTTCTACATCTCAAACTGATATAAGTAAAAAATGATTAAAAGTTGAATCTGCTCTATAACCCCTATTTGGCATTGTACATTAAAATTCAATATAAATATCAACACATATACAAATAAAAACATTGACATTATGTATTGTATTAATATATGTTAAATTATTGAATATAGCATGGCACAACAATGTTTTTTTTAAAGAAATTTTATGAGAATAGGTAGAAAACTCAATTAAGACACCTTTCCCTTGAGGCTTTGTAATTACCATAGAAATGAGCAAAGTAGTTCTTTCTCAAATAACTTGGCAGTCTCAAAATAACACCAGAGCATGTGTATATATGTAGACACATACACACACACACCACACATATAAACATAGACTTTATGACTCAGAAAATTAAGATATTCATTGTGTAAATTGAGGTTCACATACACTGATGACATATTAAGAAAAATCAAATATAATTGTCCTAGCTCCTCTGTTGGAATGATTTTAAATACTTCTGGTATGTAATATGATCCAGAGGAACAAATGTATAAACTCTAGGTATAGAAACAGATGACATATTGGATTAATTGTATTTGTATCTATCTAAAAATCATATCAACTTCACATGCCAAATTATTATTTATTTGGAATTGACTTGGAATGCTTTTCCTTTCTTATGTAAAAGAGATAATTGGAGTTTTCCTTGCTATCACACATAAGTCATGAGTCTATTTCCATACTCCATTTGAGTAGTATGAATGATGATAAGACTGAGAAGGACTAAGGAATTATCTCAAAATTAGCATTTTGACATTATTTCAAATGGAAAAAAAAAACAAAGATAAGTTTTGAGCATTAATTAGACACAAAGTACTTTCTTATATTACTGTCTTAGTTAAGGTTTCTATTGCCGTGAAAAGACACCATGACCATGGCAACTCTTATAAATGAAAACATTTAACTGTCCTAAAGGCAGGGAGCATGGTGGTATGCAACCAGACATGGTACAGCAGGAACATAGAGTTCTACATCCACATCTGCAAGCAGCAGGAAGAGAGAGTGACACTGGACCTGTCTTAAGCTTCTGTAACCCAAAGCCTACTCCCCAGTGACCCACTTCCTCCAACAAGGCCACACCTACTCCAACAAAGACAAACCTCCTAATAGTGCCATTCCCTATAAGCCTGTGGGGGCCACTTTCATTCAAACCATAACAGATATCTTTTCTCAATCACAGGAACTCCTCCCCAAGGCAACTATTGCAGGCATTTGACACCATGGATTTCCAGACCCGGTTAAGTTCTTAATTGACATACATCTGTATAACAAGTAACTGGAAGCTTTACATTTGTTTCCATATTTTTCATATTTTTAAACATCATGTTATGGTCATAAAAATTGATTTGTTTCCTTTATAATTTGAGCAGTTAACTTGTAATCACTTAAGTAAACCACAATGATGAGGGATTTGCATTTTCAGGTTGCTACTTTGTTATTCTTTCTGAGTATGTCACTCTCTCTATTATTTAAATTTTTCTGAGTATATGTTAATATTACCACTTATATAGCAGATGGCAAGAAACCCAATTAAGTTCACTTCTGCTTCTATCCTTTACCTATTGGATTTGCTTTCAGAATCTACTGATCCTTGCTGCATATGCCCATAATTGAAGCATTCCTCCCAATACAGTTATTGACAACAAAAAAATGAAGCTATTCTAAAATACATGTTATAAATTATTTTCAGCATCTTTATCTATCCCATTTTAGTAAAATCATCTGCTATCAACTAGCTGGACACAGTAAGTTTAAATTCTACTTTATATTATAGAATGAAAGTTAAATAAACAGTAATCAATTCACAAAAGAGACAGACAAGCAACAATTTTGGAAGCTGATACATTTTGTTATTACTTGGTTTGAATACTAATATGTAAAGAACCATTTCACTAAAACTGTGGTGAAACTACTAAACATTAACTGACCTGTGCTTCCTTTTCCTTGCTTTTGTCTTATCTGTTATATATACCTATCTATTGTCAGATAAATATAGTTTTAGACAGTGTTCTGTCACCTCTCTCTTCCTTTCTCTCATTCTCTTTTCTCAAGGTCCAGTAGTCATGTCTCTCTAAAACTTTGATACTATCATGAGAATGTCACAATTAAAATGTGGGTTTCTTTGGAGTGGATTCCTCCAGTGGAAATTACCAACCCTACAAGAATGATCCAAAAGCAACCTGGCTTGTATTTTACCAATGAGCATATAGTATAGAGTGTTTGTATTCAAAGGCTATTCCTCAAAAAGAACATGACCATATTAGTATGTAGTTCCTGGATTTCTAGCTTTCACTACTGTAAGAAAGGTATGTTTGATATAGCACTCTCAGTTCATGGCATTGTGTAATGGCAGCCTGAGTTAAGACACTGGGTGATGTAGTAAGCACTGTTGCCAGTTTGCAAAATTCACTAAGACCTATTCTTACCTTCAAGTAGCCAAGATTATATAGTGAGGAAACAGTACAAACATGTATTGCCATGTATTGTAATGAGAACCTCTCTTAAAATGAGTATGATCTTTATAAGATTCCAGAACTATGGCACGTATTCCAGACTGGGCTCAGACTAAAGCTTCAAGAGCTTGGTTTTAGAGTCATTTTTGGAATCTCTACATAGATATGTAGATCCTCTGTAAACAGAACACCTTTCCCCCTCCCTCTACCAACCTATAATAATTTTACTTCTTTTAATGCTTTAGTGAATTAGTAGATATTAACAGTACAGTATACAAAAGGCAGAGAAGGGAGGAAACATTTTAGCCATGTTCTGATCTAGTTGTGTAAATTTTGAGTTTACTACCATGAAAGAGGTAAAAAAAGAAAGACAAACTTGAAGTCATTACTAAGTAAGTGTGTGGTTTTAATTTGAGGTAATTCAAAGCAATATTCACTTATGTTAAACCAAGAACAAATCTAATATTAATGGTTCATGGAATGTTTGTATTCATTAAATAAAAACACAAAGTCAGCCATTCCTTCCATAGTGGTTCTCTGTTTTTTTTTTATTCTTTTATATTTGTTGGATAATTTGGGATATTTGACATTTTTCACCATATATCAATTAGTATGTCAACATATTTCCAGTCAAGACCTGCTGATATTACTGTAACAATTTCAGCCAATGTTTTCAGTAGATGCATGAATTCATTATGGAATTGTTTAAATAAGCATAATTTCTTCAAGTATTAGAAAGAATAAGACATAGAAAGAAAATTTATATCCACATATTGCCAAAAAGAACTAAATAAGATGGTCACATATTGAAGTCTCATAAGATATTTTTATCAAATTAAACAAATATTGACTATCTTCATATATCAGAAGAAAAAGCCAAATGGGACATTTTAAACAATGGGACAAGAAAAATATAATCTTCAAATTAAGTACATGATAATGTTTTATTTTTTTTTTACTTTTTAATTATAATTAGAAACAGGATTGTGTTACATGACAATCCCAGTTACCTTCTCCCTCCTGTCCTCCCCTACCACCCCTCCAACTAAAACCCTATCTATCACATATCCTTTCTACAACCCCTGGATGGTGAGGCCTTCCATAGGGTGTCATCAGTGTCTATTGTATCATTTTGGATGGGGCCTAGGCCCACCATCATGTGTCTTGGCTCAGGGAGTATTCCTCTGTATAGAATGGGCTCAGAAAGTCCACACCTGTGCTGGGATAAGTACTGAACTACTACAGGAGGTCCCATAGATTTCTGAGGTTTCTGCACAGAAGCCCATGTTCCTGGGGTCTGGATCAGTCCCATGCTGGTATTCCAGCTATCAGTTTGGGGAGCCAAGTTTCCCCGATGTTCAGGTCAGCTGTTTCTGTGGGTTTCACTACCCTGGTCTGGACCCCTTTGCTCTTCACTGGTCCTTCTCTGCATCTGGATTCCAGTTCAGTTCAAGGTTTAGCTGTGGGTGTCTGCATCAACTTCCATCAGCTGCTGGATGAAGGCTATAGGATCACATATAAGTTAGTCATCAATCTCATTATCAGAGGAGGGCATTTAAGGTAGCCTCTCCTCTGTAGCTTAGATTGTTAGCTGGTGTCATCTTTGTAGCTCTCCAGACATTTCCCTAGTGCCTGATTTCTCTTCGAAAGCAGTACTTAGAGGAAATTTCATAGCTTTAAGTGCTCACATGAAGAAACTAGAGAATAGCCACACCAGAGAGTTGACATCACAGGTGAAAGCTCTAGAATAAATGGAAGCAAATTCAACCAGAGGAGTAGACTCCAGGAAATAATCAAACTTAGGGCAGAAATCAATAAAGTCGAAACAAAGAAAACAAGTCAAAGAATCAATGTAACAAAGAGTTGATTCTTTGAGAAAATCAACAAGATATACAAACTGTTATCCAAAGTAACCAAAGGGCAGAGAGAACATGCAAATTAACAAAATTAGAAAGAAAAGGGGGATATAACAACGGGCAATGAGGAAACCCAGAGAATCTTCAGGTCATACTTTGAAAACGTGTACTCCATAAAATTTGAAACTTTAAAGGAAATGGACAATTTTCTGGACAGATATCACTTACCAAAATTGAATCAAGAACAGACAAGCAACTTAAACAGACCTATAACCTCTAAGGTAAAAGAAGCAGACATAAAAATTCTCCCAACACAAAAAAAGCCCGGAACCAGAGAGATCACTGCAGAATTCTACCAGAAATTCAAAGAAGAGCTAATACCAATAATACTCAAATTGTTACACAAAATAGAAGCAGAAGGGGCATTGCCAAGCTCGTTTTAAGAGGCTACAATAACCTTGATACACAAGCCACACAAAGACACAACTAAGAAAGAAAACTACAGACCAATATCCCTCGTGAACTTTGATGCAAAGATTCTCAATA
Organism: Cricetulus griseus; assembly: GCF_003668045.3. Taxonomy (NCBI): domain Eukaryota; kingdom Metazoa; phylum Chordata; class Mammalia; order Rodentia; family Cricetidae; genus Cricetulus; species Cricetulus griseus. The sequence goes on along the minus strand of NC_048600.1, from coordinate 7,047,642 downwards.
AAATACTGGCAAATTGAATCCAAGAGCACATCAGAGATATCATCCATCATGATCAAGTAGGCTTCATCCCAGGGATGCAAGGATGTTTCAACATATGAAAATCCATCAATGTAATCTACCATATAAACAAACTGAGAAAAAAAAAACACATAATCATCTCACTAGAAGCCAAAAAAGCCTTTGACAAAATCCAACACCCCTTCATGATAAAGGTTTTGGAGAAATCAGGGATAACAGGAACATACCTCAACATAATAAAAGCAATATACACCAAGCCAACAGCCAACATCAAATTAAATGGAGAGAAACTCAACACAATTCCACTAAAATCAGGGACAAGACAAGGCAGCCCTCTCTCTCCATACCTCTTCAATATTGTCCTTGAAGTTCTAGCTAGAGCAATAAGACTCAACTAAAGAATGGATAAAGAAAATATGATACATTTACACAATGGAGTACTACTCAGTGGAAAAAAAAAACAATGGAAGGTTGAAATTTGCAGGATAAAGCTATGAACTTTCCTCTAAGTACTGCTTTCGAAGAGAAATCAGGCACTAGGGAAATGTCTGGAGAGCTACAAAGATGACCCCAACTAACAATCTAAGCAACAGAGGAGAGGCTACATTAAATGCCCTCTCCTAATAAGGAGATTGAAGACTAATTCATATGCCATCACATAGCCCTCATCCAGCAGCTGGTGGAAGTAGAAGCAGACAGCCACAGCTAAACCTTGAACTGAACTGAAATCAAGTTGCAGAGAGGGAGGAGTGATGAACAAAGGGGTCCATACCAGTCTGGAGAAACCCACAGAAAATGCTGACCTGAAAGGGGTTGGTCATGGACCCCAGACTGATAGCTTGGGAACCGGTATAGGACTGTTCCAGAACTGCTGAATGAGGATGTCAGTTTTGGAGGTCTGGTCAATCTATGGCACCTCTGGTAGTAGGTCAGTATTTATCCCTACTATATGAATAGATTTTGGGAGCCCATTAAACATACAGGGTTACTCTCTCAGCCTAGACACATGGGCCCTGCTCCAAATGATTTGACAGAATTTGAAGTTCTCCCATGGATGGCCTCACTCTCCCTGGGGAGCAGAAACGGTTTGGGATAGTTGGTGGGGTGTCAGGGGAGGAAGAGGGAACTGGGATTGACATGTAAAAGAATCTTGTTTCTAATTTAAAATTGGTCTAATTGCAATTATAAAAATAAAAAGAAATCTTGTCTGACAGTCTACAGGATCATAAAGTAAAACTGGTCTATCTTAATTTGCCTATTCTGATTCAGAAATTATGTATTAGTCTAGTGGAAAGAGTCTATTTTAAATCAACATAGCATCTTTCTAGAATGGATTTCTTTAAACAAACTCACAAGTCCTACACCAAGTTTGTTACATAACCGATAGCTAAGGTGACTCATAGGTAATATACATTTCCATGGCATTAATTTTTTACCTCCTTAGTACTCTCTTTAGCACTGTCTTTCTCAATAAGTGGCATCCATTCAGCTGTGTGCTCAAGCCGCTAATGGAATAAGTCTCTGTGATAATACAAATACAGTAACTACCAGATGTGGTGACACACAACTCTTATCCCAACACAAGGGAAGCAGAAGCAAGCAGATCTCAATGAGTTCCAGGACAAATAGGACAAATAGAGCGCACCAAGATAGATAAATCTACATGGTTATACCATGCCACAAAATTATTAATTATTAATTAACAATTATAAACACAATAATATATTCAAATAGTGAAGTCCATTCACTGTTGACAAATGTAAACTTTTCTATTTATTCCCATAACAGAGAGACACATCTTAGAATGAATCAGAAATTTCCCAAGAAACTTCTTGTTAACGTGATGTGCTTCAAAGACTCTCTAATGTTGGACTGCTTCAGGCTCTGCCCTGATGGTACCTCAAGGCACACATGCACTCCCTTATTCTTTTTGAGGCATGCTGAGACAAAATTTAGGGAAGTGAGAATGATGGGAACATCATTTGGAAGTTTCCTGAAATGTATTTTTTCTTGTATAATCTGATAGGAAACATTTGTTGAACTTATACTGAATTTCTGTAGGGTGCTCTTGGTGATAGGCTTAATCACTATACTAACAATTATTCCAAGAAGCAGTTAACACCTGGTATCAAATAACAGGAACCAAGTTCCATTTTTATGGATGGAAAATCATTACTGTCACTCTCTCAAGGAATTTCCACACAACTCAGCAAGAGCAGATCAACTACTTTCAGCACTTGGAGTCACAATAATTGCTTCTGAAAGGAAGATCTCTGCTAGACATTTTAAATAATCTGGGTAGATTTAAATCTTTGAACCTAGAAAGGAAAATACCTGTGATGAAAACAAATTATTTTTTATTAATTTTTATTTAAATTAAAAACAATATTATTTTACATACTAATTCTAGTTCCCTCTCCCTACTCCCACTACCCCCATCATCTTCCCACACCACCCCCATCCACTCCTCAGAGAACGTGCTTTCTTTATTGTCTCTATTTCAGTTTTTTGGTCTTGAACTGTTTCCTTGAGAGATTTGTTAATATCTTGTATTTTTGGTTTGTTTTTTCTTCCATATCTTTAAGGGATTTTCTCATGTCTTCTTTGAGGTCCTCTATTATTTTCATGAAGATGTTTTTAAGGTTATTCTCTGGAAACATCAAAGTCTGTCATATTACTTGGTGTAGGACCAAGGCCTTCCCCTTTGTATCTAGGCTGAGAGAGTACCCCCACCCCAAAAATATAATAAAAGAAAACAAAAGGAAATAATTCTGACAACAGCTTTGTTGTGTAAATTTCCCACCTGCCCAAGTAGCCTGACTTTCAGTCTCCTGTGTTTGTTCAAATTATCTGAAGTGTGACCTGGGACTGGGACCTAGTGGAGACTTCAGCATGTCAGAGAATGTAAAATGCATAAGCCTCTGGTGACATAAGTTATAAGTTAATTAATAACTTCTATTTAGGTAGGGTTCTTGCTTGGACATTAGCCACAGTCCATTGTGAGTTTATTAAAAATCATTCTATGAAAACAAATCATTCTATGAAATTAAACCTGGTGGCATGTCACAAGATCTATGTTGTTACACATATTCTATTCTTTTATCTGACCTAACACCTTCACTTAATGCATTTTAACCAAGTGGCATAATATGTACTTAGATCACAGTAGAAGAATTCTTTTGGCTTATTGGTCGGAATGTAAATTAGGGTAAGTATTATGGACAACTTTATGGAGGTTTCTCGTCAACAGTGTACCAGTATTTGTTCTATGATTTAGAAATTGCACTTCTAGTTATAAATCCCAAGAATGCAAGTAAATATCTATTCACTGCAGTGCTTTTTATAATAAATACAGATTCAACCTAAATATATACAAACAGATGGATCAATAAAGAAGAGATGTCACATATACACAGCATAATATTTATTCTTAAATATGGATTAAATCCTGCTACTTGCAACATTAGTAAACATGATAACATAATGTTACATGAAACATTTCAGAAATAGAAACATAAATTGTCCTCTTAAAATATCAAAAAAAAAATACAAGTGGAGAATACAATGATGGCTACCAGAGAATTTTAGTTCTCCAATTGGAAATTGGAGAAATGTTGGTCAAAGTCCAGAAAATATCAATTTGAAAGCAAGAATAATTTCTAGAGAACTTTTATACAACATGACCACTAGGTTTATTAACAATATGTTGTATAATCAAAAACTTCCTTAGATGGCATGTCCTAGTTGGCTTTCTATTGCTTTGCTTTGATAAAACCCTGAACAAAAGCACCTTGGGGAGGAAAGGATCTATTTCATCTTATAGGTGCATGATTAAAGGAAGCCGAGGATCAATTAAAGGAGCTCAAGACTGGAACAGCAGCAAGGCCATAGAGGAACACTACTCCCTGGGATGCTTCCCCTTGGTTTTCTCTGCCTGTTTAGGGTCACCGCCCTAGGGGATGGCACTACGCATGGATGACTAGGTCCTCCTGCATCCATCATTAATCAAGAAAATGCCCCAATAGACATGTCCACAAACCATTTTGGTTGAAGCAATTTCTCAATTGATGTTTCCTCTTCATAGATGACCTAGTTTGTATCAAGCTGACAAAACTAACAAACACAGAGTAAATTTTAAATATTTCTGCTATGCAAATGATATGTAAATAAGCTGAATTTCACCATTTGATAATGTGCATTCACGCATGTATTGTCATGCAGGTCACTGTTATTATTTCTCTATTGCATTTATGTTGTATGCTACTTGGAGAAAACACAATGGAGAAACAATAAATTAAATGAAATTTTGAATATCAGACAAAGTTATTTCAATATTATATTTTCTTTAATCCCTCATACACAAAATATTATTTGAAACATGATACACATAAAAATTACTACTAGGATACTTGTGTACTTTTGTTAAATCTTCAGAATTTGATGGTTACTTGAAACTAACCATTCATCTCAGCTTTGGCTAGCTGTATTTCATGTGGTCAATAACAAGTTTTAGCTAGGTACTTCCAATGTGGAGAAGGCAGAACAATGCTCATAAATATTCAGCAAGGGTATTGAAATTGGTGAAAGTTGCTTTCACCTTGGACTCCTGTTTGACAGTTGTAAAACTGTAATAGTTAATTATCTCATTCTATGATAATGAGGCATATGTATGTGCCATGGTTACTCCTAACTGTCAAATCTACTGGATTTAGAAATCTAATAGACAAGCCTCTAGGGCCATCTGTAAGAGGATTTCCAGAGAGCATTAACCAAGGATGGAAAACTCATCCTCCATGTGGGTTACATGATCCCATGGTAGTTTCCCATATCAAAGAATAATGCATGTGGAGAACCACCATTCATTTCTGCTTACTTCCTGGCTACAGATGCAGTGTGACCAGGCACATCATACTCCTACAGCCAGAGTTAGGGTTCCTTTCTACTGATGGATGAAATTGCCTCTCAAACTGAACAAACAAAAGCCTTATTCTCTTAAGTTTTGGCCATAAAAATGAGAAAACTACTTTAATGGCATGCTCATTAAAAGAACAAATTTTTCTGTGCAATACATACTTTATTTTTTTATTAGAAAGAAAATTATTTTACATGTCAATCCCAGGTCCCACTCCCTCCCCTCCTCATCTTACCCCCCCAACTATCCCATACCCTTTCTGCTCCCCAGGGACAGCGAGGCCTTCCATAGGGGTCTTCAAATCTGTCATATTCTTTGGGATAGGGCTTAGGCCAACCTCTTTTTGTCTAGGCTCAGGAGTATCCCTCAATGTGGGATGGGCTCCCAAAGTCCATTCCTATGGTAGCAATAAGTACTGATCCACTATAAAGTGGCCCCATAGATTTCCAAGGTCTCCTCACTGACACCCATATTCAGGGGGTCTGGATCAGTCCCATGCTGGTTTCCAAGCTATCAGTCTGGGGACCAAGAGTTCTCCCTTGTTCAGGTCAGCTGTTCTGTGGGTTGCACCAGCCTGGGATGGACCCCTTTGCTCATCAGTCCTCCTTCTCTGCATCTGGATTTCAATTCAGTTCAAGGTTTAGCTGTGGGTGTCTGCTTCTACTTCCACCAGCTGCTGGATGAAGGCTATATGATGGCATATGAATTAGTCATCAATCTCATTTTCAGGAGAGGGCATTTAAGGTAGCCTCTCCTCTGTTGCTTAGATTGTTAGTTGGTGTCATCTTTGTAGCTCTCCAGACATTTCCCTAGTGCCTGATTTCTCTTTGAACTTATAATGGCTCCCTCTATTATATTATCTCTTATCTTGCTCCCTTTTGTTTTCTGTAAACTCAACCTCCCTGTCCCATCATATCTTCCTCACCTCTCCCCTTCTCCCCTTCTCATTCTCCTAGTTCCCTCTCCCCTCCCCCATGCTCCCATAGATGTCTTTATTTCAGCATAAATCCATGCTTATCATATTTTTCTTTATTTCTAGACAAGCTGTCTCATTTGCTGTTGACACATTCATTCTTCAAATGTGTTAGTCTTTTCAATTAAATTGGGTCTAACTTTAAATATTTGATTCTTCATAGTAATTTTTATTTCTTCCTAATATTTCACTGTTATTTACCATAAGAGAAAAATCATTTCCCCTCACTTCCTTGTTTATCTTCCTAATCCTTCGTTCTTAATTCTCTCTCTCTCTCTTTAGGAAATATTCAATTGAGTTTTCAAGCACATTTAATTAGAATTCATGTTCATGTACATGGTTGGTAAATAGTCATACAATTTACTGTAAACATAAACCTCTAGGAGAACAGACTATCAAATTAAAGAATATACTACCCATAACTCTTGTACTTAAACTATAAATTATACCTTAAATGTTTTGAAATTCTCAAATAATAAAAAATTCTGTCATTTATATTTTATAGTACTAATAAGATATTATATAGCCTTTAGATATTTCAAATATTTTTAATTATTAACTACAGATAGTAAAAAATAATTGCTTTGGGAATTCAATGACATGTTAAATATTACCATTTTATATAAATAGATAACTATGATTTTTACAAGTATTGTAGAAATTTTGACTTTTTATTGTATTATGACATATTCATGTAATTTTTAAAGTAAGTTATTAAAATTCTAGCAGGAAGCACAATACCATTTCATTTATACAGTTGACTAGAACTCATTTTTTGCACATTGCTTCTAAATATTTGTGTTTATAGAAAGGGAATAAATGTTCCTTAAATGATAGACAGAAATAAGCAGCCTACTCCTTTAAAAGAGGGAAAACATTTATAGGTATAATAAATATGTAAAATTGTCAATGTGAAAAATATTTTCCATTAAATCTCATTTCCCAATTTCTTGTCAGTTATTTTCCTGGTAAACTATTTCATTGAAACCTATTTCCCACACTATATTTTGGCACAGTATGTGAAGGTTTTGTAATGATAAGATTATTGCTTTGGGGATATAGCTGAAAATAGGGAAATATTATTTCATTTTATTCAGAATGATAGATCTTCTTGATTCTAACATACAGGAACATAAATGTTTTTCATATTTATGTATGTATATTAATCACTGACACATTTGATGATCACTCTTTCTCTTTGAAACTCAGAGAAGATGGTTTAAGGCGCTTGTCAAAATTCTCCATGTTCTTGAAAGAAATCAATCCCATAGACATAACAATCATATGAGGATACGGGGGCCTCAGGAAGAAAGTAATGTTGTCAGTTTTTGTTCCTTATCAGACCATGGGTATATCACTAAATTTCTATGAACTTTCAATGCTATCTTTTATAGAAACAACTCTTTACCTCTACCTATATCCAAAAGCAAATTCAATTTATGGCCAGCAGCTATCTAGTTTGTCCAAAATTATTGTAAAGTATTTCAGCATTTTGTGGTTTGGGATGAAAATAAGTAATAATAGAAACTGCACTCTACTTTTTGGAACTCTGAGCCCCTGAGAATCTGTGTTTATAAATGTCTTACTAGCATTTCTAAGCTTCTATGATCCTAGATATTACTCTATGATAGGACTAGAATCCTTCCATGGATCATTACTGATATAAAAGTCTGTTATTCTTTTTATTTTGATGGTTTAATTCTGTATATTATTAACACATTCCTCTCATTAGCCACATATTTTCTGAGCTCTGACATTATTCATGTCATTTTTGTCTTTCTATCCCTCTGTCTTTTTTCTGACCTCATTTCACTCTCTTTATGCCTCACTCTTGCAATAAGAATCATGAAATATATGTCCCTCAATATCATAAAATAACATTTTATGGCTTCTATGCTTTAAAATCTCTGACTATTATAAGAATTTCAACAATCACTTGTACTTTCAATTTATAGTATACACAATTTCCCCTGCTGCTGTCTCCTGCTTCTACATCACTTGAAATTGTCATTTTACAGCCTACTCTAGAGTGGGGTACGCTAAATCCAGTTCACTTTGTCCTTTTTTAGTTACTCTCATATGTTCCACATTTTTCTGTTTTAGAAATCTCTGCCATTTGATCATTCAGTTTTCTATGTCACCTCCTACAATTATCACCTGGCTCTTCTAACAATCTGTATCATGAGCTCCTTATTGACATGACAAAGAAATGAAAAAAAAATGAAGCCAGGTAGGCACAAATGACTTAATGTTGTCCTTCTGAATGTATATGAAAGCCACGGAAACAAAAATGAGATGTTTGTTTATTTTTAGAATCTGTAATGGCAAGAGCATGGGCCATTATCTCACCTATATTTTGTAGAAATTTAAAAGTCTGCAGAGAAGAGAAAGTGCTGTCTGGGGGAGGACTGGATAAATGATAGAACCTAAATCTTGGAAGAGGTGGGATAACTGAAAATATATCAGCCTACCATGATTGATTGACTGAGGCACAATAGCTTTTCATAATAGACATTGATTTGGATACAAGAAGACAGGGGATGACTAAAATTAGGGAGCTATTAGTGTTTGACGAAGTACTCATCATTTGGGTCATTAGCCGAAGAAACTGCTTATGGTAGAATTTGGTTAACATCGTGTGTGTGTGTGTGTGTGTGTGTGTGTGTGTGTGTGTGTGTGTGTTGGACTTTTTTTTTTGCTTTCACTATCAATTTCTGTGAGTGTCATCTATTTCAAATAATCCCTGACTAGATGTTATTACCCCACCCCCCACCATAGCCCATACCTAGCCTGAGGCTACAGATGATGTTGAACAAACTCTATCATTGATCAGTTTCACCTGAAGGCTTGTCAATGCAATAGCATTTATGTGAGTGGTCCACACAATGGCTGAATAATCATATGAGGGGCAGGCTTCTCCAATATGTATCAAGGTGATTTACTCTCCACAGTGATTTTAACGAAAGGTACACAATTTAAAGTAATTAACTCGTATAACTATTCATTTTTTCTCTTCATAAAGATCAGAAGATTCATTTAAAAATTAAATAGACAAACTTTGTGTCTGCATTTTTACTTTTCTTCCTGACTATTTGTCTCCTATCCTTTAATTTTTGTTCCACAGGGGCAATGTATTTCTGTTCTAAAATCTATACTGTGTCACATAAATGAGGTACACACTGGTGATTCAGATCAAGAAACAGATAAATCACTTATGATTGATAATGCAGTTATACACCAGCAACACAAAATTTATTATGATAAAGAATAATTGCTCCTGTTGAGCTGGATGGCAAGTATTGTGGTCGTAATGTTGCATAAATACAAATCCCAAAGACTTTAGGGTTTCATGAAGCAGTGCTATAAATCACAGCATAAGACACTTCTCTGTTTCATGCACACACATTCTTTTCCTTCTATGACAGACACATTTCAAGATTCATTAGGCTACCTTTTGCTATAATTCTCTGAATACAATGTGTTCTGCTTTTACATACATACATTCAAGGAGAGAGGGAAAACCGAGCCCTTCTCCAGGACTGAGGAAACAGCAAGCTGTAGAGTTTATTTTCAGGGCTCCTGTTCCTTATAGGGAGTATGTGCCATAATTACTATTTTCCTTTATTAAGGCCATAATTTACATGCAATATAATAGCTTATTAAATGTAAAGTTCAACAACATTTGACTTATACTGCCATTAAAATTAAGATCTAGAGCATTACTGTCTCACTTCAGATGCCCTTCTGCAATTTACCAATCTATTCACATCTACTCCTTGTCAGTAGTCTGCTATTTTAAAATAATTATTATGCATTGGTTTAGTCATTCCTGATCTTAGTGCACATTGGGCAGTTTGGTTGGACTATGGTTTTAGTATGCTTCAATCAATATGTTTTTTTTTATTTCATTTTCTTAGTTCTAGTTAGGGAACAAGCTTATTTCAAGTCCCTTCTCCCTCTCCCCCAACCTTCCTCCCCACCCCCAGCCCACCCCCCACCCCATCCACTCTCCACTCCCCAGGCAGGGTAGGGCCCTCAACGGGGGCTCTGCAAAGTCCACCAAATATTCCTGGGCTGGTACTGGGCCCTTCCCCATGTGTCCAGGGCCAGAGTGTAACCCTTCACGTGGGATGCTTTGAGAGCCAATCAATATGTTTTAACAACAATTTATGTTATGTGTTACTCTAGTTCTTTTTGTCACTGCATAATATGGAATATTGTTTTTATATAATAAAAATTTTGTTCTGACAATGGAAATTTCAGTTGCATCCATATGATGCTTCTCCATTGAATAAAATAAGAACAAACAAACAAGGACAGACAGACATTGTTGGATGTGTTTACGTTTATCCTGTAGGTTTTTTTTTTTTATGTACTAAGAATGTGACTGTTGATTCATGGCAGCACTGAATGCTTACCACCTTAAGAAACAACTTCCCCACCAAAAAAAAAAAAAAAAAAAAAAAAAAAAAAAAAAAAAAACGAAATGGATATATTGTTTTTTTTTTTTTTTTTGTGATACAGAGGACACACACAAAAACTTGCATTCTTCTACTTCCTCCGTTACAATTGATGTTATCAGTTTTTTCATGAACTTTGTCTCTGGGAGATGTGAATGAATATCTTCCTCCTCACAAAAGGGAACCAACTGCAAACCAAAGTCTGATTCAATCAAAGTTTATTGGGAGTTTCCTACATAGTGTGAGAGGAAGTTTATTAGTTACTAAAACATGGGTGACGACTGTGCTACTGTCTAGTCTTACCCCAAAAGGGATGATGACCCCTCCAGAGATACATATGTAAATTTCCCCTCAGCCAAACTTTCACACTCTATATCCTCTAAAATACATAAAGTGAGGACATCTATAGTCATTAAAGAATGACAGACAGAAGGTTGCATGGTATAGGGGAGTATACAGAGTCAAATGCAGATCCAATAACTGTCACCCACTTAGTCTGTAAGAAAACATTAGTAGCCAATCAAATGACAAGTATTCACAACTGCTTTGATGAAGATGGTGGCTGTTATGCTTGGAGGATAGGCTCAACAATTGCAGTCCATCAAATTATAACCGTTATGAGATATAAAAAATGTTCTCTGACATGGCACTCAATTCTGTTTCCCACTAATTAGCATTTTGGCACAGTGTTCATGATTAGAGGTCATTTATGTGTATTTTCAGTGTGATCTTACAATATCTCCCCATTTCACTAGAGCATTAGTCTTGCTATAGTTCATATATTCAAGATTCTTGTTTTCCCCATTAAAACACTGTTAACCTTCATTCCTGCTACATTTCCATATTCATTAATATTTTTACATTATTATAATATACCTCACTCACACCAATAAATTCATCAACAGTCAGGTTGCAAACAATTGACAATTGCTTTAGTCACTTCACCAATATATGAAAACTGTGACTCTTATAGTTACAATTACTAAAAGGCAGTTGGATTATTCTAGGACAGCAGCATTAGAATAACAAACAATAATTGACATTATTACAATTAATACATCACATGTATTAACATATATGGATTACATAATATTTAAAATGTAATAAAACTGTATTTGCTACTCGTGCTTCTAAAATTATCAGAATGTTCAAATATAACCATTCTATTTCATATGTGTTAATGATATATTTGGAATCTAGTTTAAGTGCAGTTGTAATATTCATTGAAAAATGTAAGAATTTCCACTTTTGATGAAAGTATAGTATAGTATAGACATGGATTACTCATGTAGAAAGAGATGTCCTTGGCATTGGTACTATGTCACATAAGTCAGTGTATTCACCTACCTTTAACTTACAGTTAAGCAGTGGACATTGAATACTTTTTATAAATTCATTTATTAATATACAACAAACTGCAGTTTCCCCTCATTCCTTTCTTTCCCTCTGCCTCCGCTCAATCCACTCCTCCATACTCACTCAGGAAGTGGCAGGCCTTTCTGAAGGCCATGGGCAAACCATGTCATACCAAGCTGCCATTAGACCAAGCACCTACCCCTGTATTTGGTTTAGGCAAGGCAATCCAGAACGAGGAATGAGTACTCAAGAGCCACTCATATCACCAGGGAAAGCCTCTGCTCCCATTGTCAGGACTACTACATATTGACCAAGCTACACGACTGTCATATATATGCAGAGGACCTAGGTCGCTACCATTCAGGCTCCCTGGTTGAGACTGAGTTTCCCTGAGTCAGGCTAGTGGTTTTGTGTGCTTTCCTGCAATGTTCCTGACCACCGTGGTTCCTCCTCCGTCTCCTCAGCAGGACTCCCAGTGCACTGCCCAATGTTTGGCCTTGGGTCTCTGAATTCACCTACATCACTCACTGGATGAGCGATCCTCAATGGCAAACAGTGTAGTCACCAATCCTATCACAAAGAATGGACAGTTCAGGCTATGCACACAACCACTACTGTCGGGAGCCTTAGCTGGGGCTTGTATAAATTCAGAGACTTGAAGAAGTTTCCCTTGCTTCAGGTTCTACCTGGCTCTGTAAAGCCCCCATTTCCAGTCATCTCTCTCTCAACGCTGTGCCCAACACCTAACTCAATCCCTCAAGTTCCCATACCCACTCTCCCCAGTCCAACCAGATCTCTATTTCCTCTTCCCAGGGAGATCCAAGATATCGGGTTCTTCAAGGCTGAAGGTAATCTTCTAACTGAGCTAGTGGTTGGAATTTCTCTATAGCTAGACAATAAAAGTCGCCATGGAATTAAATGCTAGTAATAGAAAAATTTAGCTATTAACTTGAGATCTCCTTTTGTTTATGCAGTCCAGTACTAAGTATAGTCAGCTGTCACTTTGAATTTACTCCTGAAGTCTGAGAAATTTGATGGAATATTCTGTTGCCACTCTTTTATTGCCTTACCTCGTTCATTTAGAGGCACTACAAAACAAATACAAATTTCTTAATTTAATTTTTATGAAAAACCATTTAATTATCTAATTACTTCAATTTCTATGGTCAATCAGTTAGCAAGCCTTGAAAATTCTATACCTGAAATATGACCTTTCTCTGGACACTGTTTCTCCCCTTCCTTGTCGTCCTCTGGTTTATGACTTTCTTGGATCTGAAAGTAACATTGGATGCCTCTTAACTCCCCATGTTTCTACTCAAATTTAAACACTTTAAGCAGCAGCAAGAAATAAATAAATAAAATTGAAATAGGTCCTGTTCCTCTCCTGTAGAAAAAAATCAGAATATTTGTATTTGGTTATTTTTAGTCTTTTGGGGGAGCCACCACACAGATTTCAAATAAATACACACAGAATACCTCTTTCTTATACCTCTTTCTTAGCTAGGCTTGTTTCTAGGTGGCATTTCTTAAATTATCCCATCTATCTTTTACCTCTTTTCCATTCTATACACATCTCTTTCCTTCTTACTCTGTGGCTGGTTGTGTGGCTGTGTGGCAGGACTCTGGTATACCCCCTCCTTCTTTTCTGGCTCCATCCTCTTCTTCTTCACTTATTTATTCTCTCTGCCTTCCAGCCTTGTACATCCCTCTCTCCTGTCTTGCTATTGGTTGTTCAGCTCTTTATTAGACCAATCAGGTATTTTAGACAGGCAAAATAACATGGCTTCACAGAGGTAAACAAATGCAACATAAAAGAATGTAACACATCTTTGCATCATTAAACAAATATTCTATAGTATAAAAGAATATAACACATTTTTAACTAATATTCTATAATATTTGCCTACTTTGGGCATATGGTATACATTTCTTATCATCGCTCCAATGTCCACCAAGACAAATCTCTGTACTTCTTTCAGCTTTAGACTCTCTGTTGTCATCTACTACCAACACATGGAGCACACTTTTTTCTAGTTGTTCTTGCAAATGACATTTATTTTTTTTACCAATCATTCTAGAGTTAAAATGTAACCCCATTGCTATCACAGAGATGCTGTCTACTTTTGGCTGTATTTGTTGCCTTCCTTGATTTTTTGATATTGATGTTTAAATATAGCAGCTTACATATGTCAGGCAAGCATTCTACCACTAACTACCAGCCTACTGCCCAAGAACAGCCTAAGAACAAAACTATGGGATCACAAAGAAGTGAAATACACATTCATCTCATTCACAGCAGTTTTTCCTTAAGTTTAGCATTTTAGAGTGATGTAAACACAGTATGCCCTTTTCAATCTGAATTTCATTGTTGCCCCAACAGCAGAGTCTATGTGCATTCAAATTACTATAACATTTCCTATAAAACATCTGTGCTAGTCTCCCTGGGCACTGTGTCAGAGTTTCTTTGTCCCAAACAAATTGCTAGTATAAACAGTACATTGTTTTGTTTGTTTTTCCCAGTCAAGTTCATAGAAATGTTAGTTTATCAGGATTGAATTTCTGTTTCTATGATTACTAATAATTTTGGGTAAATATAACATTTACTAATTTCATTTATTTTACAAATTGTTAGAATGCTTGTCTTACAAGCATGGCATCCTGGCATCCAATCTCCAGTCTCATATATAATGGAATATGTTATATAGTCCTGTAATTGCAGAATATGTGATGTAGAAGTATGGAGTTGGGAATCAGCCTGAAGTAAATAAATAAAATACAAAGGTAATGACACAAATCACAAACAGAAAAAAAAAAACATTTATTCTCGCAAGCTAGACAAGCAGAATCTCACAGTAACCAGTCTCTTCCTTGTGTTAGCACTGTTTTAATTATACCTTAGAATGTGCATTCTCCTCCTTCGAGAGTTCTGTAGAAAAGAGATCAGGGCACCATGTCTATGCATTGGAAATCATCCTACACTTCAAATATGAAAAGGGCACTTTATTTGGAATGTTTTGTTAGCATATTTAATCATCAAGAAAGGACTGTAGAGATGTGAATCAGAAACCCTTGTAAACAATTACACGTATCTTGAGTTTGACCACTGAAAGGGGAAATAGGATTTTTGTAAATTGTGCCTCAACTTGGTAATCACTTTCCTCCAGCTAACAAAATGCCTTAGTAACTGCTGCATGGTCAGTTTTATACGTGTAGTCATGTTAATATCTTATTAATATTATGTCCTCTTTGGTTAGATTTATCGCTGAGCAATCAGTCTTTAATGTGACCCCAAATTCCAGATCAAGCTTGCTATGCACCATTTGGCAGGACAATTTTAACACTGCTTGTATGGATATTAATTTTTTGTCAGTCTCACTCTGTGTCCTTGGTCAGTTCATTAAATTTTCGGGTGGATGAGTATCTTCCTCTATTAACTTGATGATATTCTACTTGTCAAGAATGGAAGAAGAAAGAGCTAATTAAAAGTATGAAAGGCTCTTTAGTGCTAACAAGTATAAAATAAATGAGAAGTTGAATAGAGTTAAACCCCACTCTTTTAACCACATACTATCAAGCATAATTAGTTACAGGGTTCCTTTTACTTGTTATGCAAGCATATTTGCAATTTGATTACACTCAGCACACACTATACATAGATATTTTATGTTATTCTCAACATTTGCCATGAACAGGAGGCACAGAAAGTTGGTTGCTAATAAATCTTGGAGGAATAATATCAGGGCATCAGTCACTCACTGCTGGTGGCAATAAATGTTAGCCTATGTGGTAGGAGTTTTGATGTTTTTAATACTTGTGTGTGATTCATGAGGTTTGTTAATCAATTCTTTACACATTTTCTAAGGCAAACTGTTTTGGTTATTGTTGTTATGTTTTCTTCATTCAAATGTACTGTTACACTCACTTTCTTAGTTCCATGGTACTGATTGATCCAGGAATAAATATAATCACAAATAAAAGTAATAATTTCAAGGACATTAACTAAATTAACTAGTTAATGACATTTTATTGATCATAAAATAGACATACAGCATCACCCATACCACTCTATACAAATAAACTGACTATAAGAAAAATATTTTTAAAAATGAAGTATAATAAAAAATAGAATATCACTTTTCCTCTACCATAGGATAACATGTTTTGAAAAAAGGAAATCTTGTATCGAGTCTATCTCGACCAGCAAGAGAAACACGACCATGACTCTTCTTTAAGCAGTTTATTTAGGAACCTTGTATATTAGCTTCTCTCTTTTCCCAGCCCCCTACCGCCACCCCCCAACAAGCCCTTAAAAGCAAGCTCATTACCCAATTAGCTCACGCCACCTGGCGATTCTGGATAGGTCACAGCTGGAGGAGGCACACCAGATTCATTAAGTGCTTCCAAATAAGGCTTGTTTACAGTTAATCTCGGTCCCCCTGGCATCCAGCCAGGTGCCATCTTGGGGCTGTGGCTCCCCACAATCTTGAATCATTGATTTTTCCCATGGTTAAGTAAGTTTGACAGATAGATTAGTAGTAGTAATAATATTAGTAATAATAATAATATTCTAAATGAAAGGGAAGTTTGGAAAATATGACTAAAATCTGTGATAAAAGCTCTAGAAATTAAGGCAAACTTCCATGGATAATTCTGGAAACAAAAATGAAGGTGTATTTTCTCCTTCTGTTTAAGAACAGAACTCTCAGTAAATCATTACATGAGCTACAGTCATGGGACCTTATTGTACTGTCATTTCCTGTTGGGAGCTGCAAAGTACCGCGCCCAAAAGATGCACCGGTTTCTGCCTTCCGCCAGCCCGATGGCGAGTGCTCTCTGTGGTAAACAACTCCTAATTTGGTAAAGGTCTTGTATCCTCTTAATTCTGCTTGGAGACAACCTATCCTGGTGCACCACGTAGGGTTAGGTGATTGGTAGATGTAGACTATATTAGGCCCCGTCTTCCTCTACCTGGGGCCGCCATTCACTGTAAATCAAGTTCCAGATTAAAACTGTGTGAAGAAGATTCCTCGGTGTTGCGTCGTTCTTGCTGGCCAAGGATGGACGCGACAATTTCCTACTCATAGACATGGAGAACACTTCTGGGTACTTTACTCTCATCATCCCAAGGCAGGAGCCATGTTGTCCATGGGAAAAGAAGATTGGTTAATCATCAAGCATAAATGAATACTGATGCTAACACTAAATTTATGGATTTAGAAGTCCTCCAAAGTTAAATTTTTGAAAGAATTCAATTGTCACATCATTAGTTAAAAAGTATTCTTTCCATTATTTGCAGTAGTTGCATTATATGTAGAGCCCAGTTGCATTCTGTGTGTAAATAAATACTGAATTGTTGCTCCTTAGAAGAAACATGTTTGCATAATATAAGTGATATATATAATATATGCAGCAGATTATAATATTTAGTCCTAAAACAACACAGTCTAGAAAGTTCTATTTTTAGTTGGGGGAAGATGAAAATATAATTTTTGAAATTTTTAAGTAATTTGTCCAAATATCATGACTAAAAGTTTCTTGAGAAGAATCTTTCTCTAGCCCACTGGCCTCACAGCTGTACTCTTGTGTATTTAGTCACTAACCACTGCCCTTCCATACTTCCCCATCTTGTGGGGAAGCTGAACATGCAGATTGACCATCATTTTATTTGACTGTAGTTGGTATTCTTAAAAAAAAAAAGTGACACTGTGTGCCTGTATTCAAATGAACCTGAAAGCATCGGAAGGTTGTTATAATTTTAATAATATATTTTTCAAGAGAGTGACAAAATGACAATTATTTTTGCATAAGCTACATCAGAGACAACTGCAGATGAAAAAAAGAAGAAATTTCTACCACCCTTAAATATAAGTAATTTGTGTGGCAAACCAACAAGATCATGCTGTGAATTTCCATGCCAATTTACAACCCCCATACTGTACCAGGCAAGTTAAATGGCTACTCAAAACACCACCAGGGCAGGGCTATGTAATGATACACTTGGTGATGTGCTAACTGTACAAAAAAAAGGACACTGTAGAGTTCAAAAAGAAATCTTACACAACTTTACACTTCAAAATTTGTCTTCATCGGATAGTCCCTTGAAGAAGGGGGAGGGGACAAGAACCCCTGAACAAAGTGGAAGCATGGGGAGGGTGGAGATGAAGGAGGTGGGAAGGGAAGAAGGGGATCGGGGAGAAAAACAAGAGGACTGAGACAGGGGAGGGATAGAACAGGGCAAGAAAGGAGATGCCTTGATAGAGGAAGATAGTACAGGCATGGAGAGAGGTCTGGCACAGGGGAAATGTTAGGGATCCACAGGGATGACCCCAACTAAGAATCCAAGCAGTGGTGGAGAAGATGCCATTGAAGTCCTTCCCGTAAAATGAGATTGATGTCTACCTTGGTTACTGTTCCTAGAGCCTTCATCCAGTAGCTGTTCAAAGCAGAAACAGGCTTGCCCAGCTAAACATTGAACCATACTCTTGGAATCAACTTGTGGAGAACAAGGAGGGATGAACAAAGGAGCCAAGATGGTGCTGCAGAAACCCACAGAAGGTCAGGTTGACCTGACCTAGTGAGATCATGGAGACCCTAATCATGAAGCTGGGGAAACAGCACAGGACCAAACCAAGCCCTCTGAATGCGGGTGCCAGTTAGGAGGCCAAGACAGTCTATGGGACCTCTAACAGTGGAGCCAGTCTTCAACCCTAGAGCACAAATGGACTTTGGGAGCCCATTCCCCATGGAGGGATACTACTGAATCCCAGATACAGCATGGAGGACCTAGGCTCTCCCCCAAATGATATGACAGACTTTGAAGGTCCCTGGTGGAGGGCCTCACTATCCCTGGGGAGGAGTTGGGGAGGGGTTGGGGGAGTTGGTGGGGAACATGGGAGGATGGGAGGGCGAGGGAATAGGGGTTGGATATGTAAATATGAGTAGTAATTAAATAATTTAAATAAAAATTGTCTTTAAAAGAAATGAGTTATATACAGGGAGTTGAACATTCCATAGACAAAAATAAATTGTATTGAACCAACTTTCTCAACATCCTGTTCTTTCTCCTCTTCCTTCTTTTTCTTCTTCCCTTCAGATCTTTTTGATGCCTTATGTTTTCTGTTAGCTCAGTAGACAGCAATCTCTTTCCACATCTTCCTTTAGCTCAGCAGCTTTCATTTCCCAAGGCTTTTTATCACCCACCCCAGTGCATTCCACTTCTATCTTAGTCTGTTCTCCACACCACCAACTTATATGCCTGGATGTTCTTTGCTTCTGTCAGTACAGAAGGAAAAGTAAGGCAGAAGGTAGATTTTTGGACAAGTTAGGTCCTTTAACTAAATTTTGGTCTCCCCTGTGGGATAGATAGGACTTTGCTTCCCTTTCATAGCCAGCCTTGTCAGCCTGTATTGAGTGCTTGAATTCTCACTTTTCTGTTTCACACAAGGTCTTCCTTCTCTGAGAACGCTGGGAAAACTCTTAGAAGTTGTTGCTGTTGATGGTGTGTGGGTGACGTCAGCATGTTAATACAAGAACTCATACAATGATAGTAGCCTGTCTTCTAATAAGACATGTTTGCTTCATTTTCCTCCATGGGGGACAGGGTTTCATAGTATTTTCTATAATTCATAGCACTTCGGTGTCTATTGATGTTTTTCACTTTCCCGTTGGTTTTCCATTCACTTCGAAAAAGGTTTTGCACATACTTTTTCAGTATTTGAAAGGACTGGAGGCTATTTTGATGAGACTGTGTGACTTAAGTTACAAATGAGAAACAAAGAAAACAGTAAAGGTCATTATACGAGTGATTATTTTAGATTAGGAGTGTGGCTCAGTGACAGAAACACTGCCTAACATGTCCAGGGCCCTGGATTCAATTCCTCCAAACTACCCAAACCAAACAAAATGAAAGAGAAAAGGCAGGGAGGAGGGAAGGAAACAAGGAATAGTAGAATGGAGGAAATCAGAAATTCTGGAAACCTTAATGACATCACCAGAAAGGGACTAAACCTGAAGAGGACAAGAATTAGGAAACTACTTGGGATAGAAAAATCAGTTACTTAGTGATGGAACAGTGTATTATTATTGTTATTATTTCAATAATTTAGGTGGTGGATCATGTGTTTCACCAACAAACCCCTGACAGATTGTGCTTAAGTTTAGATGGCTATGTGAAGATATTCTCAGCAATCATGACCAGATTTCTTCACCTGGAAGACAAAGTCAGAGGGTGAAAAGAAGTTCATTTAGCCAGGTATTTACCATGAACATAATTCCTAGTGGTTTGTGCTAAGGGTATGAATAATTAATTGCATTTTACTTTGCTACTTCAGTCTGAGGAGCCAGGAATAGTTTTTGTTGTTGTTGTTGTTGTTGTTTTTCTGAAATGCTGCTTCAGGAAACTCAGTGGTTTTGTTTGAACATCGATTTTGTTATGTTAACATATGCAGTCATGAATCACCTGAAGGTTATATTCAAACTCAAGACTTCATCCTAAAATCTGTAATGAAATTGTCAAAGGGAATCCTTCTATTGGATTCCTTTTGTCTTAGTTATGAAAAATGATAAAGCAAATGTGTCTTCATTGGTGAGTTAAGTAAAAGCATTTATTCTCACAGTTTCTATAGACACCAATCCAATCCTGCAACCAGGCTTCCATCCTATTGAGCTTAAACAGGAAGCCTTCTAGTTATGGGGAGTACAAGTTCATCTGTCCTCCCACAGACAAGAAGATTCTTGGCTGTTATATGTATATCAGACCCATTCTTTTAGAATGCACTTTCAGGACATAATCCCTTTCCAAATATGCCCTTCAAAATCCAACACACTGAAGCTAGTGTTAGGCAAGTCTGAATGTTCACATTTTATTCAGTCTATAATATGTATCATAAAATCATTGTTTCTTGTACCAGTTAGATGTCTCATGGGGAAAAAAACCTATATTTCCAGGTCTGACAACATTATTTTAATCCCATAACTCATATAAGTGAAGGAGAGGACCACCAATCACAAATTGTCCTCTGACATCTACATGGATGTCCCCTCCCATACGTACACAAATAAAGGTAATTAATTGAAAGAAAAGTTTCATATACTTGTTTTTACCCATTTGTTCATTTGAAAATCTTTACATATCACATTTGATAATTTAATTTTATACTATAATGTCCTAACTGGTTTTATTGTGTTGAAAAATTACCTTTCAAATATTAACTTATAACAATTAAATACACACACAGAGTGTGCATTCTGCATGGTGAGACAAATCATAATCCTTTTCTTCATCTGCATCAGAACACAGTTTCAAACTTTCCCTTCAGCTATACAAAGATTTATGACAGATTTAATTGAAAAAAAAGAATAAGAATCTATTATTTAAGATCTCCCCCAGTCTGATTTTCAAACTCATTACTTATGATTTAGCGAAAGCTATATTTTGTGTTAGTTGCCTTAATATCCTCTATCTTTGTCTGTCATCTTCTCTTCTATCTCTTGCTTATGGAGATCAGATAACTCAGTTTTCATGTTTGAACTTTTTTTCTATCTGTATTCAGAAACTTCTTTGTAAAAACTAACCTCTACTTCAAATGGAAATGCTACTGGTTATAAAACTTACATATGTGTGTCTTGGTATTGGATTTCTGGATGTTTATCTATTTCACAAACATGAATTGTGCATAAAGACTTACAAGATTATTGTTTGCAATACCATTGTTAAATATAATAGTGTGAAAAATTACAATAGCTTTCTTGCTTCACTTCAGAATAGTCCTTTTTTATACTATGAATATGTATTACTCTCATTTGTTTAGTAAAGAGTCAACTGGCCAATAGCTAGGTAGGAGAAGGTTAGGTTGGAGAGCCAGACTGGAAGAATGCTGAGAAGAAGAAAGGTGTAGTTGTCAGGTGACACCGTGGAAGCAGGAGAAAAACATTCCTGGCTCATAAAAGGTACTGATACGTGGCTGAGCAAGATAAGCAATATGGTTTAAGTTTAAAAGAGCTATTTAGTAACAAACCAAAGTTTTCAGCCAAGCAGTTATAATTAATAATAATCTCTGTGTGGTTGTTTGAAGAATCCATTGGTGGGACAGAGGCTGACTGGCTAAACACAGACAATGTCTACCTACACTTTGTCTTCTTTGAACTCACCTTTTTACATCAATAAAGAAAATATACAAAGGGGATATTGGTAGAAATATAAAAATTAGTAGGTGTCCTTGGAGTGTCTAACAGTTTCTGTTCACCTCTGTTCATTGTTGGTGATTGGTTCACTTTTGACAGAATCAACTACATTAGCTAAAATTTTCAAGATGAGCACAAACCATCTCAATCTAACATAAAGGCTACCAGTATAGTCTTCAATACATGAGAATTTGGGCATATGTATCTCCTTGACCCTGACACAAAGCAAAGCTCCCATTCAAATAAATGAAATGACTTATTTATAATGGATTGAAGGATGGAAATCATGGTCAGTATATAGTTACATTTGAAAATTCAGGGAATATCCAGAAGAATGCTGGGATAATCTTTGTTTCTAGAGTAACCATAGTATGATCAGTGATTGTTAATTCCTGTTATTTTCTGATTTTGTTTTTGTTGGTTGTAGTGTGTTTGTGTTTCCCTTCTTTGAGATTTTCTGGTGTGAGATTATCTATTACCTGTGATTTCCTGGGTGAAGCTAAGTTCCTTGGGTTGGACTTTTCCTTCTAATACTTTCTGTAGGGATGGATTTGTGGTTAGTATGGTTTAAATTTAGTTTTTCCATGGACTATCTTGTTTTCTCCATCTATGGTGATCTAAACCATCACCCACAGTCTTGATAAAAAGGGAAGTCAGCTCTGATCTTTATATGCCAGACTTTGTTGACTCCCCATGGGAAACCTTCTATTTCTGAGAAATGTATGGGGGGATTGGATGGGGAAGAGGTGAGGGGCATGGAGGAGGGGAGGGATGGGAAACTCTGGTTGGTATATAAAATGAAAAAAAATAAATGAAAAATAATAATTACAAAAATATACTTTATGATGAATAGAAATTCTAAAACATTCTTGTTACAAATGGATATTCTATTTTAATAAAATATTTAAGCATAATTAGTATGTCTATAACCACACAAATATTTTACTTAAATTTCTTGATTTTAACAAATATTTAAAATTTTTTGCAACCCTGCCACACACACATTTGTGTGTGTGTGTATAATTTTGAGTACTTGTCTGGAGCTTGTTATCTAAATGACTTCAGACTGAACCCGAACCAACAGAAATCCTTCTGCCTTTGCATCCTAAAAACTGGCAGTGAAAGCACACACCAACATACCTAGTTTTCTGTTAAAATGCCTAAATTTGTGAATCAGTAATGAACTTTAAAAATCACTGATAATACTCTTAATAACTTTTTATGAGGAATAGCATTTTTGTTGCCTTCTTAAATATTGATTCTAAAAATACACTTGATTTATATCTCCGAATCACAAAAAGACAGGCATTTTATGTATTCACTCATATGTGGATTTTCGACATAGAGTAAACAAGGAGGACCCTAAGAATAACATACATGATCCCCTGGAGAAGGAGAAAGGGACAACATCTCCTGAGAAAATTGGGAGCATGGGGGAGGGGAGGGAACTAGGATAATGAGAAGAGGAGAAGAGGAGGGGTGAGGAAGACATGATGGGACAGGAAGGTTGAGTTCAGGGAAAACAGAAGAGAGCAAGGTAAGAGATAACATAGAGGGAGACATTATAAGTTTAGAGAGAAATCAGGCACTAGGGAAATGTCTGGATAGCTACAAATATGACACCAACTAACAATCTAAGCAACAGAGGAAAGGCTACCTTTAATGCCCTCCCATGATAATGAGATTGATGACTAATTCATATGCCATCATATAGCCTTCATCCAGCATCTGGTGGAAATAGAAGACACCCATAGCTAAACCTTGAACTGAATTGAAATCCAGATGCAGAGAAGGAGGACTGATGAGCAAAGGTATCCATACCCAGGCTGGTGCAACCCACAGAAACAGCTGACCTGAACAAGGGAGAAATCTTGGTCCCTAGTCTGATAGCTAAGAAACCAGCATGGGACTGATCCAGACCCCCTGAATGTGGGTGTCAGTGAAGAGACCTTGGAAATCTATGGGTCCTCTTGTAGTAGATCAGTACTTATGGCTACATAGGAATGGACTTTAGGAGCCCATCCCACATGGA
This sequence comes from Cricetulus griseus, assembly GCF_003668045.3. Taxonomy (NCBI): domain Eukaryota; kingdom Metazoa; phylum Chordata; class Mammalia; order Rodentia; family Cricetidae; genus Cricetulus; species Cricetulus griseus. The sequence continues at coordinate 7,023,709 of NC_048600.1, read as the reverse complement.
AGGATACTCCCTGAGCCTAGACACAAGGAGTGGGCCGAGGCCCTATCCCAAAGAATGTGACAGAATTTGAAGACCCCTATGGAAGGCCTCACCCTTCCTGGGGAACAGAAAGGGTATGGGATGGGTAGGTCATTAGTTGGGAGGGGAGGGGAGGAGGGGAGGGAGGGGCACCTGGGATTCACGTGTAAAATAATTTTCTTTCTAATAAAAATTGCTGTCTCAAAATGTATGGTATATCTCAATAGATATTAATTTTAGAGACATCATAAGCAAAACCCTACTTTTGGTTTCACAATTCTTTATTGAATAGATACAGTCAACATCATTGTATTATTTTGCTACCTTGAATGGAGCAAGGAATTCTGTTTGCTGTGAAAAATTATTTGAGTTTGTACTTTTTTGCACCACATGAAACTCAATTTTGTGCTTTTGTTTTTCTATTTGAAAAGATGTAAGTGGTCCTGGAAGAATGAAAGTTACTCATTAATAAAAGGAATCTTTGAAAGTGCACAGTATCTGGTGTACCCTTTATATAGAAGAAAGACTCATTTTCCATGCAGTTGTTGCCTCTAATCAAACAACTAACTCACAAGTGCAACTACTAGAACAGATGGCAAAACCTTCCAACATTAGACTTTATATCCGAGAAAGACACACTTTATTTTAAAATTGCCACTTGGGAACATAAAGTGCTCTCAAGAGAAAAACACATTTTACACTTTCAAGGCAGTCCATAAACTAAAGACAGATGCTTACATGACTTCTTAATTAACACAAAGCAAACGTTTACCTACACTGTGGGAATAAAATCAGTGCAATGACGATGAACCCTTTCAAACAGCCTGGGGTGTATTTTACTCGAGGAAACACTAAACGATTAACATTGACCATTTCTTACTTTTCTTAATAAAAAAGAATAAATATCATTTATCCACAGTTCACTGACATGATAGTATTATAAGATGATAGATGTTATTTCCTTTATTTTGTTGGTATAATGCACTTGGATCTTAAGACTCTGGTGGATAAAGATATCATTTTAAACTTGTTTTATACTTAGATTAGACACCCATTACTGAACACTTGAGTTACTCAGGAAACATCTTTCTTAAGAATGTATAGAAGAGTTACGTAAAATACACCGGCAACTTAAGCAAGGAGTATGCATAACTCCCAGAAATACCGAGTAATTACCACAACTATATCCATAAAATTTAAGATTGCCAACTGAAATCGGAGGGGTAACTAGTTATTTGAAAGATAGTAAGAGCATGAAATATCTACCAATTTTTAAGTTTTAATTGTCCTTAAAGGACAATTAAATGAGAGATATAGGAAAAAAGGAAATGGGAATGGTGCTTTGTTTTCTCGTATACTTTTACTATGCTAGCACTTGTTCTCCAAAGAAAAAAATGTAGAGTTCATGAAAACTATCTTAAAATTTATTGCAAATTGCTACAATAATTTATTGTCAGCAAGTGGTAGCTATGAAGATGACCCAGCTCCCTTACACACTCTCCTCCCAAATGAGAGGACAGGAAGTTTCTAATTATTATAACTAGCTGCTTTCATGGGGAGGGGAGTGAGGTACAGAAAAGAACATATTTCTCCCCATCCCAGAAAGAAGAGATGTTTACAATGCAGTTTGCTTTTCTGCAGGTGCCTATATTTGATGAGTAACCATTCTAAGTGAAATTTATGGAGACAGTCTAAATGTGAAAAACAAAGGTTAAGTGTAGGATACAAACATTAGCTAGAGAACACAGTATCACATAGAGCAAATTTGCTGCAATCCCATTTATAATTGCTCTTACAGTATTTTCAAATCTGTGTACCAAAGTACCAAACTCAACTGCAAACTGTGGGGCAGGAAAGCCTGTCTTTATGCCTTCTCTCCCCTGACCATTGGATGGATGGCAAAGTCTGCAACACCCTAGAGGAAACAGTAATGTGTTCAATATTGTTCCTGTAGGTGTCTTCCTCCCTTCTAGCATCCCAACCAGTGACACTGGTGAGTGCACAGTAAGCGTCTTTCAGAGATGACACATTATACAGGGTTTATTCAGACACTGGCTGGGAGTCCTGGGGATGAGCATGGAACACATTGTCATAGAGTAATTGGACCTCCCTCACACCTATATGGAGGAAGAATGTGAATTCTACCACCAACCTAAGTGAGGTCTTACAGCCTCGCCGCAGACCAGTTTTACTCCTGTCTTTCTTCCAATTTTCCATATACTCAAGAAAATCAGAACATTGTAATGGGGCAGTTGTATTTCCTTAAAGTTTTTTGCCTGTTGAAATGTGCAGGACCCTTTTCCTGTGACGAGAGATAGGTGGTTACTTGATCTAGGTTTAAAAGTTATGTAAAATAAAAAATAAAATTATAATAAAAGGGATACTTTGCTTTAAAAAAAAGCAAGTATAAAAAAAGCAAGTATAGAAGTGATATTTTCAGGTTGCTATCACAAAAGCCATTAGGCACAAAATACCAGATTGAAAATATCAGGGCAGAATTGTTAGTAATTGGTAACCATATGAAACAGGAAGGAAGAACTTGGATTTTCTAAAAATTAATTTTGTAGGAAATCAGTAAACTGAGTTGATAATTGTAGGATCAATAAGAAAAAGGAGGGAAGGAGTCCCGAACACTGTATAGATCACAGTAAATAATCTGTACATGTGATATGTATGTAATTCTCCGTCTCTGTACTCTACCAATTTCTTTAGATAAATGCTTAGAAATACTTTTGAGAGCAATATAGCTAAGATATGTAAAGCTCAGCATCAAATTATGTTAAATTTGAGACATATTATTGGCCTTGTTAATGACAAGAAGAATAAGAAGTCAGTTTCTCTCTGGAGAGATTGGAGTCACAAGTAGAGACAAAAACAGAAAAACTCCTCTTTGCCTCCAGATGACGTCTCTTCTATAACTGAGAGAATGCCCTGTGTAGAGGTTTCTATTTACTTGGTTAGGTTTATTCCTAGGTACTATTTTTGGAGCTATTGTGAATCATGTATTTTCTCATTTCTTTCTCATTCTGTTTGTTATTGTTATTTACAACAAGTATTACTTATTGTATCTATTCATTAATGTATCTATTCATTCTGAAACTTTGCTAAATCTGCTTATTATATCTAACAACTTTCTGGAAGACATTAAAGTGTCTTTTAAGTATATGATCATATCACCTGCAAATATGGATAATTTGAAAGCCTGTTTTATCCACATAGTGTTCTTGCCTTACTGAAATAAAAAAATTTGCAAGCTAAGAAAACGTTGAGTTGAATTCACAGCATACAGAATGAAAAAATGTGTTTTCTGGCTATACTTCAGGTAGAACATTTTTACTTAGGATATATAAACAATCACAAATGTTAAACACCAGGAAAAACTGCTGCCAGTCAACACATAGGCTACTGAAAAGAATAGACAATTCTCCAAAGAAGAAACTCCATTGGTCAAAAATCATTTGTAAATGGTTCAGCATTCTTAGACATCAGAGAAACACAGATTAAAACTATTTTGAAATTCCATCTTACTCAAGTCAGAATGGCTATCATCAAGAAAAGGGATAATAACAACGATTCATGAGGATGTGGAATAAAAGAACACTTATTCACTGTTATTGGGCGTGAAACTGAATAGAGTCTGTATGAAAATGGGTATGAAATGTAAATTATACATACTATATGAGTCACCTAATACTCTAGAGATAACTAGCCATCCATGTTTATTGCTTCATTATGAAAAATATGAGGGAACTGGAATCAGCAGATATTCACACCCAAAAGATGAATGGATAATGACATACAAACAAACCAGTAAATCATTTTTATAGCTTTTGGGTCACTTATGAATATGTAGTATTATATTAACCGATGAAATTGAACAAAGCTTCACTATTTGGTAGATTGGAGACAGTTTTCAAAAGCTAATGTGCTGTATAAACTCCAACTCAATATTTGTAAGATATGCACCTGATGAAGTTAAAGTCAACATGCTTAGCATCCTCAAGTCTGCCACCATGACAACACTAACCTACATTGTCTATAGCACATGATTTCAGAAAGTTTAAGACATGGATATGGACATGACTTGGATCTAAAGAAAAGCATATGTTCCCTAGAACCAGATAGGGTTGTAGTTATTCTAATGTATTTAACAATGTCTAATAGACTACCAAAGGTATCAGATACCCAAGAAGATTGGAAAAATACATTAAGAGAAATGAGTTGTTTAGAATATATATATATATATATATATATATATATATATATATATATATGAAAGGAAGGACAGAAAAACAAAAAAATAAATATTGTGTACTGAAATTACAATACTTGTAATTAATATTGTGTAGAGCATAGCTAAAGAAGGAGATAATAACATAAACAATATAGGACTAAACTTACTGAAAGTAAATATACAGGGAGAAAACTAAAAATGGAAACTCAATAAAAACACATAAAACCAATACATCAATAGGTTCAGTAAGGTAAGAATTAAAATGTCAGAGTCATATATTTCAGAAAAGGACACACACCATTATTATCTACTAGGAAAATTATCATGGATATATAAATGTAATAATATTACATATAAAATTAATATATATTACATTACATATATATTACATATAAAAGTAATGCTACTCAGTGTAAATGAATTTAATTAGGATGGCTTACATGACCATGGATAGGTGTTGTGTACTGCTGCATAAGCAATTTTCCAGTGGGTCCACCACTGCCTCCAGTAGCAATGGTAACTATACAAAATTTTCCAGGAATGGATGGGACTGCATGACTGCATCCTACACCCACTTGTAATTTTGGCCAACCAAATCTTTTGCAGGTCTTGTGAAATTCTAAACAAACAAACAAACAACAAAAAACCCCATGAGTTTGGGAAAAAGAAAATTTAACTGAGTGAGTAGGATTAAAATTTTCACTGGGTGAAAATATCTGTAATTGAATATCTATATATGAGTATGTAACTGTCACAGACAATTCATATAACAATACATTTTATATACATTTTATATACATTTTATATAACAGTAACAGGAACAGAGTATAAAATACTACATTGACTCAGTTGAGTTGAACATGGGTAATTAAAACAAGAAATAGAGACGTAATAAAAACAAGAGAATTTTTATATTTTGTCTAATGATGGTCTTTGGACTAGGATTTCTGTTTTTCACAGCGATTGTATGATACTCTCCTTTAATTCCTCATCCATCCTTTCTCTTGGTGGCACTGGTAATTTCTCTGCAGTGACTCAAGTGTAGACTTGCTAAACCCATCTGACCCTAGCATTTGCTCCTCAGTCCTAACAGGTAGGATGTGTTCAATATGGAAATATCACTTTGCAATTTACACCAAATTCTTTGATTCATAAGCTGTTCAGAACACTGTACTTAGCAAAGCAATCAATTAACTGGGCTGTTGGGCCTGCCCTGTTTCTAAATAGGCCTCAAACATTGTTCATGTCCTCATGGCTTGGAGAACATTATTATTTCCCAGCAACTCTTCCATGCTTATTGGAAATTGTTGAAACTAACAGAGTGAATGTCTACTTGAGTAATTAAATCAGCTTTTAGTAAGGGGAGATTTTTAAGGTGAGCTTTCTTACATAAATAAGATTTCTATCTCTACAACAGTAAAGCAAAATCACCAGACTCTTTTTAAAAACTCTGTCATTAGAACTGACAAATTAGCAAATTAAAGTAATAGCTACTTGTCCATTCATACAACTAAATCAAAGTACTATAAAAGAAGTAATTAGAAAAACATAAATGAATTCAGTAAAGTGAGGAGGCCTCAGAATTCTATGGGGCCTCTTGTAGTAGATCAGTACTTATCTCTAGCATAGGAATGGACTTTGGGAACTCATTCCACGTAGAGGGACACTCTCTCAGCCTAGACACACGGAGGAGGGCCTAAGCCCTATCCTGAAGGATATGACAGACTCTGAAGATCCCCATGGAAGGCCTCACCCTCTCTGGGGCGCAGAAAGGGCATAGAATAGGTAGGTTGTTAGTGGGGAGCAGGGGGCAGAAGGGAGAGGGAACTGGGATTGACATGTAAAACAATCTTGTATCTAATTTAAATTAAAAAATGGAACAAAGAAGCATGAAAAAAGAGCAAAATATAAATGAATTCAGTAAAGTAAGAAAATATAATGACATTAGGTTTAAAAAAGAAATTAATGTATTTTGTGTTGTAAAATTTTCTCTTCTTATGTAAACTGAAGTTTTAGAATTCATTAGTTTTATTTATTAATTGAAAATTGATGTTTTTCATTTAATATATTCTAAGGTTGTCACTTCCTCAAGTCTTCTCAGAACTCATATCCTCACCCATCCAAATCCACATACAAAATTCTCTTTTATTCTCTCACTAGAAAACAAACAAGCACCTAATAATAATAATAATGATAATTTATAATAAAAATAAACAACCGCAATATGACAATACAAACAGAGAAAACAAAGAGCTAATATAATAACAAGAAACACATATAGGCACAGAAACACAGGCACATACACACACACACACACACACACACACACACACACACACACACACACACACCCCTCACACACACACACACACAGAAATCCCCTAAAACACATATTGCAAACCCTAATATTTAAATAAAAGGCCTCTTGGATAAGAAAAATATTTAAACAATAAAAAGAAAGAGAAAAAATCTCCAAAAATACCATTGATTTTGTTTTGTGTTGGCCATCTACCTACTGCTAGCCTTGGAGCTGGACATGAAGAGTACTTTTGTTTTAGTTTGGTCTGGTTTTTTGAGACAGTGTTTCTCTGTGTAACTTTGGAGCCTTTCCTGGAACCCACTCTGTAGACCAGGCTGGCCTTGAACTCACAGAGATCCACCTGCCTCTGCCTCCCAAGTGCTGTGATTAAAGTCATCTACCAACACCACTGGCTGAAGTGTGGTTTCTATACACAGTGACATTACAGTGACATTTATTTTGTTTTTTGCTTTGTTTTATCATTTTTGTATTTTAAAACAATCTTTCCTAATTTTGCAAACCAATCCCAGTTCCTACTCCCTCCCCTCCTCCTGCTCTTCCCAACTTCCCCCAAACCAACTCCCAATCCACTACTCAGAGAGAATAATGCTTCCCATGGGGATGCAATACTTTGACATATTTAAAAGGTGGGTGAGAATGTTTTTCCTATGGATTATTATATTTTGTTATTTAATCTTTAAAAAATATGCTTTTTAATTGTTTTATTTAAATTAGAAACAAGCTTGTTTTATATGTCAATCCCAGTTCTCTCTCCTTCCCCTCCTCCCCTGCCCCCACCAATCCCCTATTCCTTTCTGATTCCCAGAGAGGGTGAGGCCATCCATGGAGGAATCTTCAAAGTCTGTCATAACATTTGGAGCAGGGCCTAGACCCTCCCCTGTGTGTCTAGGCTGAGATAATATCCTTCTATGTGGAATGGGTTCCCAAAGTCCATTCATGTACTAGGGATAAATACTGATCCACTATCAGAGTTCCCATAGATTATCTATACCTCCAAACTGATATCCATGTTCAGGGGCTCTGGGACAGTCCTATGCTGATTTCTCAACTATTACTCTAGGGTCAATGAGCTCTCCCTTGTTCGGGTCAGCTGTTTCTGTGTGTTTCTCCAGCCTGGTCTTGAACCCTTTGCTTATCATTCCTCCCTCTCAACAACTGGATTCCAGAGTTCAGTTCAATGTTTAGTTGTGGGTGTCTGCTTAAATTATGCTTTTATTCCCTTTATTTACAGAATGTTGTTCAACAGATGCAGCTTTTTAATTTTGTTGCTGTGTAAACAAAAATCAGGTATGAATTGTGGCTCTAAGCACTTAAGTTAATCACTTTATTACAAAATGCAAGCGTTCTGATTCTAATTAGTTTTCCTAATAAACTTCTCTTAGTTTGCCTTTGCTTTGCTCTAATAAAACACTGACAGAAAGTCAGTAGGGAGGCAAAAGGTTTATTAGCTTTTGTCTTGCAGTCCATAATCCAGAGGAGCCAAGACAGGAACCTCGAGTATGGAACTGAAGCAGAGTCTACGAAGGAAGGCTGCTTGTTTGATTCATTTTCTTGACTGGATCAACTAAGTTTAATAAACACCCCAGGCTCACCTTCCAGTGATGACACACCTCCAGTGGGCTAGAGTGCTCCACATCAATCATTAATCAGAAACACCTCAATACTTGCCTGCAGGTTAGTCCAAGAGGAAATTTCTCTAATGAAAGCCTTTCTTTCAAGGACTAGGTATGTGTCAACCTGACAAAAGCAGTTTATTCAAAAACAGTTTATTGCTATATACAATAGACAAGAGGAGTTATTGTAAAGGAGTTATTGTATACTTTTAAATAACAAAAATGATATTTCTGTGACCTATCTATGGTCAGGATAAATTTACACCAAGACTGAAGATATTATGCAAACATATAGAAACACATATACACATATGCACTCATACACTCACACATATACACACATAATACTCAAATACACACAGACATGCACAAGCTTACACAGAGAATAGGATAACAAAAGAACATAATTTAATTTTGAAGCTTAAAATATTCCTTAAAATTTATTTAATTCCAGTGGTTTTACTTCAGTTTACAATTACATTGATGACAGTTTTCATATTCTGCTGTCGGGAAGCCACTTTTTATTGACATTAGAGAACATAGCTTAACAAGATGTCAGGATCACATCATTTCATTAATCCTAAATAACATCATTATATTGTCAGTGGAAGTAGAATTACGATAATGTGCTCAATTACAAAATCTATCTATTTACTGGTATGTCTCAATTGTCCAAAACTCATCAAACTGATGATCAAATTCATTTGATTAAGTTTAATCCTCCTCCTAAGCACACAGGGCTGGAAAGAGTTTTTCCTTGAAATGTGCATCTGAAAGATCAATCATTGTGACTGTGCAACAAGAATTCATTAGAAAGGTATCTTCCTAAAATGAAAAATATATAATATTGACTTATATCGGTTTTGTGATTTCTCCCATTTTTAAGAACACCAAAGCAACTCCATTTTCAATGATAATATTAAAATATTTATAAAACTAGTTACTTACACTCATTATGATATCTATGAAGTAAATAATTATACTCAAAACAATTTATTGTAAGAGTAAGGTAAACTGGAGAAGATGGAGTTAATGCCATCCTCAGAAAAAGCCACCCAGAGAAATTCCCTGTCAAGGCTGATTCAGCTCCAACCAAGGAACCATAAATAGTTGAAAGGAATACCCAAACTGTGCTCACCCTGGACAAAGTGACCTCATCTGGGTGGTCAGGCAATGACTAATTTTGGTTAATAATACCTTCTAGTCACAACTGTCCTTGTAGGCAATCGTTAGGAACAATTTTGAAATTCTCCTAGCTCCCATGTGAATGAATCCAAAGGTCACCTACTCCTACCCAATCTTGAACAGCCAAGGCATGTGCCACCCTACTTGTGTTTTTTTTCTTTTTTCCTTTAAAAACCACTTAAAATTGAGGCCAGGCACCCTTTTCTTATAGTTGCTGTGGCAGTTTTCTGGACAGGGTCCCTGCCTAGGCTTGTAAACATTAAAACTTATGCATTTGCATCAGTGAGTTGGTTCCTTCGTCTTTTGGGGGACACCATGTGGCAAGGATAGTCAAGAGTCAATCAACTGCCATTCAAGGTAGCAGGCCACTACTGAATGTTAACATGCCCTAAGATGCATAAAAACAGTTGTATCTGTCTGTATTTATAAACTGTTGCAATAGTGGTCTTTGAAAAAAAAGAAAAAAAAAAAAGAAAAGAAAATCCAGGGTTTCACTCTGGAGAATATAGAAGCAAGAGACAAGATCTAGGCAGGAGAAGATAGACTATCTGGAAAGATGCAGATATGTAGTGAAGCACACTTGTTTCTCTTTCACAGGACCTTGATTCCATTTGCATCATCCACATAGTAGCTCCCAACTATCTGTAACTCCAGTTCTAGGGACAAGACACTTTTCCTAACCTTCTTGGGTACCAGGCATGCATGTGATGCTCATACATGTAGGAACATACTCATACACATGAAGTGAATTTCCTTCATAATGGCTTTGGGGTAGTGAGATTTCCTATGTAGCAGTTGAGGGCCTTGACAGTGTCTTCACTGTGGCTTTCGAGAGTAGACGGCAGAAATGTTGCTCCTCACATAGTAGCCTCCTGAAATACTGTACTATTTATGTTATATTCATTAAAGAGAGATAAATGGGATTAATTTCTGTGAAAGGAAATTTTAACTCTAGAGTAAAATACTATTTAGATACATCATTATTATCATTACTTATTATTTTGCTGATGTTTATAAAGGACTACAATTTATGATATGAATTCTTGCTTGTTTACTGCCTTATAAAATTCTATTTTTCACCTATAGAAACTTAAAAAATTCCAGCTCATTGGACTTATCACTGTGATATTTTAGTGGTAGACCAAAATGTCCTCATTCTAGTAAAAATTTTAGATCAGTAAATTATGTTGGGTTGCTTAAGAAAGGATAAGGAGAATTGTGCTTTAGGTCAAGGAGAGTAACATGGTCAATTAATAAAGAGAACTAATAATTAAAAATCACAATACAGCCATGACACAGTGCTATGGAATATTTGTTTAACTATGCAAAGATGTACAGTATTTGTTTAATTATATAAAGGTATGGTGTTTTACATTGCTTGCCTAAGGCACCTGATTGGTCTAATAAAAAGCTGAATGGTCAATAGTGAAGAAAGATGTGTTAGTATCTAGGCATTTGTACTGAGCTCCTTTGGAGATCTAACGAGATACAACCTCGGCTACAGCCACTAAGAGCACCACTTGTGCCTATTTACTATGTTCTGTATTAAAAGGACCCTGCCCACCTCCTATTTCTCTCTCTCCCTCTGTCTGTCTGTCTCTTCCTCTCTATCTCTTTCTCTCCCTCCTCTCTCCCACTGCTCCTGCCCCCCAGGCCAGTCTCCCCCCTCTTATTCCCCATTTTTGGGATCCCTTTCCCTAATAAAAACCCCCTCCTTTTGAACTCTGTCACATGGTGTCTTTCTCTGTTTCACAGCATTTTAAAAATTACAACAGGAGGTATAGGTGGAATTCTGGGCAGGAAAAGTAAGCAGGGGGAGGAATTTAGGCTCCAGAAAGCTTCTTAATAAACCTTCCTAATAATAACTGGCTCTATTCCTGCCTGTCTAAAACATTTCCATCACATGGGCATCAGTCACATCTAAGAACAGTTATGAGTCAGTCACCCCTTGGTGAGTGACAATTGTTAAGGTGCTCTCTGCTTTACAGTGGTGTTCCACTGGAAACAGGCATGGCCCTGGATTTGGTAAGAATGAATTACATTCATACATAGTAGAACAGTAAGCTACAAAGTGGGAGAAGGAAAGAAAGGTGAATGAAGTTAAAACACACTCACACCATCTTCACAACATTGTCCCAATGTATATAATGCTCCAAAGTATTACAGAAATAAGACATTGGCACCCACTATATCATTAACTTTGAGGTAATTGGAGACAATTTTAACACTGTACTCCATGTTTATAATCACTCTCAGTTTTCCAATTATTCCTGTTAGAGAATTACATATTCACATATGTTTTAATTAAACCTGCTCTATTCCTTCCCCTCCAATTCCTCATTTATTTTCCCTACTACTTTATTTTTAATTCTTGTGTTCTTTTTAATCCCATTGAATGTATTTCATTTTCTCTATCATGTACTGCATCATTGATAGACTTTCTGGGGCCATATCCCTGAAGAAGAGCAATTGTTCCTGTTCCAGCAGTCATCAGTTACCAATACCTCCTTAGCTAAGAGTGAGACTTCATGAGCTGTCTCCCACATTTCTAGTAGGATTTTGCCTGGATTGATCTTATGCAGGCCTTTCTTGTACAAGCAGTCCCAACTATGAGTTCATCTATGCAAAGACTTTGTCATGTCCACCAAGTACATGACAATTAATACAGAGGTTTACAACTGGTTTATGCATGGAGAATAAGTGGGTTTAGAGTATTTTCTACTTTTTACTCTCATCATATCTCCACCCTTTCTATAACAGTAGTCCATGAAGCTTATGCAGAGGGTCCCACTTGAAGCAGAGCAGTCTATAGTCTCTTATTCTCTGAACATTGACAAGTTGTTACAATTTGTATTCATTTCTATTTACTGAAAAAAATAAAAAGGAAGAGAATTTTCTCAACCAAATGGTGTTGTACACCTTTAATCCCAGCATTTGATAAGCAGAGGAAGGCAGATCTCTATGAGTTCAAGGCCACCCTGGTCTACAAAGTGAGTTCCAGGATAGGCATCAAAGCTACACTTAGAAACCCTGTCCTGAAAAAAAAAGAAAAGAAAAAGCTTTTTAACTTAAAGAGACTTCTTAATTTAAAGAGGATAATATCACATGACCAATCAAGCAAAATCGAGACAAATGTAAGAAGGAACATACAATTCATTGCAAATAAGTATTTACCTTATGGTTAACCAGCTCCTTGCTACATACTTAATGAGTTAACTGGTGCATATTAATTAAACCTTGATTGTTTGTTTAAAATCTCTTTTGGAGGATTTCATGCCATCTGGTTAACTTACTTTAAATGGCAAAGGCAATAACTACTTAATTGCATTCCTATTAATGCACTCTTGTTTCTAAACACGTTAGCTTTCTAATGAGCACTTCAGAAGGTTTTCTGAAAAAATATTTTATCGATGAGAATAGATGTTTGTTGACTCATCTGCTGCTAAGGGAAGGTGCAAAATAGTGCCAAGCTGTCATTAAACCCTGTTTGAATTGTTATTTAAAAGAAATTGTCACAATCTGGTAACAATTGACTTTCTAAAACATGTATTGCTGTTATTTCCTGCAATGGTATCTACAAAAGTTAAACTGAATGCTTTCTCTAATTTTCATTCCTCAGATATGTGACTAGCTATGTAGTTACTCTGTAAGGGTGAGCCATGTACAGCTATGGATACTTGTCAACCCAATAAATGAACATTTTAAGGAATTTATAATCAAGTAAACATTTGTAAATAAACTACTTTCAGAAAGCTGGTTATGAACTTCTTACTTATAACTTGGTAAAAACTTGTATTTCTTCCCCATAGAAACCATGGAAAGACTTGGATCTTCAGTCTGAATATAGATAAGCATGTACAGTAGCAAAATAGGTTTAAAATAGTACTTTTCACACTGGGAAGACTAGAGAAAATAATAATGCTTTTCCAAATGATCTAGGAAAATATTGTATGTTAACTCCTACCAACTCCTGATGCATTTCATAAAATTGATGTACTTGTCCTGGTTTGAACATAATGCAATGTAGTGTGCATCAAAACATCACATGATATACTATAAATAGAAACAGATTGCACCTACTAACAAATAAAGAAAAAGTATCACTTAATTTTGTAGGACCAACCCTCACTAGTAGGAGTTGACAGAGAGTAAGAAGTTAAGTTTGAACTGTACCAATAAGAATATATTTGAAAATTTGGGAGTAGTTTGAGGTAGGAGAAGAAAAGTGAATAGTGAAAATACATGACTGATAAAAAAAAGGAAAATCAGAAACCAAGATATATGTAGTAAAAAGGTTAGGCTAAGAACAGACAGACATGTAAACATCCATTAGTTTTACCATTTCATTGTATTTTGGAAAACAATTGTTCCTTTTTGCAAACATTCTGCTTACATGAACATTAACATTAAAGTTCAATGAAGCAAAAAAAAATTTCTCAAAACATTAAAAATAATGCCTGTTCTCTTGATTTGAACTTTCGTCTATGCTGAATTGCAAAATTTGGTGTTTTTCTGTAGGTCACTGAAAAATGTTTGAAAACAATTGGTTTTGTTATTCTATAAAAGCCAAGAACTATCTCTGTCTAAATTCTGCCCCTGGCAGAGATCCCAAAATTGTCAAACTATTTTTAAACATTTAAGGCAGTAGCTTCCCTAGATAAGCCATGTGGACTACATTTGAAGTTACATTTGAGGACAAAAATATATAACAATGTTGCTTCTGTTCACAAATCTCTAAATATAGCCCCTGCTTTGCCTTGGGGTAAGGACACAGCAATGGCTAGAGTTCAAAAAATGATGACAATATATTTTTATGTCCTTAAAAATATCTGGGTTTCAGTTAACTTTTTAGTGAAACAAGACTGTTCTTCAAGCCACTTGATTTTGTTTCTGTAATTTTAATAACTCAAGATGAGTGAATTCTGTCCTAAATTAAAAGAGATACAACTTTGAGATAGCTCAGGTTGTATCAAAGAGTAATAAAGTTAGGAAGCAGTTTTTCTTCTTTCTTTTTGTTTTGGAGAAAAGATGGATACAAATACAACTTCCAATAGCATAAGACTACAAGAGAAGAGTACAGATGTCAGAGTTTTGTTTTATCCTATCATATAATTAGTATAATTTGAGCCTAGAATAAAAGAAAAAACTTTAATGATACTTTGTAGACCCATATTAAAATAATTTTTTGCATCTAGCTACATAATTGTGGAAAATAATACAAGGCAGAATATACTGACCTCAGGAAAGAAAAAACCTCCCTTACATGGATACTGCTCTCTGAAATACAGTGGGCTATCATCTGAAAAGGTCAGATCACAGACATCAGGCAAAGTCCAGAGTTAACATGGCTAGACTCAGTCAGGCTATGTGAGGAGAGAGGAAGAGGGAGGACAAAAGGGGAGCCTCAGCCAAGAAACCAAAAGGGCTAAAAAGACCAAGTAGCCAAAAATGGTTGAATTATGTAGGGAAAGGCAGCTGAAGGAAGGATGGTCCAGTTCCTGGGCTGCAGAATTCAGGTGAGGACTAAAGGTATGCTATAGATGGAGTTTCTATCCCACCTGGTCCTGCCACCATTTAGCCTCATGTAAACACACAGATACTTGTATTAATTATAAACTGTTTGGCCAATAACTTAGGCTTCTTACTGGCTAACTCCCTCTTGAATATTAACCTATTTCTATTAATCTAATTATTTCCATGTGGTCTTATCTTACCTGAGAAGGGTCCAGCATGTTTCTCCTTCAGCAACTACATGGTCTCCCTATTGCCCTTTTCCTGTGTCCTCTGCCTAGAATCCTCCTCCTCTGGTAGCCACCTATACTTCTCGTCTCCCTACTGGCCATTCAGTGTTTTATTCATCAACTAATAAGAGAAACATATATACAGAAGAATATCCCCCATCATTTCCTCTTTTTGTCTAAAAACAAGAAAGGTTTTAACTTTAACATAATAAAATTATATATAACAAAACATTTATCAAGCAAGAACTATAGCTAACAATATTTAGTCAATTAACATTTGGCAAAATTTACAGAAAGTATTATATAATCTGTCCTATCATTTTGAGTCTAAAGTTTTATGTGTAACTTACCTTTTATCATAACTAAGGGAATCCATAACCATGTCTGTCTTCAACACCATCAAAGACCTCAGAAATACATTATATAAACTCTATAATTGAGAGACATGCAGTACTGAATAAGTTTCTTTAAATTAAAATGTTAGAGTATTGCTCTCCTTGACTCAAGAAACAAGCTATATGAAACATTAGTTACCATCATTTGAAAAGGATTCGGAGCATATTTTGGTATCTCTATGATCTAGGCCTTACTTTCACATAAGTGACTGTGTGTCCTGCTTTTATGATGCTTGTATTCTCTGTCTGATCCCTTTCATTGACTTATTCCCAGAATTTTGGCACAAAAAGAGGCCAGTCAAAAACAGGAGGGTAATAAGAGGGAAATATGGAGAAACTCACATACACATTTTCTCTCTACTTCATTGTTGGATCTAGTTGTGGCCTGATGTCTTGATGTTCTTCCCTCAAAGAGAGAATATGAAGAGTTCATCAGAAATCTTCATCCGAATTCAATTATTACTGCTAAGAAAAGTTGAAATAGAGACAGTCAACTGGAATTAAACCACAATATTGGTGTCCTTTTCATTTACCAAATATAAGTGGCAAGACTGCCATTTTTACTATGTTGATCATACCTATCCAAGAGCATGGGAGATCTTTCCATTTTCTGGAATCTTCTTTAATTTCTTTCTTTAAAGACTCAAAGTTCTTGCTATACTGGTCTTTCACTTGTTTGGTTAGCATTACCCAAAGATATTTTATCTTGTTTGTGGCTATTGAAAAGAGCTGATGTTTCTCTGATTTCTTTCTCAACCCATTTATCTTCTGTGTATAGTAGGGCTACTGATTCTTTTGAGTTGAATTTGTATCCTGCCACTTTGCTGAAAGCAATTATCAGCTGTAGGATTTCCCTGGTAGAGTTTTTTAAGTCACTTATGTAAACTATCATATCATCTGCAAATAGTAAAATTTGACTTCTTCCTTTCCAATTTGTATTCCCTTGATCTCCTTTTGTTGTCTTATTGCTCTAGCTAGAACTTCAAGTACAATATTGAAGAGATATGGAGAGAGTGTCTTATTCCTGATTTTAGAGGAATGATGTTGAATTTCTGCCCATTTAGTTTTATGTTAGAGCTGCACATTGGTGGCACAAGCCTTTAATCCCAGTACTCAGAAGGCAGAGGCAGCTGGAAATCTGTGAGTTTGAGGCCAGTCTGGTCTACAGAGTGAATTCCAGGACAGGCTCCAAAACAATTCAGAGAAACCCTGTCTGGAAAAAGCCAAAACATATATAAATAAACAAATAAGTAAATAAAAATAAAAATAAAAATAAAAAATACTTTTATGTTCACTGTTGGTTTACTGTATATTGCTTTTATTATGTTCAGGTATGTTCTTTTTATCCCTGATCTCTCCACGACCTTTATCATGAAGGGGTGTTATATTTTGTCAAAAGCATTTTCAGCATCTAGTGAGATGATCATGTGGTTTTTCTTTTTCAGTTTGTTCATATGGTGGAATACACTGATAGATTTTTGTATGTTGAACCATCCCTACATTCCTGGGATGAAGCCTACTTGATCATGGTGGATGATTTGTCTGATGTATTCTTGGATTCGATTTGCCAGCATTTTATTGAGCATTTTTGCATCAATGTTCATGAGGGATATTGGTCTGTAGTTGTGTTTCTTAGTTGTGTCTTTGTGTGGCTTGGGTATCAAGGTTATTGTAGCCTCGTAAAAAGAGTTTGGCAATGTCCCTTCTGCTTCTATTGTGTGGAACAGTTTGAGGAGTATTGATATTAGCTCTTCTTTGAATTTCTGGTAGAATTCTGCACTGAAGTCATCTGGCCCTGGGCTTTTTTTTTTTTTTTTTTGGTTGGGAGACTTTTGATGACTGCTTCTATTTCCTTAGGGGTTTTAGGTCTGTTAAATTGCTTACCTGTTCTTAATTTAATTTTGGCCAGTGATGTCTATCCAGAAAATTGTCCATTTCCCTTAGATTTTTGAATTTTGTGAAGTACAATTTTTCAAAGTATGTGACCTAATGATTCTCTGGATTTTCTCAGTGTCTGTTGTTATATCCCCCTTTTAATATCTGATTTGTTAATTAGCATATTCTCTCTCTGCCTTTTGTTTAGTTTGGAAAGAGGTTTGTCTATCTTATTGATTTTTTCAAAAAGCCAACTCTTTGTTTTATTGAATCTTTATATTGTTTTCTTTGTTTCTACTTTATTATTTTCAGCTCCCAATTTGATTATTTCCTGGTGTCTACTACTCCTGGTTGAGTTTGCTTCTTTTTGTTCTAGAGCTTTCAGTTGTGCTGTTAATTCTCTAGTGTGACTATTCTCCAGTTTCTTCATGTGTTCACCTACTGCTATGAGCTTTCCTCTAAGCACTGCTTTTAATGTGTCCCATAAGTTTGGGTATGTTTTGTCTTTGTTCTCATTGAATGATTGGAAGTCTTTTGTTTCTTTCAAAAATCCATCATTCTGATCTACAGGCTCAGCCTATGATGTCAAACACACCACATTGCCTCATTTGTTGCAGAGAGCCAAAGTTATTCAATGAGAAAATTAGCATGTTGTGAGTTTATGAAAAGATGAATGGTATGTAAATTAAAACTATCACTGATAGTCCTCCTTCAGTGTTACCCATAAATGAATACTATATATATATATTTATATATATATATATATATATAAATATATATATATATATATAGTTAGTTAGTTAGAAATCACGTATATGCTTGGTGATTTGTGCTTGAAATTGCATCTCTGCTTATATAGGCACATTTCTTTCATGCAAACAAATGCTTAGTATTTACATAGACATAGTTTTAAACCAAAGCTTGATATAGAGAAGAGTACCTAGAAGTCAGAAAGATATAAAAGATGGAAGTCCAGCAACTTGGGTCCACTTAAGAGTAGTAGGCTACTGTTGATTATCCTTATCACTGGGATACTGTTATTATCTCACATACATATCCAAGTCAGCATTTCTAAGCATATAGTCAAAAATTATTTCATTGAAGATGGTCCCAAAATTTTTATTTACCAATATTTTCTATCATTCTTTCCTAATAGATGAATATATACAAATGATTCTACTGAACTTGAACTGTATATGTGGAATTATTGATTGCAGAGATATGAAACATGTTCTTTATTTTTTCTTAGATATTCTTCCTTTACTCTAACTTAATACTATGAAGCTCTATTCTAGCATGAATAACAACACAATAAGATGGTCTATTTATGTTCCCACCATCTTTTTCAAGGTAGCATCCCACAGATTTAGGAAAGTGTCTGCTTTGCTCAGCACAACTTATTTCAGGGACATGCCAGTATTCTGGAAGAGTAATAAAACAACTGGAAAGTTCTTTGAGTGCATTACAAGAGGGCATTTTCCTTTTCAATAGAATTCCTTATATCAATCCACCTTCCTTTGCAGAGTGGTGTGATGTTTCTCACACTACTGATAAAGACTTGAGACTACTAAGTATTGTATAAAAAATGCTTTTTCTCATGCTGCAAAACTGAATGCTTCAGACTAACCACAAACACGAGGGTGTCTGTCACAGGTCTAGCTGATATCTGAGAAAAATTGTCACATTTAATATTGTCTTGGGTAAATTCAGTTTCCCAGAAACAACCTAATTATTATTTTCAATTTAAAGTAGAGATTAATCCCTTAAAACTTAGATATTATTTGAGGACACATAAACAGAAGAGTAGCCTTAATTAAACTAAAATGTAAGTTCTGGGATGGCTACTATGCACAATTACACCTTCCAGGAAGCATGAGTGGTGCTTGCAGGACAGTGTTAAAGGGAGTGAACTCAGAGTGAAAGAAGATGGACTAAGGTTAATAGGGATGCACAGCGGGAGCTCTACCCTAGGGAATTTGTTCAGTGTAGTGGCCACTTGGTACCATGGTGCCATCTGTTGCATTCAATTCACTACAAAGGATGCTCTGCAGAACTCATTTTCCTTTGAGTGCATTTTTTTTTAAAATGTTCATTTTTCTTTAATTGTTTTTTTAAATATACTTTTTATTTTTGAAATTACCCTTCTGTTTCCTTCCTTGATCCCTCTCATGCACCCTTTTTGCTTGCATACACACACACACACACACACACACACACACACACACACACACACACACACACAAACACAATCTTTCTAAATACATAACTACACATATATTCTGCCCATGTAATAGAATCATATACATTATAATGATATATGGACTGAAAATAAGTCTCTTAAATGGGTCATTCCATATTTCCAATGATTTGCCAAAGGTCAACCATGAGAGAGACAAAAATCTCTCCTAACTATTGCATATCATGTTAATTTAAAACATACTATGACAATATGAATGTTAACATCTTCCTGTAAAATTTCATCTTTTACTTTATTAAACAGGAAGACTGAGTCTCTTGTGAATACTAAGTATTAGAAAAAGTGGCAAAAGTAAGTGTCTGCAGGTGTGATTTCATAGCAACAATGAGAGGTACCCATCCTGTGGCTCTGAGCTATACTAAATGTAGAGATTCTACAGCCTTCTCTGAATTGTTCATCATCCCCATTCTTATGCTCCTTTTAAAAAGATCACCCACAGTCTTTTTGTAAAAATAAACAGTCACACCACCATGAAAGCAGGTAGGCTGCCTTCAGATCTTCACCCAGCCCTCCACTCAGCTAAGTTATATCCCCCACTCTGTCCACCAACCAATGCAGCAGCAGACTGCTTTCAGCATCCCCCTCCTCTCTCCTCCTATAGAGAGAAAATCATGCAGATCTTCTCCAACTGTGTCTGCACTCATCCTGTTAAAGCAGCTCCCAATTTCAGCAGGCATTCCCAGGGATCCAGCTAGTCAAGCCCCACAGAGGGGAAATCAGGCAAGTGAAGAAGATAGCACTAGATCTTTATTCTCCCTCAGCTCCTCCTAATCCAATTCTCCAGTCTCATCCTGTAGCTCTGTAGCTGACTACCTTTTAGGACTTTTCATTCCTCCCTACCTGTATGCCCAGTGGACTAAGCAGATCCTGTGGGACAGCCTCTCTCCTTCTTCCTGTGGGACTCCCTCAGCCCACCCACCCCTTGCTAGCTCATCATAATTCCTAAGAGTAAGATCCCAATACTTAGAAACACATTTTATTCAGAACCTCAGTGGCTATACTTAGCAGAATCCAGGAAGCACTCTGTTTCCTGTAACATCCTACTAAGAATCAGAGATGGCAAAAGAAACCAAGGAACAAAACCCCCAAGACAGCAAAGACCAATCCAGATATCTGCACCTAGAATTACAATCATCCCCAAAGCAGATACCTAGATGCCAACAGAGAAACACAACAATAATAGCCAGAACAATATGTGCACATTAGAGCCCAGCAACAAAACCATGGTAGGCCCTGAGAATTTCAATAAAGCTAAAACATAAGATGAAGAACTTAATATAGCTTTTATGATTATTTCAGAGGTCTGTTATGATAAATCTTTCTGCCAAAAGCTGCCCGTGTTCTTCTGCCACTTAGGCGATCTCCACCGGCCACCCAAGTTCTGCCCACCGTGTGGATGGGCAAAATAATACACAGAATTATATTAGGTACAAATGCTGCTTGGCCAATGACTAGGATTCTCATGTGTTAGCTCAGACTTAATTATCTTAAATCTATATATTTTATGAGACTTATCTTATAGAGGATGCCTTCCTTGGCACCCTCTTTTGCCAGTGGCTCACATGGCGCCACTGGAGGAGGCAAAGGGGAAAAAGGGGGACACTTCCTATTTCTCCTTGCTTAAATATGAGTCTCCTTGCTATGTCTTTTCCTGCCTGGATCACCAATTTTCTACTATATTTCTCAGAATACTCTTTGACTCCTAGTCCTGTCTAACTTGCTGTCTCGTTGGCCAAACAGAACTTTATTTATCCTCCAGTAAGACAAACACATACACAGAAGCACTTCCCCCATCAAAGGTCCTTAAAGAGGAACTGAATAAATCCACTAAAGAAATCATTGAAGAATAAGAACAGGAGAGCTGACCCTGTTCACCTTGTCTGCCATGTGGTGGCATGGGTGAGGGAATGAAGCTACTTTCTCCCATCCACTGCCACTGCTGCAAGTAAGAGAGCTAGCCCTGGGATCTCAAGAGTGGTAGAGCTAGCCCTAACCCTCACTGGCTGCAGCACACAAGACAGCAGCCTCTGATTCCTGCCTTGCCAGCATACTACATCTGACACTGTTGTTGGGGGACAGGTCAGCCAGCCCCAAGGGCTTGAGAGCAGGAGAGAGTCCATAACAAGGTTATTCTTCTTATTTTTTATTATTACATTGTTGGTTTTTATTTTTCTTTTAAATTTGGTTTTGTTTTTCCAGGGAGGTTTGTAAGGGCAGAAGGCAGATATGGGGAAATAAGCCAGATGTGAATGTATAATGTGAAATCCACAAGAATCAATAAAAGTAAAAATAAAAAACTTAGAAAATACAAACAAAAAGTGGAAGGATATGGATAAAATAGTTTCATATCTGAGAGATGTGAAATAGAATATATAAAAAATGAGAGACATCTGGAAGGAAAGCATTTAGGGACTCAAGACAGAAAGATCAAAAGAAAGCCTCACCAACAGAACACAGGAGATGAACCACACAATTTCAGGGAAGATAAATGGTAGAAATAGGTACCTCCTCCTTGCTCAAAGAAAATGTTAAATATAACAAATCCTGGAACAAAACATGCAAGAATTGTGAGACATTATATAAGACCAAACCCAAGAATAATAAGAATAGAGGAAACCCAGGTCAAAGGCAGAGAAAATATTTTCAACAAAATCAAACAAGAAAATTGCCCTAACCTAGAGGAGGAGATCCCTACACAGGTACAAGAAACATAAGTAACACTAAATATATTGGACCAAGAAAGAAAGTCTCCTCAACACATAATGATCTGAGGAAATAATATAAAACAAAAATATTAAAAAGTGCAAGGAAAAAAACAATTGACATATAAAGCCAGACCTAATAGAGTAATACCTCATTTCAATTTTATTTTCCCCCAAAAAATGTTTTTATTAATTATTTGGAAATCTTATATAAGTACCCAATCACATTTGTTTCCAATTCACTTACTTCCATCCTCCCACACCTGCTCTGTCCACCTCATAAAACAACAACAAAAACCCTACGGAGTCCAATTTGTGTTCCCCAAATATTCTTTGGAGCATTGTCAAACTCCCAATGTCCAGCCCTTTAAAGAAAACTAAGTCCTTCCTCAGACTCACCCTTACCAGAAGCCATCAGCTATGAAGAGTTACACTTGGGCACCTTTATCAGAGTTCTTAACCACACTCTTTAACAGCTTCCTGTCTGGACTGATGGGGAGGGGCGTTGAGTGGTAGACTGGGGGAGGTTGTAACAGAAACCTTCAGTATCTCTCATTCTCAGTTATGGGTCTGACGTCACCCATATCATTGCAAAGCTTCCCTGCCCCTAGTAGCCGGCAGCAGCAGGGATTGTGAATTTCCACTTGGTGTCCATCATCAGCAGAGATTGTGGACTTCCACATTATGACATTCTGCTGCAGGAATCATGAGCTTCAACATCACCACCTTTTACAGTACTGAATGATTCTGGTGGCAGCACCCAATTTCTTAACTGAGGCTCTGAAAGATAGAATGGATAGATATCCAATTATCTCTAAGAGAAAAGAGATATCAGCACAAACTGCTGTACACAGCAAAAATTTCAATCACAGTATAAGACATCCCATGATACAACCAATTTAAGCAATATGGATTTTCAAATCCAGCCCTGCAGAAAGTGCTTGAAGGGAAACTCCAACCAAAAGAGATAATCACATAATCACACATATAAAAACACAAGGAGTAAATAATCCCAGACCAGAGTATCAAAAGAGGGTAATTGTGATCTCTCTCTCTCTCTCTCTCTCTCTCTCTCTCTCTCTCTCTCTCTCTCTCTCTCTCTCCAAAAACAAAGCACAGCAATCAACAAATACAAAACATTGACAACTCACAATATCAGTGGTTTCAACCCATCAATAAAAAGACACAGTCTAAGCAATTGGAAGCAAAAGTAGAATCTATCCTTCTGCTACATTCAAGAAACACACCTAACATTGAGGATAGACATCACCTCAGAGTAAAGGATGGAAAATGATATTCTAAGCAAATGGACCTAACAATCAAGATGGAGTAGTCAAAGAGACAAATAGACTTCAAATCAAATCTAGTCAGAAGAGATAGGGAAGGAAAATGCCTAGTCACCAAAGGGAAAATCCAAAAGAACAATGCTACTCTTTTTCTACTTCAGTAAAAGTAGATTCTTTTCTCATACAATATATCCTGATTATAATTTCCCCTCCCTGCAGTCCTCCCAGTTTTCCCCCATCTACTCTCCCCTCTGTATCCACTCTCTCAATGTTTCTCATTGGAACAGCACATACCTGCAAGAAAGAACCACCAAACATGACAAAATAAAATAAGATGGAGCAAAAACTACCATATGTAAATAGGACATAGAACCAGAAGGTAAGGTTTTTGATAAATCAGGACTTGGTTGGCTACTCCCATAAGTTACATGCTGCCGTTTACCTAGCATATCATGCAGGACAGATTGTAGGTCAAAGGTGTTGGGTTTGTATTGGTGTTTAAATTTCTCTTTTTTGTAGCCTGCACAGTACCTTCCCACAGTACTGTAGGCACCAGCTCTACTTCTCCATGTCCAGTGAGTTGTGTGTGTGTTGTCCTTGACACTGGAGCCCTGCTGTCAGTTTGCAGAGAGGAACCCTCTGTCTTAGCAACAGCCAGGTGGTTTGGGGGATTTCTATGGAACACATTGTCAACAACTAAGCTGAATGCAATCTGGAAGCCTCATCTGACTACAGGAGATGGTCTGTTGAGACTCCCCATTCCTAGGAGTCCTTATTAGGATCATCTTCATAGATTCCAGGAAGTTGCCAATGCATTAATTTTCCACAACTCCCCCTAAAGACTCACCTAATTTCAGCCCTCTCTTCCCGCAACCCTCCCTCCATTCCTTCTCTACCCAATCTCATTCCCTCTTTCCAATGTGCCTCCAGTATACCTGTAAAATGTATTCTATTTTCCTAGCCCAGGGAGAGTTATGGGCCTCCCATAGAGCCCTCCTCTTTACCTAAGCTCTCTGAATCTATGGATTGTGGCTTGGTTATTATTTCCTTAAAGGTTAATATCAACTTAGAAGTGAACACATACTATATTTATCATTCTGGGTTTCCGTACTTCACTAAGGATTATATTTTCTTGTTCCATCGATATGCCTGAAATTTCGTGTCATTTTTAAAAACAGCTGAGTAATACTCCATTACCTACATCGTGTAAATATACCACATTTTACTTATGAATACTTCTGTTGAGAAACTTCAAGGTTTATCCCAGTTTGGGGCTATTATGAATAATGCTGCAATGAACATGGCGGAGCAAGTGTCCTTGAGATAGGACAGTGCCCATTGGGTATATGCAAAAAAGTCATATAGCTGGATCTTGAGGTAGACTGAGTCCTAAATTTATGAGGAACTGCCATTTTGATTTTCATACTGGCTGTATAAGTTTGCTTTCCCACCAGAAATGCATGAGTATTCTTGCTCCACATACTTGCCAGCATGAATTGTCACTTGTGTTATTGATCTTAGCCATTCTGACAAATGTAAGATGGAATCTTAAAGTAATTTTTGTGGTAATCCCCTGATTGCTAAGTATGATGAACTTTTTAAAGTATTGCTCACCCATTTGAGTTTCCGTTATTTAGAATTTTTTGCTTAGATTCTATGTTTTGATCTATTTTTATAATTTATTTATTCTTCTAAATTTCATTTTATATTGCACACATGGTTCTCCTTTTCCTCCTTCTGCCTCTCACACTTACCCATCCAGACCATCCCTAGTTCACTCCTCCTCACAGGTAAGGGCTCTCATGAGAAGTCAACAAAGTCTGACACATTAGGTTGGGGCAGAACCAAGCCCCTCTCCCATGCATTAAGGCTGAGGATGGTGTCCCACCACAGGGAATGGGCTCTAACAAGGTAGCTCATGTACCATGTTTGTATCATGGTCCTATTGCCAGAGGCCCCTCTGATAGTTCAAAATTCACAACTGTCTCCCACACATGGAGTCTCTACTGCTGTCAGTCTAGAGTTCACGAGCGCTAGTTTCCACAAGCTTGGCTCAGCTGTCTGTGGATTTCTCCATCATGATCTTGACTTCCCTAGCTCATATATTCCATACTCCTTCTCTTCTACTGGATTCCTGGAGTATTTTTTAAACGGATCCTTTGGTCTTTTGATATCTACTTTCTTGAATTTTTTATATATTTTGGATATTAGTCCTCTATCAGGTGTGGAATTGGTAAAAATATTTTTGTATGCTGTGCACTGCTGCTTTGTTCGATAAATGGTGTACTTTGCCTTTATTAAGTATAGGTATGTCCTTTATATCCAAATCTCTCCAGTACTTTTATCATGGAGACAAGTTGGATTTTGTCAAAGACCTTTTTTCTATCTAGTAAGAATCTTATGTGGTTCTTTATTTTTTCAATTTGTTTATATGGTGGATTACTTTTCCTGATTTTCCCACATTAAACTATCCCTAAATGCCTAGGATGAAGCATACTTGATTATGGTGGATATCTTTGGATGTGTTCTTGGATTTTGTTTGCAAGTACTTTGTTGAATATTTTTGCAGCTACATTTCATAAGAGAAATTGGTCTGTAATTCTCTTTCTTTGTTGAGACTCTATGTAATTTGGGTGAATGGCTTCATAAAATGAATTAGGCAATGTTCCTTCTATTTCTATTTTGTGAATAATTTGAGGAGTATTGATGTTAACTCTCCTTTGAATGTCTGATAGAATTCTGTTCCAAAATCACCTGGCTCTGGGATTTTTGTTTTTGTGGCAGGATGGGGGAGATTTTTAAGGACTGCTTCTATTTCACTAGGGTTTTAGGTTTATTTAAATTGTTTATCAAATCTTTATTTAAATTTAGTAATTTGTATCTATCAACAAAATTATCCATTAAAAATTCCAATCTGTTGGATTACAAGTTTTGAAAATATGCCTTTATATTTATTTGAAATTCTTTGCTGTGTGGTGTTATGCCCCTCCTTCTTTTAGTTCTGATTTTATTAATTTGGATACTTTCTCTGCCTTCTGGTTAGTTTGGATAAGGCTTTGCATATCCTGTTGATTTTCTCAAAGAAAATAATTTACTATCATTTATTCTTTGTATTGTTCTCTTTGTTTCTATTTTATTGGTTTCAGCCCTCAATTTTATTATTTCTTGTCATCTATTCCTCTTGGGAGTGATTACTTCTTTTTGTTCTACAGCTTTCAGGTGTGCTGTTGAGTTGATATGATGAGGTCAATCTTTTTTTGTGTGTGTGTAGGCACTTAGTGCTATGAACTTTCTTCTTGGCACTACTTTCATCGTGTCATAAAAATCTGTTTATGCTTTGTATTCATTTTCATTGAATTCTATGAAATCTTTGAAGCAGCTGTTACAGCTTGCTTCTTCAGTTCATTTCCTTTGAATTTCTGTTTCAAACTTTTCACACTGAGGTAAAGTTTATCTTTGATATTGAGGTATGTTTTTGGATACAGCAGAAGGATGGAACCTATTTTCACATCCATTCTATAAATCTGTGTATTTTGATTGTGGGATTCAGACCACTGATATTGATAGGTATCAGTGATCAATGTTTGTTGATTGCTGGTGTTTTGTTGTTGATGGTGATTGTTTTTCCGTGTGTGTGTGTGTGTGTGTGTGTGTGTGTGTGTGTGTGTGTGTGTATGTTTTTGTGTGTTTTAATTCCTTTGATTTTGCTTGTGTGGCATTACATATTTCCTGTTTTTTCATTGATGTATTTAATCTTTTTAGGCAGGAGTTTTCCTTTTAACATATGTAGTGCTGGATTTGCAGGAAGATACTGTTTAAACTTCACCTTATCATGGTAAATGGTATTTTCTCTATCTACAATGACTGAAAGTTTTACATAGTATAATAGTCTGGGGAGATGGCATCTGTAGGCTCTTAGTGTCTGCAGCACAACTGTCCACACCCTTCTGGCTTTTAGAGGCTTCATTGAGAAGTCAGGGGTAATTCTAATAGGTCTGACTTTATATGTTATATTATTATATGTTATATAATATTCTTTTTTCTGTGTGTTTAGTATTTTGATTATAATAAAATATGCATGTTAGTTTCGTCCCACCCTTAACATGTGGTCCAAATTAAGCACTTAATACTTAACAACAGAAATTGTGAGGCTTACAAACCTATGTTTCCTGTATATTGTAATGGCATAAGAAATAAAGTCATTAATCTATATGTTGTGGAAAGATTTATATATTTTTATTTTTCTACATTTGCATAAAGAAATTTGCCTATATATAGGAAAGTTTTAGGACAATTATCCACTAACCAATAATGTCTATTTTATCAAAGGATATATACAAATGATTTTGCTCCCATTTACAAATAAAGTCCTCAATGGTATTTACCGGTGAATTCCTCAGAACAAATTTTGAGATTTTTAAAAATTCTGCATGAATAAAATTGTAACATGTTACTAATACATGAGCTCTGGCTATTCATATGATGTATATAGTGCATCTTTTTTATTTGAATACAATTTCCCTCACTGCTAAAAACTTTTTTACAATTGTCTTTTGTTTTTGCTTTCTTTAAAAAGCAAATTTAATGTTTAATATTTTATTAATATAATTCAATTGTTTAAAAGACCATTAAACATCACTGGGATATTTGCAATCAAATTAAATGTATATGTATCCCTGTATGCAGACACCTAGTTATGGCATTCTTTGTCAGAGTTGTGTCATTTTCATTTTACTAAAGATTAACACATCCCCAGTAAAATAGTGCAGAGGCAAAGATTGATAAACTTGAAGAATACAATTCTAGGATCCAGCGTGAAGAAAGTGAAGAACTGACTTCCACAGTTTGTTCTTTGATACCTAAATATACTGTGTGGTCCATATGAAACCACAATACAATAAAATATTAAATGTTTAACACATATAAAAAATAAAAAACATAGATTAAATTATCCCATAATATTTTTTCTAGATTTTCTTTTTTCTCATTCATACCCCACAGACATATATACATACAATGTCATTTTCCAAAACACATATGACTTTTAGTAGAAGATCATATTTTTTGTTCCAGAAAATGCTCAGTGTAAGGAGGCAAAAATCAATAATTGAATTACTAGTCTCAGCTGTAATAAGCCAGTGATTATTTCCCCATGGAAAGAGCAATCATGAATTTGTTTTGCATTAGCAATACATTATCACACAGCAGTAATCAAATAAAAACATTTCATAAATACTCAATTATGGGAAGAAAGCTACTAGGACACTGGCAGAGTTACAATTCCTATAAATTAAAAAACTAAATATGCTAAATATCCCTATGTAAAGGTATCTTGTGATATAGCTCCAAAAATGAATTTCTTACCACAGGCTATGAGGGATTAGAAAGATTGCCTAATGTCAAACAAATAAAAACAATGAAATCTTATAAATCATATGCAGTTCTGTTGAGTTCTATTCTCTGAATTGCCCTGCATCACTGCATATCCCATCATTCTTCAGTAGCAATAGATATTCCCAATTTGACAAGGGAAATAAAAGAAAAGAAAAACACAGAAAAGGAAGCAATAAGCATGAAGAAGAAATGTAAGATGGTAGACTTACTAGTTTCTCAGTTGAATGTGACCATGGTGGAGACAGAGTGAAAGGAGTTCCTTGTCTTGCTTGGAATTTCAGAAGCTCTGTGTTAGTCGGTAATAGAGACCATTCGATGGTTGTCAAGACATATTATGATGCTTATTATGCAATCAGAGGAGAAGAGGATCTGAAAACAATCATCCCTACCAAAATACCCTTGATTATTTCACTGGTGGGTTCTTTTTTATTTCTTGTGGGAAAATCAAACTCCAAAAAGTACTTACAAGTGTGGGAATACCTCCATGTAATGTGAGTAGGTTACCAGTTCAAATAGCCAACTTGAGAGCAATCTAGATTACCTCAAACTTCAATAGTTCATGTGGCTTAGCTTGTTGAAGAGGGGAGACAAGTGTTTAAAGAAGAAAAATATGGACTTGATATAAGGCATTTTCACAAATTTAAGAAGCTCAAACAGATTGAAATCTATGCTAGACATAAAGTCTTAACATACATAATAAAATAGTATTTTTCATTTTCAGTAATAAAAATAAAGCCATATACATTATAAGTAAATATATGAAATAAATACCTAATTTAACATATCAAAAATCTGAGAGAAAATTTTATCATAATGTATTATTTATCAAAACTATAAAAAGATAACTAATTGAAGCTAGTATTTGTTTCTTAACTACTAATTTTGCATTGAATTATATGCTTGCAAGTATTGCTTCTTTTGAAATCCAAGAAGATATCTTTCATAAAGTTAAGAGACAATAATTAATTAGATTTGTTTTCTTTTAGGAATTCATTTAGAAAAAAGAGGACATAAAATCAGATTAAACATATTAATTTATGATAGAAGTAAATTTCTATTAGGTTATATTTTTCCCTCATTAAAACTGATTCAACCTCTTAAGCATTCTTCCATATGATGGACAATGATGTCTCTATCTTTCACTAGAAGATAGGCATAAACTTATAAGATAATTTTGAAAATCGTTTTTAAACACATAGCAGACTCCCCCTTTTTACTTTTAAAAATATTAAAATTTTTTATATATGAACAGGTAATACTCTCACATTGTTTTCTCTCTGGTTATTTTACAGTCATCTGCCTTTCACTCAGTGTTAATCCAGAGATGTTTAGCAGATTCTTTCAAGAATCTTTTAAAGTGGAAACTCAATAAAAGTTGTCTGATTACCTATTATTTTATGTCATCACTTTATTGATAAATATATCACTTTTATATATAAAGCTGCACATGATAGGTGACAGATAGGAGTAATACTGGCCTCTAAACATTTGTCATTCAAAACAGGTACACACCTAGAGTACTAAGCAGCAGATGGTAACGGATGTGATTGATCATTCTTTGCTCTCATTTTGCTCCTTATAGTGGGCTCCTATAGTCTCTTAACCATCAGAACAAAGATGTAGCTTAGGCTGAAAGAAAGGGGAATAATAATCATGCTAGGGAATTATTGTCATCTGGAACCATTCTTGTTAAGCTGAATATGTATTCACTTCAGTCATTAAAAGTTGTTAAAGAAATTGAAAAAGTATGTCATAAATAATGCTGTATCAACAAAAAGTAACCATAGAAGCCACAACTAAGGTAGGACTAATTATTAGTTTAATGCTTCTATGAATAACAAAGGTTGGGAGAATTAAACTGATTTAAAAAATAATAATCCTTAAATGTAATGTTATTTGCAGAGAATCTAAAGTAGAACAATACATTGAAATGTTTAGGTTAAGTATAATTGTAGGCATAGCTACAACATATGAAACTTCCAGAAAATCACTTTCAGAATATTAGGCAATGAATTATCATTAGAAGATGGGTGCTCAGATGCTCCCCCTAGAATATTATGTATAAATACCTGAAGTTTAAGTTTATTTGAAGTTAAAAACAATTTAAAGCTTTGAAATGTGTGTAGAAAAAAAATACTGCATCCTAGACAGTGTCTGATTTATACTAATCAGACTCAGGGAGAGGGCTATAAACACATTCAAGGTGTGGTCACCAAGCTGAAACTGACACAAGTGTACTGGAAGTTAAAATAAAGCAGAACTGACAAAGATAGGAGGCCCTTGGAATTCCAATGATATAGTGCATAGCTCCCAAGTAATGGAAAGACCTTAAAAGAAGAAATAACTGATATTATATAGCTTCCTGAACAACTGCCAACTTCATTCAATATTCATAACAAACAGAGATTTGTCTCCTTTTGATATCGAGTTGAAATGTCTCATTGTGACATCATCAATACTTATATAGTTTTATATTTCCAAATGACACTTGTTCAGCTTCATTAAGTAGCAGGATGCTCTCTGAGCTTTGCCATGAGACACAAGACTACCTCTGAAAACCAGTAAACATGGCCCACTCCATAGTCAATAAAGATATGCTTGACATGACTCAATCAGGCACCTGGTAGCAAATATCTTTGGTGCTGCAAATAATTATTCTCAGACTACAGACCACAATTCACTCATGTTGGCTGACAACATTTCAGAACAGAAAGAGAACACAGAACACACCATAGGTCGTGATTTTGAATAGTAGTTAGGTTCTTATACTCATGATGGCCTACTTAGGTGACACCATATTCATATATTTGATATATGCTCTCTAAGAATTCTTTAGAAAATCAATAGGACAGTTTATGGCTAAGAAATACTGGCTGATGTTTGAAATTTGAAAGTATTTACTATACAAATATATTAAAATTAAATTTTAAAAAGTATACACATAATATCATTTTACAAAAATGTGAGTATTTTTAATCCATCCCTAACTTCACCTTGGAAATGCAACACTTGGTCTACATTAGGTACTAGGTATCCCATTAAATGCTACCCTAGTCTAGTTACCTTCCTATATTAAATATTTTCCTACTTTTTAATGATATTCATTAGACATGTCATCTTATAGGCAGGTTATGATTTGTAGTTATGATTTTACTTTTAAACTTTTAATATTAATACTATTATTAGTGTCTAGCAGGTTTTATACAATTTAAAAAATTGGATCAGTGTGTTTATAAGGAATCAACGTTGGACATTTTCTTGTGAACTATTTATATTCTTACCAGTATTGATACTGCTCCTCTGACTACAGTTGGTAGATAATGGAAACTGATTTTCAATAATGAAAAATAATACATGCCACTACTACTCTCAGACTGAACTTTTAGAGAGTTAAATAGTTTCTTATATGTTTACTCTGTGTCACTGTGGCTTTTTGATGGTATTTGGGCCTTCCAAGTGTATATATGGCATTATTGATTCACTTCTATACCACACAGCCCTTCCTGGCTCTTTTCCTCCTGCCTGAGTTTCTTCCTCTCAAGTCTACTTTCTTTTCATCTTTATCTTTGTTTCTGATCTAGATTCTATCTATGAATAAAGATATGATGGATTTAATTATTTTTATTTTGTTTTGAGATAGGATTTACAATGAAACCAAGTCATCCATCAAATTCATGAACTTCTCCCCACTGCCTCCCAACAAATGACTCATGTGTGCACCATGCTGTACTACTTGGGTCTTGTTTTCCTGAGTCTGGATTAGTTTACATAACATTTATGTTTTTACAAATAGCATGATCTTATTTTTCTTTGTGGCCACACACACACACACACACACACACACACACACACACACACACACACACCTTGTTGATTACTTTTCCAATGACTGGCATCTGGGCTGATGTTGTAATTTAATCATATTGAACAGTCTCATGATGAACATTGTTAGGTGGAGATAATCATTTTATGTTGTATTTTATTGATTCATATACTTGGAAGTGATATATTGAGTCATATGTTAGTTAGATCTACCTTTAATAGATCTACCTTTAATATAACGCTTCATATTTATTTCTATAGAATCTGAAGTAACAGATATACCTGTATATTTATAAAATTTAGTTTTCTATTGATAATTTGCATTTTAACTGAGGTGAGCTTTTAAATATTTTATTCACTGTTTATTTTTAACTAAATTTTATTTTATTATCCACTCACCATTACTTTTTTGCTATTATTGTTTCTCCTTTTCTCTATTTACTTATTAGTTATTCAAATTTATTTTATGGACTTAAAATATATACTTTCACATTGTATGTTTGTTTTTATATTTATTTTAATTAGTTCTCTTGCTTACTGCATATCTAAAACACATTGGTAATAACTATATAATATAAAGATAGTTGGAATTTTAAAATTACAAGCTTAAGTGGCACATGAAGTATTTTTTCCTGATATAAATTTGTCCCCATGTAGGAAATTCAGGAACATGAAAGAGACTTTCTGGGCATTGGTGGCATAAGCCTTTAATCCCATCACTTGGGAGGCAGAGGCAAGTGGATCTCTGTGAGTTTGAGGCCAGCCTGGTCTACACAGTGCGTGCCAGGATAGGCTCCAAAGCTACACAGAGAATCCCTGATTCAAAAAAAAACAAAAAACAAAAAACAAACAAAAAAAAGACTTTCATACATTAAGTCATGATGTGGGTGAAGGTTACTATTACTCTGTATTTGACTTCTTATTATTTTAGCATTGAGAAGACCAAAGATAGGAGATTTTAATGTATCCTGTCCATCCCCAATCAGAATGCACCATTTTTCAAATTTTTCCCCATCTCAAGTATGAAATGCCTTGATGTCTGTGGCATCTTTTAAAAGAAAATTTGAAGCCAGGTGGTGGCACACACCGATAGTCTCAGCACTCAGGAGGCAGAGACACGTGGAAGATCTCTGTAAGTTCAAGGCCATCCTAGTCTACACAGTAAGTACCAAGACAGCTAGGGCTGTTTCAAAAAAACAAAAACAAATTAAAATAAAATAATCAATAATAGCAAGACTGAGATTTTAAATAAAAGTTTTTATTTAATTGCTTACTTTAATTATTTTTTCCAACTTTTTTATTTGAATTAGAAACAGGATTGTTTTACATGACAATCCCAGTTCTCTTCTCCCACCCGTCCTCCCCTACCCCCACCCCAACTAAAACCTTATCTGACACATATCTTTTCTGCTCCCGCTAGATGGTGAGGCCTTCCATAGGGTGTCATCAAAACCCAAAGTCCACACCTATGCTAGGGATAAATACTGGGCTTCTACCACCTTACTTGGTATTCTGATACTAGAATCTTGAAATAGTGGATAATTCTTTGGAAACACTTTTGTTACTTACATTCTACCACTCTCTGTTTATGTGCCACACTATTAGTGCTCTTTACATAGCAATGTCTTGCTTAGCTTTCCTAGGTAATTATATTTCCTAAAAATGTGCCCTACCCTGAATGTCTACATTACATTTAAGCATTATAAAATTCTAGAGAACAATGCAAGCATATTAAATAAGTTTAATAATGAATCTTGTAAATCTAGCTGAAGCACAAAACCAAGAATGGAAAAAATCTGATTGTTGGAATCATATTGCTCATAGGTATTTCAGTGTGGAACAAGATGTATGCTATTTTTTCCTACAGGTGTTGACATCTGAGCCTGAGGTTTTAATGTATAAAAATTCCATCACCATAATCCCTTTTGTGTTCCTTTTTTTCTTTGGAAATGTTTTTATTAGTTCAAATTAGAAACAAGCCTAGTTCCCATGTCAATCCCTGCTCCTGCTACCTCCCCTCCTCTCCCACAAACCCCACAACCTATCTCTCTTCTGTTCCCAGGGTGGGTAAGGCCCTCCATGGGGGATCCTCAAAGTCTCTCATATCATCCTGGCCAGAGCTGAGGTCCTTCCCCATGTGTCCAGGCTGAGAGAGCATCTCTCCATGTGGAGTGGTTCCCAAAGTCCTTTCTTACTCCAGGGATAAATACTGATCTACTACCAGAGGCCTCATATAGTGCTAAGGCCTTCTCACTGACATCCACATTCAGGGGGTCTGAATCAGTCCCATGCTGGCTTCCCAGACATTGGTCTGGAGTCCATGCACTCCCACTTGTTCAGGTCAGATGTTTCTGTGGGTTTCAGAAGCCTGGTCTTGATCTCTTTGCTCATCACTTATCCCTCTCTGCAGCTGGGTTCCAGAGTTCAGTTTAGTATTTAGCTATGGGTATCTGGCTTTGCTTCCATCAGCCACTGGATGAAGGCTCTAGGATGGCATATAAGGTAGTCATCAGTCTCATTATACGGGAAGGTCATTTAGGGTAGCCTCTCCACTATTGCTTAGATTGCCAATTGGTATCATCCTTATAGATCTCTGGATATCTCCCTAGGGCCAGATATTGTATTCCTAAACTAGCTTAGTACCTAAGATTGAGGAGGACCTAAGATTGAGGAGGTTTTTGTTTTGTTTGTGCTTGCTTTTTTTTATTTTTGTCAGTCCAATGGATTTTTTTGTTTCTTCAACTATGTTTTATAAACCTTATTTACATGGCACATGAACATGTGTTAAAATTCTTAAATTGCTGAGAACCTGATGAAACTAAATATACTAAAGTTGGGAAGGTAAGAAGGGCAGGGGGAGGAGAACAAGAGGACTGTGACAGGGGAAGAATAGAGGAGGGCGAGAAAGGAGCTGCCTTGATAGAAGGAGACAGTACAGGTATGGAGAGAGGTCTGGCACAGGGGAAATGTTAGAGGATTCACAGGGATGACCCCAACTAAGAATCCAAGCAGTGGTGGAGAAGATGCCGTTGATGCCCTTCCCCTATAATGAGATTGATATCTACAAGGTAACTAAGAGTTACCATTCCTAGACCCTTCATCTAGTAGCTGTTCGAAGCAGAAACAGCTAAGCACTGAACCATACTACTGGAATCCAGTTGTGGAGATGGAGGAAGGATGAAAAAAAGAGCCAATACGGTGCTGCAGAAAACCGCAGAAACTGTTGACCTTAACTAGTGAGAGCATGGAGACCTTAGTCATGAAGCTGGGGAAACAGCATTGGACCAAACCAAGCCCTCTGAATGTGGGTACCAGCTAGGAGGCCAAGAGAGTCTATATGGTCTCTAACAGTGGAACCATTCTTTAACCATAGAGCACAAATAGACTTTGGGAGCCCATTTCCTATGGTGCGATACTATTGCAGCCCAGATAGAGCAAGGAGGGCCTAGGCCCTCCCCACAAATTATATGATAGACTTTGAAGGTCCCTGGTTGAGTGCCTCACTATCCCTGGGGAGGAGATGGGGGATGGGTTGGGGGGTTAGTGGGGAACACGGGAGGATGGGAGGGTGAATATGAGTAGTAATTAAAAAATTTAAATAAAAAAAAAGAAAATCCTCCCTCACCCCACTTCTCACAGTAGATCTCAAGTTTGACTTGGAGATTTTTTTGTCCTGCTAGCAGCTAATGAATACTTATTTTAATTATAAAAAACCCAAAGAAATATTACTTTCTACACTATCAAATGTAGCCATAGTCTCTCAGAATGTTGGTAGATTATCAAAGTGATATTTGATTCAAGGAATTCATGAATTTCTTCTATAATACAGGATTAGTTCATACTTGTGAGCTAAAGCTTATGATGGAATCCAAAAATATGCAAAGGGGAGAGCCAAAGGAATGATGAAAATTTGAATCAAATAGGAACAAGAAGCTGGAAAATTGTATTTGAGGGATTACACAACCCTGCTAATTTAAAGTGTTGCTAACATCTTGAACTTTTTTTCATAGATTTATTACAGACTGTGTGACAGTATTCAAGTACAGTCAACTTATAGCCTCTACATTCCATTTGGAAGAAAATAAGAAATGTTAATGTAAATGACAGATGCTGCTACAGTCACGGCTGACTGGGCTCTTTATTACTCATCCATGCCAATATGTCTTCTTTTAGATGTTGAGAGATTCTAGGTCAGCATTATGTCTTCTTGAATCATTATGTAATTGAAATGGGCACTACACCACATTCCCAGGTGGCATCTTGAAAGGGATACATGACAAGCCCATTACTGTAAGTCTATGCAGCCACATGAGACAATTGTGCTTTTCAATGAATTTAAAGATAGAAAAGGCACAGCTCCTACTCTCCTACTCAGAAGCCTTTATGAATAGTAAAAGGCTTTAACTACCTTGATGTGGGGAGCATTAGATGTTGGCCACTTGTTCATTTATCATTTCCACCTTCAGTGTCCCTATAAATTGGCTGATATCAATGCTTATAAATATCACTT
Source organism: Cricetulus griseus (assembly GCF_003668045.3). Classification (NCBI taxonomy): domain Eukaryota; kingdom Metazoa; phylum Chordata; class Mammalia; order Rodentia; family Cricetidae; genus Cricetulus; species Cricetulus griseus. Next base: position 6,986,357 of record NC_048600.1, on the reverse strand, counting down.
GTGGTTGCTTAAGTTTTTAAACATACCATTCAATCTGAAAATTAGATGCACTGATGTCTTTAAAACTATGTCCATATACTAGTTTTAAGGCTACAAATCGCAGAAAATAGATGTCATCTTCAGTAATAACCCACGTTTTGTTGAGCAAGGTCCTGTCCTTCTATGAGGCCCATAACACACTTTTGAGAGGAACAGTACAGTGAGTATTTCAGGAATGTATTGCAAAGCTGAAAGATAAAACACTAGGACACAATTATGATGTTTAGGGGAGGAAACAAATAAATATGTCTTCAGTGGTCTCTTAGCAACCAGTAACCAATGATTCTTCTACAATTGATTTCCAGGATGATCAGAGACCCCATCTGCTCATGGAAATACAAAGGAAAATAAAGAAACAATTACAAAATGGCCAATTTAGCCAAGGAATCAATGCTGATCTAACATCACCATATCAAGCAATATATCACAGGATATCAATGCAATAAGCTAAAATTTTCTAAATAGAACAAGAGCATTTGAAAAATTAAAACATTCATTTTTTTGGAAAATAATTGCTACCATCTAAAAGGGAATAATTACAACTTGGGAACAGTAATCCATGAAATAATAAATATAACATTACTGATTTTAAAAGGCTGAAAGTTAAACAAGGTAAATAATTCCTATTCAATATCATACTTGATACTTTGGTCAGTCATAATGACAATACATATAACTAAAGACTATTAAGTTGGAAAGGAAAAGTTAATATTTTCTATGAGAGATAACATGATAATATATGTTACAATAAATCTTTTTGCCAAAAGCTGCCTGAGCCCCACCGCCACGTGTGTGCTTTATGCCAGCCACCTGCCCGAGTTAGGCCCAAATGAATACACAGAGAGAGACTTGTATTAGTTACAATGCTGCTTGGCCAATGACCAGGATTCTCATCTGTTAGCTCAGTCTCAATTATCATATGTCTATATATTTTATAAGACTTATCTTATTGGACGCCTTATTGGCGTCCCTCCTTGCTGGTGAATCACATTGTGCCGCTGGAGCAGGAGCCGAGGGGAAAAGAGAGCAACACTTCCTTTTTCCTCTTCTTAAATATGAGTCTCCTTGCTATGTCACTTCCTGTCTGGAACATCACTTCTCTACTACATTTCCCAGAATCCTCTTTGACTCCTAGTCCAGCCTAACCTGCTGTCTCATTGGCTAAGCAAGTACTTTATTTATAAACATACACAGAAATATTTCCCCCCTTCAAATATATATATATATATTTCATAAGCAACCCAGGAAAAAGCTATTAGAACTAATAAACAAATGTAATTTTATAAATATAACAAATTCAGCATACAATTTCAACTATATTTCTAAATAATAGCTATAAATGATCTAAAGTGAAAATTGAGAAAATAATTCAATTATAAGAATATCAAAAAGTAACATCTTTAGGAAGAAATTTAACAATACAAGTTCACTGTTAGATAACATACCTCTATAAAATATTTCTCATAGGAAGTAAAATTTTAAGGTAATAATGTGAAGGCTGTACCATTGTGCTGCCTCAGTAAGATAAATGTAGTTTGGTTTTGTTGTTGTTTCCAGATAGATCTGCATATTTGGTTAATTTTTTATTGGGATCAAAGATGATTCTTTGTTGAAATGGACTAATAATCCCTAAGTTGATATGGAAAAAGACTTTGAATTAATAAAAATTTGAAAAACAAAAACAGATTCAAACAGATTTCAAATAACAAGGTTGCAATTCAGGACTCAAACCAAGTGATAACTGTGTAAGTATGGGGCTAAGTGTATACTGATGAGTGAGTTTAGAAAATGACAGGCTTTTCAAAAAGTTGTGTGGAAAAGTAGGAAAGACATTCATATGCACATGTATATAGACATGCAGCGCTAGAAGATGACTGCACACACAATAATTAATTAAAACAAATTAGAAATTTAAATTTGACTTTAAAAGCCATGAAAATTCCAGTGAAAAATGTACCTTACCAAATGCTTGAGACATAGCAGAAAATAATGTTTTAATATACCTCATGAGGATTAGGGGTTTGTATTTTCATTTCAAAGTCACTATTAATGAAATTTAAAAACAAAACCTAGGAATAAACAAAAATAAATGTGTTTGTGATCAATGGCGTATCATATTTACAAGTTAATAACAAAATTAGACATACTATTCAAAAATGGTGGAAAGCTTGAGTGGATATTTTTACCAAACTTGTACTGGGAAATGGGTTTATAAACCATTACCAAAAAGAAACATGTTTATGTGAACTGCTGGAATTTCCAATTCTATAATCTCTGCTGAATTGCGATCACTAAACTGACTTCATTTATTGTGAGATGGCATGAGTATTCTGATTTGCTATCACTTCTGGTTCTTTAAATTTTTATTATTATTCCCAAAAAGCTGAAATGAGTTTGTTAGTATTTAAGTAGAATATACTTTCATATGTTAAAATGAGCTAACATGGAGTAGCAAATCCTGCTTCATTATAACCCATTAAACTATGAGGACCAGATTATATTTTATTCCTGAAACTTCAAGTCTGAGAAATATCAGATCAATTCCATTGGAAGCAAATATATTAAGAGTGATATTGTATTTTTTCTCTATTGATTCTTCAGTTGAGGGACATCTAGGTTGCTTCCAGGTTCTGGCTATTACAAATAATGCTGCTATAAACATAGTTGAACAAATGCCATTGATGTATGAATGTATATCTTTTGGATATATGCCTAAGAGTGGAATTTCTGGACCTTGTGGTAAACTGATTCCCAATTTTTCTGAGGAATCTCCATACTGATTTTCAAAGTGGCTGTATGAGGTGGCACTCCCATCAGCAGTGGAGGAGTGTTCCCCTTTCTCCAATCCTCTCCAGCATAAACTGTCCTTGATGTTTTTTATTTTAGACATTCTGGCAGGTGTAAGATGGTATCTCAGAGTTGTTTAGATTTGCATTTTGAAGATGGCTAAGAATGTTGAGGACTTCTTTAAGTATCTATCATCCATTTTAGACTCCTTTATTAAGAATTCTCTATTTAGTTCTTTACTCCACTTTCTACTAGGATTATTTAGTGTTTTGATGACCAAGAGCCTTCATCTAGTAGCTGATGAAAGCAGAAACTAAACAATGAACTGAACTCCTGGAATCTAGTTGAGGAGAGGGAGGAACGATGAGCAAAGGGATCAAGACCAGGATGGTGAAACCCACAGAAACAGCTGACCTGAAGAAGAGGGAGCTCATGGACCCCAGACTGATATCTGGGAAACTAGCATAGGACTGATCCAGACCCCCTGAATGGGGGTGTCAGTGAGGAGGCCTAGGCAATCTATGGGGCCTCTGGTAGTAGATCACTATTTATCCCTAGTACAGAAATGGACTTTGGGAGCCCATTCCACATAGGATACTCTCTCAACTTAGATACACAGGGGAGGGCCTACATCCAGTTGCAAATGATATGACAGACTTGGAAGATCCTCATAGAAGGCCTCACTCTTCCTGAGGAACAGAAAATGGGATGAGATAGGTGGTTGGTGGGGAGCTGGGGAGGAGGGCAGGGAGAGGGAACTGGGATTGACATGTAAAACAAACTTGTTTCTAATTTAAATAAAAAATACGAGAAAATACAAGAAAAAATTAGTGAAAATGTCTGGAGAGCTACAATGATGACACCAACTAACAATCTAAGCAACGGAGGAAATGCCCTCTCCTGATAATGAGATTGATAACTAATTCACATGCCTTCATATAGCCTTCATCCAGCAGCTGGTGGAAGTAGAAGCTGACACCCACAGCTAAACCTTGGACTGAACTGAAATCCAGATGCAGAGAAGGAGGACTGATGAGCAAATGGAGACCCAGGCAAATGTTCCAGGCTGGTGAAACCCACAGAAACAGCTGACCTGAACAAGGGAGAGCTCTGGGTACCCAGACTGATACTTGGGAAACTAGCATGGGATTGATCCAGACCCCCTGAATGTGAGTGTCAGTGAGGAGACCTTGGATTTCTATGGATCCTCTTGTAGTGGATCAGTACTTATCCCTAGCATAGGAATGGACTTTGGGAGACCATCCCACATGGAGGGATACTCACTGAGCCTAGACGCAAGGGGGTTGGCCTAGGCCCTATCCCAAAGAATATGAGAGACTTTAAAAACCTCCTATGGAAGGTCTCACCCTCCCTGGATAGCAGAAAGGGTATGTGATCAGTAAATTGTTAGTTCTGAGGCAGGGGAGGAGGGGAGGTACAGGGACCTGGGATTGACATATAAAATAATTTTCTTTCTAATAAAGAAAAAGAGTGATGTTATAGTTATTTATTGTACTCTGGAGATATTACTTAATTATACTTAAAATCTTGTAGCTCTTGAGGCAATGTGTCCATAAGATGTTGAAGATAAATAAGTTTGTAATTGTCAGACAACAGAGAGTCAATACATGGACCATAATAACAGTGCTGAACATATCCTTAGTACAGTTCAACAAGTCAGTGATCTCACATTTATAGTATTATTTTCACTCATTATTATGGTTCAGAGCTCTTCAACACTTTCTAGTCCAATTTCAGGACATGAAACTATTGCTTTTCATGTAGGACACAATTATCTTTATTAGTGGAAAGATGACATTGATTGACTTAATTATAAATGAAATCGTGACAGAGCATGCTGGATGGATTATAATCAGGTAATTGTTTTGTGGTCCTTATTTTAAGCACAGATTTAATTTTTTATATAATTAAGTTTACAGAGTGCAGCTAATGCTTTTTCCAAAAGTACAAAGAAAAATGTAGCCATCAGCGGTTATGAATACTAATTTTATGACTGTCATAAAGTCACAAACCATGTCCCACTAGCAGTAAAGTTTATGATTTAAAAATGGACCTAATAATAATAACATGTATTAAGTATTACGATAACAGAGTGACTGTATATTGGTGAATAAAAACAATCACTGTTTTCTGGTTTAAAATATTAAGCAAAATTATTAAAGAGAGCATCTTCAGATGTCATTCTTTAGTTTGTTTTAGATGATAAAGAGATGAACAGTTTCAGTGTTATATTTGAATAGAGCTATACAGCTCTATTTCTGGGTTTCCAAATAAAACAAGACTATTTTTTGAAACATCGGAAAATAAAAATTATAAAATATATAAAGTTGGACATTAGGATGAGCCTAACTAACAATCTAAGCAATAGTGGAGAAACTACCTTAAATGCCCTTCTCCTATAATGAGATTGATGGACTACCTTAAATGCCATCCTAGAGCCTTCACCCAGTAGCTGATGGAAGCAAGAAGCATACATCCTTAGCTAAGGACTGAGGCAAACTCCTGGAATCCAGTTATAGAAAGGGAGGAGAGATGAACAAAGGGGTCATGACCAGGCTAGAGAAACCCACAGAAGCAGCTGACCTGAACAAGTGGGAGCTCATGAACCTCTGTCGGATAGCACAGAACCAAGCCTCCTAAACATGGGTGTCAGGTCGGTGGCCTGGATAGTCTATGGGACCTCTCAAAGTAGAACCAGTACTTATCCCTAGTGCACAAATGAACTTAGGGAGCCCTTTCCCCATGGAGGGATACTCTCTCAGCCTAGATAGACAGGGGACAGCTTAGGTCCGGCCTCAAATGATTGACAGACTTTAATGATTTCCCATGGAAGGTGTTATCCTCCATGGGAAGTGGATCAGGGAGTGGGATGGGGAGTCAGTGGGGGAGGGAGAGTAGAGTGGAATTAATATGTAAAATAAGATCATTTATAAATTAAATAATATGAAAAATATATAAAATTTAGCTTTTATTTATCCACTGGGAATAGATTAGGTGATAATTTTATAATCTAATAATATTATTTTCCATGAGATTAAAAAATTCTAGTAGTTCCTTAATTTTTTGTTACAGCAGACTCAATCACTGTTTGAGCCACTGCTTAAAAACTGAAAATTTAAAAATATAATCATCTTTCATGCATTCATCAACCTTTCTAATATTTTAATATCAGATAAAGAAATTCATAAATTTCAATGTTAAACTCCTAGTTGTTAATAATCCAAATTTTCCCTGAATTCATTGCTTTTTGGCTATCTTCCATCCTTCATGAAGTTGGAAAATTAGTGCTTTAATGTGCTTTGTGAATGACAAATGAGAAGAGTAAAGAAACCAAAATACGTGATAAGTGGATGAATAGGCAAAAGTTTATTCCAAACTGCCAAGGCTGTCTCCTGGGAAAGCAGGGAGAAGCAACCGGGGAAAATTTTCCAGGGTTACATGGGGAAGGGAGAAAGAGAACTTGAGAGCTGGGGTGCAGTTTGTCAGCAGGGACTAAGGGAGCATACAGACTAGCATTGACCTTGAAAATTTAGTGTGTATCACAATATGTTAATGGAAAAACCACAATGCCTTCTGCAAGCGCTAGGAAGAATGACTCCCTTTTTATCAAGTAGAAATTTTTCCCAAGCCCCGAGAGAATGATGACTTTTGTTTAAATGCCTGACCTTGGTAAAAAAATTTCTTGAGGGACCAGACATTGTGAAAACATGTGCACATGCGTGGGCACACATACCATGTAGCTTTGTTCAGAATACTATCCATAAGAACTAATTTTGTCATAATTATTTTAAAACCCCAAACCTTAGTAATTCTCTCAGTGGTGAAGTCTAATTAAGACTAAAAGTATATCTGACATTAAATAGCAAATATTAAATAAAGACAAATTAAAATCATCATTCTTTTTTGAAAATGAGATTGCAAGTCAGAGCAAGACTTGTGAATATAAACATGACAAAACCCAAAAGTTAATAATAGAATATTACAGTATAAAGTTCAAAAAATGACCAAGAATGCACATAAGTACTGAATGAAAACTAAATAATTAAAAGAGGATCTGAGAATTTTATAAACCCCTGAGATGAAAAACAACTAACAAAAATGTTCAAATATATTTATAATATACAACATTGTTTATGAGTACAAGAACACAGAATAAATTGAGCATTATTATATCTGAATGAAGGATATTAAAGTATAACAGTATCACAACACATTAAATAAATATATCAAATAAAAACAATTCCATATGCTAGTAATGTTAGAACAGACAATGCAAGGAACAGGAAGAACTTCAAGATATATAAATATATTTATAAATCTGCATTTTTGAAAAATTAGAAAACAGAAATCAATGACCTATGCAACAGAAGATAACTTAGCATTTATATAGAGTCCTAGAGAGACCTGGGCAATTAAAAGCTTCAGGAGAAATAATAACACATCTTTTTTGTGGACCATTTTAATTCCACCAATCAAGAAACTCAAAAGACTCCAACAGAATAAAAACAGAGAAATTCAAGGCAAGGTACCTCAGAATCAAATTATCAAGAAAGTGAAATAAAACAGATTTTACAAACAGAAACAAATGTGTATTTTCAGCAGAATCAAGACAAGAAGGTCATTGAACTTTCTGTCAAAAATAAAGCAAATCAGACCATAATGTCCAACTGTAAAAGCACTATCTTTATTTCTTTTCAAGCCAAAATATCTTTCCAAATTCAAAGCAAATGATAAAATCATTTATTGTGATTTCAAAATTGATCAAGTAAAGGGGACTCCGGTTGGTTCACATTTTGTTCCATTTCTAAAGAGAGATGCTTGCTGTGGTCCTGGCTTCCGCATGTAAATTGACTGTGAGGTTTATTATTTACATAAGAGTTTTTTTTCTTTTAACTTAGAGAATAGCTTCATCACCAAATATAGATATAACCAAATAGTGTCAGGGTTTACTCACTTAAACTAAATAACAAACTTGCATAGACTCTTAAGTTGGCAAGTATGAGAGCTCTTTACTTGAGTGAAAATTGAGTCAGAATTCTGTTGGCAGGAAAACAGTGAAATTTATGAGTCTTTTCAAAGTACTTCTGAATCCTCTCAACTTGACCTTTAATGAGGAACACTTTCCAAAATGATGGCTGTCCTAGGTGCCTGGTACTCAGAGTGAGATTAACAGGAAACATATCTCTATGTGGCTAATGATTATTTAAACAAGTTGTTTGACTATCATCTCAACTCTCTATTACTTCAAAAGTTTTCTACAGCTATATAAAAATACAGTAATGATTGATATTTTATTACAATTTCATCATCAAAACCTATATGACAAAAACCATCAAAATTTTGCAATTATAGATGTAAAATTTATAAATAAAACATAATCAAATAATGCATTGTGATGAATGGGATTCTGTTAAGAGAAATCAAGGATGATTCAAACTCTGAAAAATATAAATGTGATTATGTAGGATGTCTTTCATGAGCTTCTGCAAAGTGTTAGACAAAAATAAGCATTTATTCATAATACGAATGAAGTAAATCTATTGGCAATTATTAAAATCATTTGCCTCATCTAAATTAAATATCACCTTATTTCATAGCATCTTAAATATACTACAAACAGAATCAAGAATAAAAACATAATACCATTTAAATCTTGCTCTTATGCCGAAATATTTTCCAAACAAACAAAACACTAAGTGGTTTTCCAAAATTTTCCTAGGATTTTTGAAGAAATATAAGTCTAGTATTCATGACTCCTGTTTCAACACTTTCTGTATTCCAGAATCACACTGTGTTCTTGTATTTCTCTTATTTGTTTTAGATAAATAATCATTGGGGAGGCTCATTCATCTCATTTACTGATAACCCTGTGCTGCTGGCATAGAGATTATCTTCTCCACACTTCCTTTCCTTACCCTGTCATAGTGTCTACCCTACATTTACCAGATGATTGATGGCTGTTTTATTCTTTGAGGCCCTTCCTAAGTTCTACTACTTCATCAGATATTTTCTGAGTCTCTCAGCTTATGATTTGCCCATCATTAGAAAGTTTAATAAATATAAAATATCATAGCTCTGAATTACTGATCTTTTTACTACCCCCTCTCTCTCTGCCATCTTTTTCTGCTTCCTTCTATGACTACTTCTCATTGTTTTCCTGCTCCTCCCATACTTCCTCTCCTCCCCCTTGTTTTTAGTTATATGTGTTATGGTTGTATTTTCTTTCTCTTCTTGAATATTGACTTTATTGCTTCATGACAATATGGTCTCAGGTTGCTTATTGTAATTATATTGTGTTCTTTTTTTTTCGAGACAGGGTTTCTCTGTGTAGCTTTGGAGCCTATCCTGGCACTCACTCTGGAGACCAGGCTGGCCTTGAACTCACAGAGATCCACCTGCCTCTGCCTCCCAAGTACTGGGATTAAAGGCATGCGCCAACAACACCCAGCTATATATTGTGTACTTTTTTGTGAGACAAGGATTCTTTGTATAGCCCTGGCTATCCTAGAGCTCACTCTGTAGACCAGACTGGCCTCACTCAGATGTTTGCCTGCCTCTGCCTCCCGAGTGATGGGACTAAAGGCCACAACTGCCTGGATTCATTGTTTTCTATATACCCAAAATATTATTCATATTAGTTATAGAATGAAATATAAGACAAGTCTTTTGGTTCACTGATAAGATGTATCTGTAACTCCTTGTTCCTATAACATAAGATTAGCAAATTGTGTGATTTGAAATGACTACAGCAAATGGTAGAAGGATTTCTGAAAAATGCTGGTTCAGTTTACGGCAAACTGGAACGCATTTATATCTTTTATATAAAATACTATGAAACTGATTCTATTGGCTTTCAAATCCACACAATATTTTTTCTTTATAAGAATTATAAGCAAAATTTACAGTGATAGAAAAATCTACAATGTGTCAAGTCTAGTGTAAATGTATTGCTAAATAATCTTAACCAATTTTCAATATTACCATTTTATGTACGGAGCATTAGATCTTCATTTATACTTCCTGGCATGGACTTTACATGTATAAGTATACTGTTGTGTCTGTATTGACAAATGATGATGTTAATGATCAGAATTTCTTATTAATTCAATTATTGATTCCTGTAGTCCACATCTCTCTCACACACACTATTAAGTTTCAAACCAAGGACAAATGTACCTATTTAACATATCAAGCTGGACCTTGAGCCATATTCTCCCAGCATCCCCCAGTCCCTACCTGTTACAGGACACATCCTGCCCTCTACTCTGAACTCTCTAGGCCAGGGGTTGCCTGCCCTTCCCCCAGAGGCTCTTCCCTATATAACCCAAACATTTTGGTTACCTGCTCCTCTATTTGGACCTTTAGTCTTCTGGATGCTGCACCGGGTTTCCCTTTCTCCTTTTTCCCTTTCTCTCCCTCTCCCCATATGGCCCAGCTCAGTATAGTCATGTCCACTCTGGACTCTTCCAGAAGTCCCTGCCTCTGACTATGCTCTCCCACATATCTACAATAATTTTTCCCATCCACCATACCTAGGAGCAGTCATGTCCTTCCCTTCCGTTCCCTTCCCTTCCATTCCCTTCCCTTCCCTTCTCTTCCCTTCCCTTCCCTTCCCCTTCCATTTCTATTTTCCCCTCACATTGTATGCATACAATTTTTAAACGCTACAATCCATTCATGTGGCATGTCTCATTAAATTTAAATACCTTCTTAGCATATAAATATAAGTACACACATCATCTATATACACATAAAGATTATATATATTACAGATTGGATTCTACAGTTTGGAATTTATCCATGGACTGGCTCTACTCCTCATAAAAAGGATTTGACACAGTTGTTTATCTGTTCAGGTATATCTGAATGCGAAGCATGTAGCACTAATAAATTTTATTTAGATCATTCTTGTGTCATTTACACTGGGATTTGGCAGGTTGCTGACTTTGATCAGCAGACATTCAATACTTTTTACTGGCATTGAGGAAAGAATCTTTATTAGCATTTGAAACTATTATTTATAAATTAAAAAATATTAAGGTAGGGACATGTGCTCACCAGAGATCTAAAACCTTTACTGTGTGGTCTTTTACCACAAAGAGGAGAATTGCTGATTTCCAGTTTAGTTATAAATTGGCATTTAAATAAAGAGGAAAGAACAAGATAAAGTGGTTAATTATTTGATCCTCATGTAAACTAAGTTACAAAATGCAATGAATCCTTGGCTCAGTTTAAGAATATAATGTTGGTTCAGATCATCCTGAAAGGCTGTATGGCTGTGAGCAGACTGTGCTTTCCACAGCTGATACTTCAATGTGGTGATGTAAATCTGAGACTTGACTTTAGAATATTAGTCACAAATGAAGTATCCATGACAATTACAGAGAAATTCTAGATATTTAAATAGAACAAGTAGTGAAGAATCATAATAATTCACCACAGTAGTGAAGCAGCCTGGGTTCAGGTCCCAAGACAAATGGCATGTTTTTCCATACAAACAAGTTTTTTTTTCCATCCTCTAACGTAAACCTCCAGTAAAAACAATATGTCAAATATGATTTTACCCAACTTTTACATCAAAACATCTTAAAAGCCAAAACACTTATTATTTGCTAGTTTGGCAAAATATCAGACCAGGCACATCCTGTATTTACAAAATGAAAAGGTGGTTGGTATAGGCATACATTTTCAAGAACAACAATCTCGTTTAAAGCACATTAGAGAAACATTTGTGACCTGCCTCCTATCCTGACAACACAGAATCAGACAAGTCCCAGGGTCGAGAATGACAGCTGGCATCACCAGACAAGAACCTGGGAAGCAACAGCTCCCAAAGAATTTTAGGGGAAAATACTTGAAGAAAAAAAAAAAAAAAAAAAAAAAAACCTTTCCAGGAATGATCACATATGTCCCATGCATGATTGTCAAAATGACACTAAAATATTCTCCAAGAGTACCATCAACATTGTGAGAGAGAAGAGAGTGTGTAGGCTGCAAAATCCCAGCAGTATTCTTCTTTGTTTGTCCATTGGTCCTTGCCTAGTAAGACTGTTCCCATGGGTTTTTGCCTCATCTGGAGACTGGTTGGACAAGCATTTATATTTATTTACTGGTCTGAAACTAGGCCTCATGGCACCCAACAATAGTTAGTTACTCTACAATATGGTCAGGACTAATGATCTTATGAAGACTAGAATGATAAGTACTCAGAGAGCTATATTAGTTAAATGGTATAAAGAAACTTTTCCATGCCCTGCTGGTAGTGCTGTTCATATAATTAAACTTTCTCCAGTTGGATGAAATTATATACTGGTAGAGATAATCTAATTAGTATTGATGAAAAATGTGGATTATTCTCTTTTTTCACAATGTGGAAAATATTCAACAGAATTTAAAAAAAACATAATTTAAAATTTTTCATAGTACTTTATATAATAGTCATAAATGCACTAAAGTGAGAATGATGAAAAAGGAAGTAAGTCATGAGAAAAGTTGGCTATAGCAATAGGAAGGGAGCATCAGAGAGTAGAATTAATCTCTCCGAAGCATCGCTTTTATAACAAAAATAGAAATACCTGAAACACTGTATCCAAATAAAGATGTTTGCTGGGGTTGATTGAAGTAACCACAAGATTAAAATGTTTGAAAATATATTACCTAATAAGAAACTTAAAAGATTATATTTAGATGTTTTCTATGTTAAAGATGTTTGGAATTGAAAATAGATGAGAGCTATAAGCAGAATAATTCTAGCTATTAAAAATAATGACACCATCCATGTCATAAACTTGTTATGATCACAAACCATAACAAATTTTACAAATGAGGATTTTTAATTATTTACATAATGCAGTGCAAAGTTATTATGTTTTGTAAAATGATTATAATTACAACATAAATGATTGTGCAGTTGAATTTACAACTACATGTATAATTTAGAATTGCTTTACTAAAGTAGTAAATGGTTTTCTCATATCATTAAAACATTACATGAATGGACAAGAACTGTTCTAAACTAATTAAAGGGATACTGAGTGGAATTACTATATTCAATTTCTTGTCTAAAAACCTACATTACTAAGGCAAAGAGATGACTCAGTGGATCCTGAATTCAACCCTAATGGCACACATAAACTCGTTCTAAATGCGGTGACCTGGTCTGAAATCCCAAGACTCCCATGGTAAGAGGGGAGGTCAAAAATAAGAGAATTGGGCCAGTAGTTATGTACACAGCACAGCAGCATAAGTAAAATTAGATTTTTACTTCTATCACTTGAAAATCGGTGTACCTAGTGAAAGTAAAAAGTGATTGATTTTATTTATTTTTCATGTATAATGCTAATTATTTTCTCTAATTTCAAAACAAAAATACAAAGTTTGTTTATGGGATTCACAATGGCCTCAAAGTATATTTTGGAATAAATATCCCTGGAAATGAAAGACCTGTATAAAGAAAACTTAAAGACACTGAAGTAAGAAATTGAAGAAGATAGAAATACCTGCATATTCACGGATTGGTAGAGTTAGTGTTGTGAAAATGGGCATCCTTACCAATAGCAATTTATAGATTGAATACAATCTCTATCAAAATTCAAATGAAATTCTCCATAGATGTTGAAAATATTAAAATTCACGTGGAAATACAGAAGATCTAGGATAGACAAAACAACATGAAAAGTACTTCTTTGAATTTAAGATTTGTCCCTGATTTGTAATATATTATTCCCTTATGATGTTTGATCACTTAACCTGGTAAAATATTACAACCACTTATCACCTTTGCCTCTGCACAACCAGCCATTTTGCTGTTTATAACACAATACAATGTATTGCTATTGTTTTCATAAGTTTTATGAAAATTTAAACTTGAAAACCCAATGATTATTAGCATACAAAACTAAATTAAACAGTTTTATGTCTTATTTGTGTATGTGCATATGTGTGTATGTACACTCGAATGCATGCATGTGTGCACAAGTGTGCATGCTTGTGATCATGTGAAGACAGCCTATACACCATTAATATATCTCAAAATGCATCAAAATTTCATCAGTCTTGTTAAAATATGTTCATCTCATAGGCTAATGAAAAAGCAATTTTAAAGATTTGATGATTTAGAAAATTTTTATTCTTCCTAGGGAAAAAAGGTATTTATAGAAAGTGTTTAAATAGATTTTGTTTACTTGTTTATTGTTTTGTTATTACCAAACAGCTGGTTATGAAAATTTAGTTAACTCATTTGCTACATAATTTCCTAGGAACAAAGGCTTATTTGAAATAAAAAGATTTCAGATACATGAACACATTGCCTAATTTGGCTCTTCGTCATGGCAGGTTATGATTCCATCTGTCTGGAGAGTTTCTTCTATTGCCACAGCAAAGTACTCTCAGGTTTTGTTTCTTTGGCATTTTATCATGTCTTCCTGTCGATCAAGAGCTTTTCATAAAAGACTGAATTTCCTATTTTGATGCTGTAAACAATTACTCAATATTTGTTTTAATGATATCTATCTTTTATTGAATAAAGCATTTTCTTTTAGGCATTAACATATTTTTTCACTTTTTTATTCTTTACTTACTACTCATATTTACATACCCATCCCCCCATTCCCTTGCCCTCCCATCCTCCCATGTTGCCCACCAACCCTCCCAACCCCTCCAAACTCCTTCCCAAGGATAGTGAGGCTCTCCACGGGGGACCTTCAAAGTCCGTGTATAATTCACTTTTAAAAGTTTGATTTATCAGTAACAATGTGACTAACATACTCTTGTAGAATGCTGATCATCAGGCATAATACAGCCACTTCTACGCTGAAGCAACTATGCCTCCAGAAGATCCTCAAAAGATGGGCTATTGCTCTACCACAAAGTTATGTTAAATTGACCCACATTTCTGAGTTTTTCAAAGAAGTATAAACTTTCCTTTTGTTCTTTTCCTATTTAATAAAGTGATTACTGTGAGTATTTTGATGGTCATTGCATTGTAACTCTACATTACTTGAGAACACTTCCTTTAACATTGTGGGCTTTCTCACTTTTCTAAAATCCACTTACTTCCCCCTTTGTCTGTGTGGCTACTTACAAAGGGATGGTTTCTTTCTTCATCTTCTCCAACTTCTTCCTCTAGGTAGTTGCCAAATTTACATTTCTCCTACCCTGTTTTTTTTTAAACTTTCAATTCTAATGAAATGGTTTTTGATCTTTAGAAAGTATGATTTAACAGAATAGTAGTCCAACCATAATTAAAAACAGAAATAAATAGTTTTAAAATTAAAAAAAATATTTTTAATTTTATTAACAAACTTGTCAATATGGTATCAAATAATTGCTAACTTATTCTAAAGAATGAATATATCTTAGATATATTCCATGATAGTATAATTCCAAGTGGAGATAAGTATTTTTTTTCTGGTGAATGCAATTCATTTATTGATATCACTTTATTTAATTTGGCATAGAACTCTTTCTTTCTGTATTTCTTTTTTCTTTCTTTCTATCTTTTTCATTCCTTCATTTCTTCCTTCCTTCCTCCCTCCCACCCTCCTTCCCTTCTTTCTTTCTTTCTTTCTTTCTTTCTTTCTTTCTTTCTTTCTTTCTTTCTTTCTATTTCAGGTTTTTTGAAACAGGGTTTCTCTGTATAAAACTGGCTGTCCTGGAACTCACTCTGTAGACCAGGCTGCCATTGGACTCAGAGATCTATCTGCATCTGCCTCCTAGTGCTGGGGTTATAGGAATGTGCCATCACCATCCAGTGGCAGAGTTGTTAGAAATGTTATGTCTACTATGTCTCTAATAAGACATAGTTTTCTTCTGACACAAGAGGTGAAAAATGACTTTACTCTTTTATATCTTTGTTTATAAAAGTATATGCAATATATGCATATATATGCAATGTATTCAATTGTGTGTTTTTTTTAAATTCAAAATTCCTGAGGGAAAATATCTATGATGCCCTCATTTCTAAACCGAATTTGATAACATGCATATTGTTTTTAATCAAAAACTTTTTATATGTGCACAAAGTTGAATTGTGAAGCTTTAGGGCATTCACTGAATTGAAATATGACTCTAAATAATATTGAGTGTCTTTAATAGTAAGTAGTGTGTTTTGAATATACTGTGTGCCTTTCATTCTTCATCATTAGGAATACAAAGTCAGTAGTCTAGACAAGACGTTATACTGAAATGCTGGTAGATGAAAGAAAAAAAATTACTCTCATTGTACTGGAATGACTAATATATACTCAAAATTAAAAAAAACTTCCTCTTTAGCAAAGAGGAAGAAGATTACAACTTTGCACTTTAATTAACTTCAGTAAACAGAAAATCAACTTTTTCCCTCCCAAGGGGAAAATGAGTTGCTTAATTTTTAAAATGATAAACAACATTTCTTGAATAGTGTATAATTTATTCAAGTGTAACACTAAATTATGGCTGTCTTTCAAAAGGCAGAATGCAGCTATGAATTTTTAAGTATCAAGTATTGTGATCTGCACAAACATGCTTCAGTTCAACTGATTAATTCATGAAATATGCAAAAAAGAATAGGGTGGTACAATTTATATTAATCTTTCAATGTATATGCCCTTCAAACATGGAAATGGGGAGTGACAAATACCATTTTCAAGCCCTAAGAAATAACATTTCATTCTGTCGGCATAAAAACTAAGAATCAATGTATTTTAGCTAGCATTTTGGCAGTCAGTAGTTTCTGGTATTTAGTGAAAGGCAATATTTTTAAATGAAGTTCAATAATAAAAAACATCTATTATGAAATCTGATGATATTACTTCTAATACAGTTTTAAATGATTTACTAATTTTGTTTCTGAATAAGAATCACTTTGTGTAAGGACTCACATTAATAAATATTCCCTTCTTTATAGACAGTGTTCCATATTCAGTATAATATTTAATCTTCAAGACAAAAATGAGTACATATGATACATACAAATACTAGGATGCTATGGTTTTAGTTAATCTTTCACAGAGGACACCATGCACAAACGTTAAGTCCAAATGGATCAAAGACTTCAACATATATCCAGATATGCTGAACCTGATAGGAGAGAAAGTGGGAAATAGCCTTGAATGTTTTGGCACAGGAGGCAGCTTCCTGAACAGGATACAAATAGAGCAGACACTAAGATCAACAATTAATAAATAGGAGCTCATGAAACTGAAAATCTTCTGTAAGGCAAAGAACACCACCAATAAGACAAAACAGCAGTCTGCAGAATTAGAAAGCACTTTTACCAACTGTTTATCTGATAGAGCGCTAATATCTACATTGCACAAAAAATTTGCAAATAAAATGACATCTAGAAAAAATAGCCAAATTCATAATGGGATGCAGACCTAAACAGAGCTAAAACAAAAAACAAAAAAATCAACGACATCTTGAAATTCACAGAAAAATGGATGGAACTAGAAGAAACCAACCTGAATGAGGTAATCCAGACACAGAAAGACAAACATTTTATATACTCATTCATAAGTGGATACTAGACATAGAGCAAAGGATAACCAGCCTTCCTGCCACAAACCAAGAGAAGCTAAGAAACAAGGAAGACCCTAAGAGGGACATACATGGGTCACTTTTGAGAAAAGGGGCAAGATCTTTTGAGTAAATTGGGAGTGTGGAGGAAAGGGGAGGGGTGTAGGAGAGAGAGGAAGGGGTAATGGGAAGGAGGAAAACATGAGGGATCAGGAAGGTCCAGTTGGGGAAGGACAGAGAAGGAGAGCAAGAAAAGAGATACCTTAATAGAGGGAGCCATTATGAACTTAACCAGAAACATGGCAATAGGGAACTTCCCAGGAATTCACAGGAACGACCCCAACTAAGAACCTAAGTGATAGTGGAGAGGCAACATTAAATGTCCTTCCCTTATAATGAGATTGATGACCACCTCAAAAAATGAAATCTAAATGTCTGAGAAGCACTTAAGGAAATTTTCGACATCCTTAGTCATCATAGAAATGCAAGTCAAAACTAATTTGAGATTTTATCTTACACTAGTCAGGATGTCTAAGATTAAAACAATTTATCCTAGCATTGATGTAGAGTAAGAGGAACACTCATCCATTGTTCATGGGAGTACAAACTTTACAGCAACTAGGCAAATCAGTGCAGTGATTATTTGGGAAGCTGGAAATAGATCTACATCATGATGCAGCTATACCACTCTTGGGCATATACCCAATTCGCCACTCATTCTACCACAGAGACGCTTTCTCAAAAATATTCATTGCTTCTCTATTCATAATAGCTAGAAATTGGAAACTACCTAGAAGTTTGTCAATGGATGAATGGATAAAGAAAATGTGGTACATGTACACAATCAAATATTGCTCAAATATTTTAAAATGTGTAGATAAATGGATAGAACTAGAAAAAAGTCATCCTGAATGAGATAACCCAGACCACAAAAGATAAATATGGTATGTTTGTGATTGTATATGAATGTTAGCTGCTAGGTCTTTGGTAAGAAGTCTTCAATCCATGTAACACAGAGGTTACATATAGTGTATAGGACTACGAGGAAGGATTGAATAACTCTTATAAGGGGAGATATAACAGATAGCTATGGATGGATGGGGTGGCTAGAATGGGAGGTTCAAATGGGGAAGGGAAAGGGGGAAAGGGTTCCAAGAGTGGGTATGGGGAATGGTCACAGTTAAAAGTAAGGGCCATTTGAAGGATGCATGGAAACCTAATCAGCAGATGCTTCCTAAAACGTATACACACATGAAGGTGATCTAAACAGAAGCACAAAATAACTGAGGATTCAGAGGCCAAACTGGACATCCCTGATGACCAAATGAAACTTCCATTCTGGATAGGGTTACATCTAATCAAATAGTTTGCCAAAAGGTTCCCGATGGGAATCCCTAAACAACCCAGGCTATTGAATGCTCTCTAGAAATCGATGGTAATGCACATAACTATAAAACTCATTGAACAAGGAATAGAGCTGGTATCTACCTAATATCTCCATCACTAATGACTAGTACTTTATACATGGAGCTGAGTTCTCACATACTAGTATACTTTGTTGGCACAACTTTTTAATGGTTGTTCTTGTAATTATATCTGCCTAGCAGTGTTAACCTCTATTAATTCATTTGAAGTGAGAGATTCTGCTCTCATTCACATCACTTTACTCTCTCTTACATAACAGACAAAATAACAGATGATTTTACTCCTGAAGCCAGAGCCTAAGACTATGGTCCTGGAAGAGAGATCAGAGAATAGGACTAGTATCTCTGATAAAAGGTGCGGCCAGGGTCCAAAGTACTGCTGATGTATGGCCATTATGAAGCATGTGTTTATGTAGCATGT
The DNA here is from genome assembly GCF_003668045.3 of Cricetulus griseus. Taxonomy (NCBI): domain Eukaryota; kingdom Metazoa; phylum Chordata; class Mammalia; order Rodentia; family Cricetidae; genus Cricetulus; species Cricetulus griseus. Next base: position 6,967,169 of record NC_048600.1, on the reverse strand, counting down.
TGCCATTATAAATGCTTAATTTTATGCAATCTTCCAATCCCATTCCACATACTTTTTTATGTAAAATAAAAAAAATCTTATTTTACATACCAATCCTAGTTCCCTCTCTCTCCTGTCATCCTCCCATTCTACCCCCCATCTCCCCATCCCACCCCCATCAAATCCTCAGAGAGGGTGAGGTCTCCAATGGTGGATCATCAAAGTCTATCACGTCATTTGGGGCAGAACCTAGGCCCTCCTCCACCCTGTATATAGTTAGAGTAAACCTCTGCAGGGAACGGGCTCCACAAAGCCAGTTCATGCACTAGTGATAAATACTGGTTCCATTTTACTTCTCTTGTGTCTGAACACAGTTCAAGAATGGTGCAATGTGAGAATTCTTAGTTCTTTTGAGAAAACTCACAAAAAAGAACCCAAGTTTCTTCAGAACACAGAATTTTTCTTTGAGTCTGTTTTGATGCCTCTTCCACCCTTCCAGGTATAGTGGAAAGGAGTGAGATTACCTCAGCTGTTTTTACTTATATGCTTCTATGGAAAAACATTCTTTTTTGCTTGTTTGTATTTTGTTTTACCATATATGGATTGTCGTTGTGATTGAACATCATACTCATGTGATTCTACTAAACTCTCAGAGTATAAATTATGTGATGCTCTGAATTAAGTCGGATATTGCATGAGACTATTCTGGATCATTTTTATGTCCTGTTCTCTCAGGTTCACATATCTACAAAAGCAGTAACAAGTAGTCCGGGACAGGGACCTGAAGTTAGCTATGAGATAAGAGAGTGGGGACAATCACAGGAGAAGGTGAATAAGTATAATGGGGCAAGGGAGGCTTTGCCTGATGTCCAGCTTATCCATCTTTTTTTTAAAGAAAGGGGGAGCACAAGCACAGTATAGAATCTGAAAGAATATTAAACAACAATAAATAAAGGGAAAAAAACCCTGTTCAATTTTGGGTTACTTGGGCCTTAATTCAAACAGTTATTAAGAAATTTGTGGAAGATCGGGAGGCTATTAATCATGATGAAGAGACGGTTAATTCCTTTAATGAATATAAATTGAATGATCAAACTTTTAAAAATGATAGAAGAATCAAAGAAAGATATTTTCTCCCTTCGGACAAAAATGAAAAGAAACACCACCAATAAGTATGCAAGGTACAGTTCCCTTGGGTCCCTTACTGGAATATCCCTTTATACATGTATCTTCCATTGCCTGAAAATGAACCTAATGCATGGGTTGAAGAGTTTGATAATCCACAGGATTTTGAATTCTCTCTAATTTCTGATGAGGAATTAGGAGAGCCTAATTGTCAGTTCATTAGTGAAGTAGTTTCCAAGATCCAGCAGAGGTAAGAAGATGGTCAATATCTGTTCTCTATGTCAGTGGGTATAGCACCTACTGGCACTATGAAAGCCAACCAATGAGGAAGAAGTTTCCAATCACTTTGAGATTAATTTTTCTATGCCTTTCAGCCAAAATGTGTGGTGACTTCAGCAACAGGGCTTAGTATGTTCTTAAGGTGGGGAACTACAGACAATGTCAAAAGTTTGGTTCGAATACCCCTGGGGAGCTGGCTGAACAATAATTATTAGGGAGGTATACCATGGCTTAAATTATGATTTTTCACTAAATCATATTTTCTGAGAGCAATATTGTCTAGTTATTAATTAACTTTTATTTTTCTAAATTAGCTTTCTAACTACTAGGTTCCAAAATATTTTAATAGTTAATAATATTTTTATTATGTCTTTGAGATTATAATTATATTATTTCTCACTTGTTTTTCCTCCCTCTAAACCTTCACATATATCTCTCCTTGTTCTCTTTCAAATTCATGGTCTCTGTTTAATTATTGTTACACACACATGCATGCAGGCACATATGCTCACATGTATGTTTTCAGGGCTTACCACATGGTATTGGAAACCTAGAGATATGCTCTCCCATTTAGAAGATGATTTCCCCCTCAGCATTTCTTAGTTTCCTGTAGTTTTTTTGTGTAGGCTTGAAGCCTTGAGGGCTTTTCCACTGTCCACTTTAGCATGTCCATTGTTCTCATTGTTCAGCTCATGCTTGGGCAGTCAGGTTGGCAGGACTTCACGTATGTGACTTCTCACATTACAATGTGGTGCATTTCCACAGAAAACTCTTTGATTTTCTGGTTCTTACTATCTTTCTATCTGTCTTCTACAATGTTCCCTGAGACTTTGGAGCAGGGGTGCTTTGTAGATGTATCAATTGGCACTGTGCTCCACAACTCTACATTTTGATGGGTTGTGGTTTCATGACATAGACTCTGTGTGTGGCAAAGAGAATTTTCCTTGATGAGAAGTGAGGACTTGCCTTAAATCTGGATACAGGACAAATATTTAGATGGTAGTTAAGGATTGTGCTGCTTTAGTAAAGTAGATTTAGGTTCTTCCCAAAGAGACACAACTTCAGTAGTCCTGAGTAGCAGTTGGTTGGTTTTCCAGTACCTGACATGTTTTTTTTTCTTTTGTTTATCAACTCTTAAGGCCATTTAGAGAGATATTAGTTACCACCACAATTTAATAATAGGATTCAAAAGTATGTTCTCAAGTCTAAAATTTGGCTCAAAATTAATAAAAAAAATTGATATAGGTAAAATTCCCTGAGTTTCAGAATTTTATCATTGATGTGTGTATTATGTAAGTATATGCATGCTTATGTATGTAAATACAGGTCCATACGAGACAAATAGAAGTGTAGAGGAATAGAACAATTTTATGTGTGGGTTTTTGCCTTCTACCATACTTGAGATGAGAGCCCCTGTTTACTGTTGTGTTCACTGGCTTTTGAGCTTCCCAAGATCCTCATGCCTCTATCTCTCATCTGGGTGTAGGGGAAGTAGGGTGACTCCAGATATTCTAATGGCTTCATATTGCTTCTGAGAATCTGAGCTCAGGACATCCTGGTTACATATAAGCTCTTTACTCCGTTCTTACTGACCCTAGTATCTTAGTTACAGTTTCTATTGCTGTAAAGTGACACTATGACCATGGCAATTGGTATAAAGGAAAACATAAATTGTGGCTGGTTTATAATTTCAGAGGTTTAGTGTAATGATCAATCTTTCCGACAAGCTGCTGAGCCCCAACATCACATAGACTCAAAAATAACACACAGAGACTTACATTAGGTACAGTACTGCTGGCCAATGACTAGGATTTCTTATATGCTTGCTCAGTCTTAATGATCAACCATAACTATGATCTATATATTTTATAAGACTTATCTTATTGAGGATGCCGTTGTAATGTGTCCTGTCTTTCTGGTATCACATGGCGGCTCCACCGAAAGGAAGAGGAAGAGGAAGAGGAAGAGGAAGAGATTTTCTGCCTGTCTCTACTTATATTCTGAGTCTGCCTACATGAACATAAATGTCCACCTAGATCATCTCTGACATTGAAATACTGGGGATTCTTGTTGCAGAGGAATAAGACATGAAACTTAGGTCTGTAGGATCTGGGCTGGTATTTAATCTTTGCTTACAATAAGCAGGGGATTATAATTGAACTCTAGGCTTTCTTTCTTGTATTAATTTTCATTTTCTGTTGTTTCTTACCATGAAGAAGTGCTGTAATGGCATTCATAATGCTCTAAAACATCTTTATACTGATGGTTAGGGACATTTTCTGATCATTTGCATAGAAAGGAAAGATTTGAGGGAATTTCTTTGGTCTTTGTCTATTAGTTGAAAATTGATTTCTAGAAAACAGTCCATATTTATGCAGCACTTTTTAACTTTTATTTATTCTGTGTATGAGTGTGTATCTGTGTGTGCACATATGTCTTTTATGTGGGGTGCCTGTTGAGACCAGGACCAGGCATGCAATGCCCTGAAACTAGGCATGCATATGGTTCTAAGCCACTGACACTGGGAGCTTGTGTTCAATCTTAGGTCTCATGAAAGAATATCAAACTCTCTTAACTGCTCAACCATATTTTGAGCCCAAGAATTTTGATTTTACAACTTAAAGCTTAAAAGAATTCATAATCGTGGAGTCTGTAGGATGTTTAATTTTTCTCTTAACTTCTCATCTCCTTCCTATGTATATTTTATATATAACCACAGAGTTTCTTGTATCACTTAGCACTTAGAGAGGAGAGCTTGGAAAATGTGTCTACTAAGTTTTGCAAAATGTGCAAGTCTTTCCTTTGTTCTTAAATTGTTCATTCATTCAATGTGCTGGCTCTTCCAAAATCTTCTGTGCATTATTCACCTTGCAAGCAGATTTAGATAAATGAGAGGACAAAATATATCCTTTCTAAAATCAATAGTGAAAACTATATCCCCTGTTTTCATACTTGAAACACTCTACACTACATAGCAAGAAATAATTGTTCTATAAAAAGACTGCAATTACTATGCCAAGTGTGGGAGATACAGGCTGAACCCATACTTTGTAATTCTTAATTACATATCTTTAGTCCTATTCATAGTAAACTATCACTTCATAATTACTTCTGTAGTATTTAACTACTTTCATTTATCTCTTTAAATATGTCTGTTATAATTTGGGAGAAATTAATTTTACATAACAATACTTATACTCACTAGAATTTCAAGAAAATTTGAAACAATAAAGTACAGGAATAGAACTACTTAAAATAGTCATTTGAAAATCCATGTCATGCCGATGACATGAGTCAGCATGTAAACAAATCTGTTGCCAGGATTGATGACCAGATTACAATGCCAAGGATCTACAATGGAAAAGAGAACCAACTCCTCCAAATTGTCCTGTGACCCACAGCTAATGTACTATGGTGTGAATACACTCACCATATAGACACAAAATAAATAGATGAAGACATAATAAAGCATGTCTTTCCTCATAATACTTGATGACTACACATAAGAATTTGAAGTTACACATAAGCAGGGACACTTACTTTGGTCTGTAGAGAAATGATCCTTCTTGGAGAGGGGATTAAATTGTGAGCACTGATGCAAGCAGATTTGCAAAACACAAAGGAAAAAGATTATATTACTGAAGATAGTTGGCATTAGGTGAGCCAGCAATGATCTAGGAGAAATTTGGCATCAATTTCCAAAACAAAATGAAAAGTTTCAAAACAGAAGCCAGCTCTCCAAACTAATATTTTCTGTTAAGTAAAAGTGGTGTCTATTTCTTTGTTACACCTCCTTAAGAAAAAAACATTGACATTACTAGTATATCATTCAAACATTAAAAACAGCAAATGCTGGAATACCAGAACATAGCTTCAGGAAAAAAAATGAAGTTAAACTGACTGAAAATTACTTTCTCTGGGCTTGTCTCTAAGAGTAATAAATGACAGGATAAGAGTCTAATGACTTCCATAATGAACTGGTGAATGGTGAGCTCAGATGAGTTGAGGACTTCTTTGTAAGACAGGATAGATGCACAGTGAAGTTAGACAAGATTATATCTGACAGTGCAGGCTGTCATACCACCATGTGTGAGGGAGTAACTTAGACCTCACTAAAAGGTGTTCCCAGATGGTGGATGCATTGTTGAACTTCATCCCTCACCAGTGCAGATGCCACAGGAAACAAACGTGAAAAGCCCCTGATAATTGTTCTTAGACTTTGAATTAATAGCTCTAGCTTAGATGAATTTACAGATTTCTTAAAATAGTCATTTTTAAAAGGAAAGAAAATGTCTGCAAAGGTGGAGATTTCATTTTCAAACTGAATCTAATATTAGCATAACCATTATCTACTTACAAATTTTTAGATTTGCCTTTGTGGAGTTTAAATTTCTCACTTGTAACATGATGAATAGCAGAGGTACTTTAGGCTTAGCTCTAATTCCATGTTCACAAAGTAACAAATTCTAGAAAATAATATCCTTAATATATACAGGAAAACTTTCCTCTAAATACATAATAGAAAATATTAACTTCTATGGTTTCTATTACAAGTTAAGTAATTTTCTTGTACTATGCAAGTCATTTCCTTGTTAAAAAATATTATTTTTGTTATGTGTGTAAGTATGATCCTGTGTGACTGTAAGCCTTATGTATGCAGGTGCCCCTGGTGTACAGAAGATGGTGCTGGAGCCCCTAGAACAGGACTTAAGCCTGGTCATAAGCCACCCAGAATGGATGTTAAGAACTGTGCTTGAGTCATCCACAAGAGCAGTGAGTGCCCTTATACTGTAATCCATCTCTCCAGCCCCAGAGATTTTGTTCTGAAACTAGAAGAGTAGAAAGTAATATGAAAGCCAGGTAATAGACTATATATTCTACTAACGGGGTGAGCCCTATATTCACTGGAACTATTTCTCTCTAAAACAGAGAGTTAAATTAGGAAAGACAGACTAAAAAATTACACTGTTATGTTGTGTTTCATTTGTGTTGTGTGGGCTTGACATGCATAGCAAGATTGTACACTAGGCAAGATGTGAGTACAGGGAAAGAGCATGGCCATACTTGCTCATCATAAATCTCAGCTATTTTCCTCTTTTCAGTAAGTCTGGACTGATAGGTTAATGATTTCACCTGCTTTTGGTTAATGTTACAGTAGGTGCTGTGCACATATGAAATAACTGGCTCTTTCCACAATTTTAAAATGTGGCTATAGAAAGCATTTTAAGACTTAGTCTTCCAAAATGGAAAGAAAATTTTCAAAATGAATGTATTTGTAAGAGCTGTTTTCATACTCAAAGAAAATAATGATACTGTATCTTCTCCTCCCTTTCTGTTACTATGCCAAATAAGTTTATTGAATATTTAGTGATTGACAGCTAGCCTTATGATATCAATTTTTATTTTTAAGCAATAAATTTCATCTTTATTACTATCAGCATGTATTTAGAAGTAAAAGTTGTAATTCAATGTGAAATGTAAGTCTAATAGTTTTAATTTGTAGATTATAATCATCTTTCAATATTGAAAAACAAATGTTTTTGATGATTTCTAGGATAATCAGCACAAAATTACAGAACGATGCATTTTGTTCTTTGCCTCCTTTAATCAAACAAACATCTTCTAAATAAGTAATATTTAGAATATTCTAAATATGGCAATCTATCTATTTCTATTTTCTTTGGCTAAACAAAAATTATTTCAAATGAATGACTATTGTTTCACTGGTAGCTATTATCATCTTTCTATCAGCATTTTTTTTTTTTTTGGTTTTTCGAGACAGGGTTTCTCTGTGTAGCTTTGGAGCCTATTCTGGTACTCACTCTGGAGACCAGGCTGGCCTGGAACTCACAGAGATCTGCCTGCCATTCCCTCCTGAGTGCTGGGATGAAAAGAATGCGCCACCAACACCCGGTTCTAGCAGCATTTTATAGAGAATTTACATCATCTATTTTGCACTTGGATTCCTTTATTCTGGGAAGAATTTTTACAGTTAATGCATAATAGAACTAGTCATGTTTCTGGCTAATTAGTTAGATAATGATTACATGAATTTGAATAAATTAGTTAGGACATAATCTCTATTAAATTGCAACTCTTTTGACTAACCAATCTCAATACTTAGAGAAGAAGAATTATTTGCATTTGAACTTTCTGGATAAAAGATTGCTACATAATTATCTTCCAATATATTCTGATTAGGTTTCATATTGAAACTCAACTAGAAGATTTGAAAGTTCTCAAAGGTGTGGAATTTCATTCTGACCTTTGTTTTCTCTGTGATTGCATATAACTCTTTACACATTTCATAATGAGACTGAATATTCTCAAACCCTAAAATAATACTGATACATATTCTGGTAATTCAACTAATAATTTATTGCATTATGTAAATTGAGCTTTCAATATTCCTACTGATAAAGTAATTCAGGTCAACTATGAAACCTATAGATAACTATCTTTAAGAAGCTTTACTCCACCATGTCTGTGCTCTCTATGGAATTAAATATATAAATATATATATATATGTGTGTATGTATATATATAATTGTATATATATATGTATGTGTATGTATGTATTTATATGAATCATGTCATAGTAACACAACGAAAACAAGTTATCATTGATATGTAATTGTATATAAAATCAGAGTCAGGTATATGAGAAGAATGATACAATCTTCTTGAGTCTATTGTAGTGTACTAGAATTAGTGTTACTGAGAAAGTTCAATCCAGTGTGTATTAAATTATGTGCCCCAAGCTATCAGTGCAGCCATCTAGATCTCTCATTACAAAGACCATTAGCCAATTGGATTAATTGGTTTGACTATTTTTCCTCTTTGCTTGGCTATATTTGAATGCTCCATTTCCTTTGAGGATCGCTTCTTTTCATTTTGTTTTCCAGTCTATTTTTAAAATATTTGTCAGTATAAACAGTGGAATTGTGTTTATAAGCCCCCCAAAAAGTTCTCCACTGAAATTTATAAGTCTTTTAAAATATGTGTGTGCAATTAGTCAACACTAAGATTGAAATAGTTGTCACTTGTATCTTTAGCTTAAGGCTTTACATTCTCTAACTGGGATGTAGTGTTTTAAATTACTAGCTGGTCCATCAGAACAAAATAAGAGTAGGCTTGCCAGGCGTTGGTGGCACATCCCAGTACTCGGGAAACAGAGGCAGGCAGATCTCTGTGAGTCTGAGGCCAGCCTGGTCTCCAGAGCGAGTCCCAGGATAGGCTCCAAAGCTACACATAGAAACCCTGTCTCGAAAAACCAAAACAAAAGTAGGCTTGAGAGTAAAAGTAATGCATCACGTTGATATGGCTTTCATAAAAGTACAGATGAAATCAATGAAGATGGACCAGAAAGAGAGGAAAATCTATGTTTTGAATCTGGCCATGAAATCCTCTCAGTGTATTTGTTTATCTTTACTTAGATAATACTGCTTTTCAAAATAATGGAGAAACTTACGAGAATACATTGCAACAAGTTAGGAGTTTCAAAAATATTATGGCAGTCCTAAGTATGCACTAAAGGAAAATAGAGAATCCTAAGGATTCTGTCTTGTCTTTTACAACCTCTGTACTGAGACCATGACTATTTTATATTTTATAGATTGAGAATTTCACACCCACATATAATATGATTCAATAAAATCCACACCCTTTTCCTTCCCATCCAAGTCCTCCTGTCTCTCCTACACCACCTTTCCCTCTCAAATTCATGTTTTGTTTAAATTGAAAATTCCACTTAATGCAGCCTGTATATTCATAGGACAGGGCTATCTATTAACCCATAGAAGTCTCTCAGGGAAAACATCTCTTGCCCAGAAGCCATAAATGGGAGTATCTCCTCAGTTAGTGGTGGGAGTTCTTGATTCCTTCCCCTATTCATGCTGGAATTTAACTTACTTAATCTTTTACAAGGCTCATGCATTCAGTCAGAGTTCTTTGAGTTCACATTTAATGGCCATAGAATGTCCCAAAATAATTTACAACATTTCACTAATTCACCCACAACCTTTGGCATGAGTTTCAGGTGTTGAGGATATAATAAGCCATTCTATCTATTGCTGAACAGTAATTTTTCTCTCATTTTTGCATGTTTTATGTTTTTGAGAAAATCACTATCTATTACAAAAAGATGCTTCTTAGTTGAGGGGTGAGAGATGCATTTTTCTGTGTGCATAAAAGTGAATGTTTATAAACAGTTTAATAAAATGTGCGTTTAACATAATAATAGTAAGAGTTTCTCCCCTAGGGCCTATCACCCAGCTAGCCATAGTATTTGACATGACAAAATGTTGGAGGAATAAGTTCTATGAAGGTATATTTACTCTCAAAACAACTGTGCCACTATTGTGCCCGTGAGCCCTTCCTGTCAGACTAGTAGTTTTTGTAGCTTACTGGGTTTATAATAAACAAATTCCTATTTCCAATAACTACAATTATCAGTCTCCATTTTCAGCCTGAGCAAAATTTTAGTTCTTTGTATTTTATTCCAATGATGTTACCTTAGTTATTAATTTGTAGTGTTAATCCTAATGACTTTACATGCATGTCATATTCGCCATGTAGGGATATCCCTCAAAGTAAGCAATACATCATCTTATTAAGCTTTTAACATGTTATTCTTTTATGAACATTAGATTTCTTTTTTAAATGTGCACTTAATTTTTCCGCACAATATATTTTGATGATATTCTTTCCCCATCACAAAATCCTTGAAGTTCTATCCTCCATACTTACCCAATCTCATGTCCTCTCTCTCTTTCTCGGTATCACTGTCTAAAAATCTGAAAATAATTAAAAACAAATAACAAGACAAAAAACAAAACAAAGTAATAAGTAAAGAAACAAAAACCCAGGGAGTACAGTTTATGATGGCCCATTACTCCTAGATATGCAGCCAGCCATGGAAAATGGTTGATTCTTAACTATCCATTCTAAATATTATTATGTGGTGAGGGGACTTCTTTCTTTGGTCCAGTATAGTTTTTTGTTTGGTAAGCTTCTTGTACTTTCATGGTCATGTCCTTCTTCAGGTTGGGAAAGTTTTCTTCTATGATTTGGTTGAATATATTGTCTGCCCCTTTGAGCTGGGCTTCTTTGCCTTCTTCTATACCTATCATTCTTAGGTTTGGTCTTTTCATGGTGTCTCACATTTCCTTGATACTTTGTGTTAAGGATTTGTTGGATTTAAGGTTTTCTTTGGTTGATGAATCCATTTCCACTAGTTTATCTTCAGTACCTGAGATTCTGTCTTCCATCTCTTTTATTCTGTTGGTTATGCTTGCATCTGTAGTTTATGATCGTTTACCCAGTTTTTCTATTTCCAGCATTCCCTCAGTTTGTGTTTTGTTTATGGCATATTTCTTGATTTCCTGGTGATTCTTATCCACTGGGGAGTGTTACGGATATATTTTCTTAGCACCATGATTTAATAAACTGGGCCAACTAAACAATGTATGATGTATTTTAAAAACAAACATATTTTTGTCAATTGAAGGCTAGAGCACACATTTTATTCAGGACTTTATGAATATATTTATGCCATTATAGATGTTTCTAACAATAAAAACTAATTATGAAGTGGACTCAAAACAGTGTAAAGAAAGCTTAGGGAACACTTTATGTTGTAATGAATCAAACAGATAAAATTCATGACTATAAATAATGAAATAAATTTAGATACCAGTGAGCCTTCTCTTGGCATATTTGTTTGCTCATGGATCACTTTTCTTTTGCTTTGCACTGTCATGTGAAGTAAGAGAGAACATGAGCTTCATGTATACTGGTTTCTACCAGTTTGAATGAGCTGGAATCTGTGAAGAAAATTAGTAAAAGGAAAGGAAATCAGTTCCATCTCTCCTCCCGTGGCCTCTCTGGCAGTGGCCACACAATGGGCTGCATATCCTAATCAATGAACTCATCAAGATTTTCCTAGGAAATTTCAGTGGCTTCCTGCTAATCTCCTCCTCACTCTTTTCCTCCTAGTCAATTCTTCTTTCACCTGTTTAAACGTGTCTTAACTTACGCATTGTTTTTAGGATCTGCACACACTTCTCAAAATATTACTTAGCCAGTGCTCAACAGATCTGATTTAAAACAACTGAAGCACTGAACTTTTTTCATTGCTTTTGTTTAGTTTTGACTTAATAGGGTCTCACTGTGTACCTGAAGATGACCTTAAGCTTGTGATCTTCTGACTTGGCCTCTCAAAGAGATGATATTGTATCAGGAAGCACAAGGGTTAGGAATTGTTTTACAGTATAATTGGATGCCTTTTATGTTTGCAAAGTAAAGATGGTCATTAGTCTTCCACTAACCCAATTTAAAAAAAATTCCTTGTAAGACAATTTTTAAAAGTTTAAATGGAATGTAATTGGGATATTATATTTTGAATTTTCCAATGAACAATGTAACATTTTCAATAAATTTTAAACTGTAAGCAATGGTATACATTTTAGAAAAAGTTTTCATGAGAGAAAAAATTCATGACTATTTTAATTTTCCTGTGTTTTGGCCTTAGAGCCTTAAACAAAAGGTAATTCTTTCTCTGTCTCTTATTTTGCATTTTAGATTATAACATGGAACAGAATCATTTAAGATACAGTGTTTTGTATATGATGTCTTTCACTTAGCAAAATATGTTGGTAATCCATCAGATTTTAAGGTGTAAGGTAACGTTCTACTGAGTGGATATTCCACATTATCCCATTCACTACATGGTACACATCTAAATTATTGCCAGATATTGACCATTATGAATATTTCTATAATTAACATAAAAGACATGTGATGATTTTTTTTCTTTCATTCATATCTAAGAATTGGATTTCTAGATAATACAGCATCTTTTATTTTAATACCAGGAGTCACACAGATAATTTGCCATAGCACACATTTGTGAGAAAAGATAATTTCCTACAAAATTCTAGTCTTGCCAATGTACCAACCACAACAAAGGCAGCAGAAAGCTTGATTATAATTTTTGTAAAGTGGAGGCATTTTGTATATTATTGTAGCTTACTGGCCACTTTACCTTGCATTGCCAGTGTACTACCACCTAGGTTACATTCTTGACCTACTTAGCAAGTTCCCCAAAAGGCTCTGGATATTGAATCAACTCCAAGCCCGAGAAGATGCTGCAGAATCCAGAGCTCACTGCTGAGGCTGGACTTGGTATTTGAAATCCTGAGCTGGGTAGAATTATGAACTCGACATTTCTCACAGCAAAGGAGGAAGCTGTAGCACAAACTTGACCTGAGAATTGCAAGATTTTACTTTGTAACAATATTTTATTCAGCATTTCTTTTGAAAACCTCTCTCTGTTAGCCTGTGAACTTTAATGAATCCCACTACAAGCTGCAACAGAAAAATTAAGAGGAAGATACTGACATTTACTTTCATAAACCACTATTAACGTTTTAGGGCTAGTTAGTGGTCTGTTGTCAAGCCTGACTGGAGTCTGAGTTCCTGCCAATGGGCATGAAGAAAGCCAAAGGAAGTGGATCACTGTAATTTGGTACCAAATTTCACTATTCCCTGAAATACTTCATCTGCAATGAGGAAATGTGGAGTATTCAAAATAAAAGGATTTACTCTATATGTCAATCATTCATTGAAACTTACAGTTTTACATTTTAGGAATCAATACACTGGAAAAATCACATCGGGTTTCTAATTTTTTACAAATCTATAAAAAAAAGAAAAAGCTCATAAATTTGAAAAATGTATATTGGTATTCAACGTGTTTCTAAATCAAAAGAAACCGGAAAGTTAAGGTTGCTTCCATCTGCTGAGGGAGAAGTGTTACTGTGAATTGCTGGCCAGCCTGGGTGACATAGTGAGGTCCAGGTTAGGTTGTGCCTCAGAATGAGAGTCTAATTCAAAGAAAAAAAAAGAGAGATCAATGGCCTTCTGGCTGATTGTGTGCTCATTTACTCCATGCCTTAGTGCTAGAAAAGTATTTAAAAATTTAAATTAGATTCATGTTTTAAAACCATAGCTGTGTCAGTTGTATCCACTAATGTCTGCAAGGCAAGGTTTTATTTGAATAATGCTTCATCACTTCACATGCCAGATGCAACACAGTTTTGAAGTGTTTCCAGAGTAGTAAGTCATGAGTTTATAAATTATATTATACAGACATAAACAGCTTCTATTTACAATAATCTCCCCTTGTAGCATTAAATGAAGAGAAGTAATATTCGTTAAAACAGTAGGGGTTAGCCTTTGGTTAAATAAAAAAATGTACTTTCTTCTAAAATGAGATCTTTCTGAATAATTGGCAACAAAGTCACTTTAACATCATGGAAGAGATGAGGCAGCTCTCAGAGTGATTTGAAAGGAAACACAGCTCATATTAGGGAGTTCACAGCTAGAGCAAATCCAGCAATAAATGATACACTTGCTTAATAACACACAGCATGCCACTAGTAGGAAAAGTGATATTGATTTTAAATGTCAGGGGAAATTCCTCTTTAAGGATTTTAATAATAATGATGTTTGATCAGAGTTCAGTTTTTTCTCCTCCAAAATATTTAAATTTTTACTAGAAATATCTTGTGTGTTTTGTATAAAATCAAAAGCAGGAAATAACAGACTTTCCTCTAAAAATGGAAGAAAGAAACTAGAAGATAAAGAGCTACATGAATTCAAATAATTTCACTACTGAATATAGTATGATAAGAAACAAATACTTCACAAAAATAATATCAAACATGTATATTTCCTGAAATTAGCTCAGCCTCCGCAGAGGCATGTTGTAAGATCAGTGACAGATTCTGAAAAACATTTTTGAATATTTATTAACCCATGAGTTTGTATTCAATATAGATTTCAAAATTTATATAGAAATCAACTTTTATGGTACAAATAAATATCATCAGAATTCCCTTGATGCCTGGGTGAAATGTGAAGAATTAGTCTTTGTTTTCTCATATAGACATGGGCTACTGTTTTGAAACTTGTGAACAAAACCAAATTGTGTGTCTTCAACATTACTTTCTAACATAGAATGGCATTTATCTACATGCAGTATGTCAAGAAAGAATGGCTAGATCTGATGTATCAAGAATGAGTTGCTAGAATACTCCTGGCATAAAGTTGAACCATTCACTTTAGAGTTTGTCTAAAGTTAAGAATAATTATTTCAGGTTTTAAAAATGGTGTTGCACTCACATAAGAAAAATCAGGACAGGATTCTTATATTTACCCTAAACTAATTTAACCACAAGTACTAAACTTCCAAAAGGATACAATTGCTAGATCTTATAGGTGTGTCAGAGGTGGACCAAATTCAGATTCATTATTCTTAATATCTTTTGAATGGCTTTACTTCTGCATTGTGAACCAAGAGGTTATAATTTAACTGCACTGTCACATTTAATTCAAAACCACCAATCTAAGCTTTCCATCTACTGAAGTGGATTTTGTTCTGATGATGTACCCTCAACCACAGTTCCTACCTCACATTAATCGGTCTTGCCATCATAGATTTTTTTCAGTAGCAGCTTATGTAAAGGACAGGAGACTTGGTTCTTTTTGTTTTCAACTTTTCAGCTAACCTGAGCAGATCTTATCTGCTGGACCTGGGATCTGTGGACCTTAAAGAATGGGGCAGATTACTGTCTAATACTGTAAACAATCTTACTATATAGTTTACTTTTATACATGAATGAAGCAAAGAAAGGAGTCCAAGGAAGGTTGTTTGAGTTCAGAAAAACATGATCAGGAAACCATGTAAATAAACACCAATAAACACATACCAAATATTAACAGAGCAGCCTATTCACATAACCTTCTCCAGACAGACAAATTTAAACACAATTTCCTGGTGTGTTCTGTAGACTATATCTGGGAAAGCACAAAAGCAAGGCAAAAGGCAATATACAGATTCAGGGTACACAAACCAGATTGGATTCTATAGTTTTGATCTGGTATCCAACAAGAATAAACATGTCTTATAAGTTGAATGTAAATATTTGTCACAGGAGCCATGAAATCATGTCCAAGAACAATTCACTGAAAAAAATGCACCTGAGTAAAAGGCTCTCTGTCTGTTTTCCCTGGAGCCTCCCAAAAGCATTGTTCACTGTGCCTCATTCTTTTGACTATGTTCCAACTATGTATCATGTTATAAGTCTTTCTACTTAATATTTCTTATAACATTAATACATAAGAAATACAATATACTTAGTTTTGCTATTTAATGAAAAACAACTTAAGTTATCAACCCAATCGTGTTGTCCTACTTGAAATACAATTTAAAATAATGCAAAGAGGAAAAGAAAGATGATTCCAATTAATTTTTTAGCAACATTTGTCTCAAGTTTTATCTGATGTAGTCTATCATACAAATAAACTCATACTAAGTATATTTGGAAGGATATTTATCTTGCCAGTGCAACTTACTTAAAAATATACTATTGCAAAATTCCTAGGCACAAGCTTATCATCTCTCTTCTTGAATATCCAGAAGAAAACTTGGTTTTAAATAGCTATCAATCTATGGCTTTCCTCCTCTGCTTTGACTGAAGTGAGTAACTGGAAAATAATCAATGAATTATGAATTTTAGTTACATGAGCAGATTTCTTTTTTTTTTTCAAACTTTTTTATTTGAATTAGAAACAGGATTGTTTTACATGACAATCCCAGTTTGCTTCTCCTACCCTTCCTTCCCTACCCCCCCAACTAAAATGTTATCTGTCACATATCTTTTCTGCTCCCCCTGGATGGTGAGGCATTCCATAGGGTGTCATCAGAGTCTTTCATATTTTTTGGGATAAGGCCTAGGGCCACCCCCGTGTGTCTTGGCTCAGGAAGCATTCCTCTATATGGAATGGGCTCCCAAAGTCCACACCTATGCTAAGGGTAAATACTGATCTTCTATAGGAGGTCCCATGGATTTCTGAGGTTTCCTCACAGAAATCCATGTTCCTGGGGTCTGGATCAGTCCTGTGATGGTATTCCAGCTATCAGACTGGGGAGCAAGAGTTCCCAGATGTTCAGGTCAGCTCTCTGTGGGTTTCACCAGCGTGGTCTGGACCTCTGTGCTTTTCACTGGTCCTTCTCTGCATCTGGGTGCCAGGTCAGTTTAGTGATTAGTTATGGGTGTCTGCTTCTACTTACACCAGCTGCTGTATGAAGGCTATAGTATGGCACATAAGTCAGTCTTCAATCTTATAATCAGGGAAGGGCATTTAAGGTAGCCTCTCCTCCCTTGCTGAGATAGTTAGCTTGTGTCATCTTTGTAGATCTCCAGACATTTCCCTAGTGACTGATTTCTCTGTAAACCAAAAATGTCTCCCTCTATTATGATATCTCCATTCTTGTTATCATGTATTCTTCCCCTGACTCATACTTTCTGTTCCCGAATGACCTTGGCATCCCTCTTCTTCTCCCCTTCTCATTCTCCTAGCTCCCTCTCCCCTCTTCCTGTGCTCCCAATTTACTCAGCAGATCTTGAACCTCTCCCCATCTCCAGGGGACCATATATGTCTCCATTTGGGACCTCTTTGTTTATTAGCTTCTTTGGCAGTGTGGATTGTAGGCTGGTAATCCTTACTGTATGTCTAAAATATGCATATGAGTGAGTACATACCATGTTTGTCTTTTTGCAATTGGGTTACCTCGTTCATAATGGTTTCTTCTAGATCCATCCATTTTCCTGCAAATTTCAAGATTCCATTGTTTTCTTTCCGCTGAGGAGTACTCCATTATGTAAATGTACCACATTTTCAGTTGAGGGGCATCTAGGCTGCTTCCAGGCTCTGGCTATTACAAATAGTGCTGCTATGAACATCGTTGCACATATGTCCTTGTTGTATGAATGGGCTTCTTTTGGGTATATGCCTAAGAATGGAATTGCTGGATCTTGTGGTAGACTGATTCCCATTTTTTGATTTCCAAAGTGGCTGTACAAGTTTGCACTCCCACCAGCAGCGGACAAGTGTTCCCCTTTCCCCACATCCTCTCCAGCATGAACTGTCATTGTTGTTTTTGATTTTGGCCATTCTGACAGGAGTAAGTTGCTATCTCAGAGTTGTTTTGATTTGCATTTCCCTGATGACTAAGGATGTTGAATACTTTCTTATGTGTCTTTCAGCCATTTTAGATTCCTCTATTGAAAATTGTCTATTTAGTGCTGTACGCCACTTTTTAATTGGGTGGTTTAGTGTTTGGGGGACTAGCTTCTTGAGTTCTTTGTATATTTTGGAGATCAGCCCTCTGTCAGATATAGGGTTGGTGAATATCTTTTCCCAGTCTGCCAGCTGCAGTTTTGTCTTGCTGACTGTCTCCTTTGCTTTACAGAAGCTTCTCAGTTTCAGGAGGTCCCATTTATCAATTGTTGACCTCAGTGTCTGTGCTACTGGTGTAATGTTCAGGAAGTAGTCTCCTGTACCAATTAATTCAAGGGTATTTCCCAATTTGTCTTCTAATAGGTTCAGTGTACCTGCATTTATGTTGTGATCTTTGATCCATTTTGACTTAAATTTTTGTGCAAGTCGATAGGCTTGGGTCTAACTGCAGTCTTCTACATGTCTGTAACCAGTTATGCCAGCACCTTTTGTTGAAGATGTTCTCTTTGTTCCATCGTATAAATTTGGGTTGTTTGTCAAAAATCAGGTGTTCATAAGTGTGTGGGTTAATATCAGGGTTTTAAATTCTATCTCATTGGTCTACCTGTCTACTTTTGTGCCATGACCAAGCTGTTTTCATGACTATAGCCCTGTAATAGAGCTTGAGGTCAGGGATGGTGATGCCTCCAGAAGTTCCTCTATTGCACAGGGATGTTCTGGCTATCCTGCGTCTTTTGTTTCTCCATATAAAGTTGAGAATTTTCTTTCAAGGTCTGTGAAGAATTGTGTTGGGATTTTGATGGGGATTGCATTTAATCTGTAGATTGCTTTTGGCAGGATTGCCATTTTTACTATGTTGATCCTACCTATCCATGAGCATGGGAGTTCTTTCCAATTTCTGGTATCTTCTTTAATTTAGAGAGGCAAAATTCTTATGGTACAGGTCTTTCACTTTTTTGGTTAGTGTTACTCCAAGGTATTTTAGGGTTTTTTGGCAATTGTAAAGGGTGATGTTTCTCTGATTTCTTTCTCCACCAATGTGTGTTCGGTATATAGTAGGGCTATGAAATTTTTTTAGTTAATCTTGTATCCTGCCACTTTGCTGAAGGTGTTTATCAGCTGTAGGAGTTCCCTGGTGGAGTTTTTCAAGTCACAAATGTAGACTATCATATCATCTGCAAATAGTAAGAGTTTCACTTCTTCCTTTCCGATTTGTATTCCCTTGATCTCCTTTTGTTATCTTATTGCTCTAGTTAGGACTTCAAGGACAATATTGAAGAGGTATGGAGAGAGTGGACAGCCTTGTCTTGTCCCCAATTTTAGAGGAATTGGATCGAGTTTCTCTCCATTTAATTTGATGTTGGCTGTTGGCTTGCTGTATAATGCTTTTATAATGTTGAGGTATGTTCCTGTTATCCCTGATTTCTCCAAGACCTTTATCATGAAGGGGTGTTGGATTTTGTCAAATGCTTATAAGGCATCTAGTGAGATGATCATGTTTTCTTTTTTTCCTCAGTCTCTTTATATGGTGAATTACATTGATGGATTTTCATATGTTGAATCATCCTTGCATCCCTGGGATGAAACCTACTTGATCATGGTGGATGATATCTCTGATATGATCTTATATTCGATTTGCCAGGATTTATTTATTTATTTATTTATTTATTTATTTATTTATTTTAGTTAGGGAACAAGCTTGTTTCACATGTAAGTCTCTTCTCCCTATCTATCCCTCCTCCCCCACCCCAAACCAACCCCCCACTCCATCCACCCACCACTCCCCAGGCAGGGTAGGACCTCAACTGGGGCTCTGCAAAGTCCACCAAATCTTCCTGTGCTGGTCCTGGGCCCTTCCCCATGTGTCCAGGGCCAGAGTGTAACCATTCACGTGGGATGGGCTCTCAAAGTCCTTTCTTGCACCAGGGAAAAATACTAATCCACCACCAGAGGCTCCCTGGAGTGCAGAGGCCGCCTTATTGACATTCATGTTCAGGGGTCTGGATCAATCTTGTACTTGCCTCCCCGACAGCATCTGGGGTCAATGTGCTCTCCCTTGTTCAGGCCAATTGTTCGTGTGGGTTTCTCCAATCTGGTACAGACCCCTTTGCTCTTCATTCCTCCCTGTCTTCAACTAAATTCCCGATTTCAGTTCAGTGTATATCTGTGGATGTCTATCTCTGCTTCCATCAGCCACTGGATGAGGGCTCTAAGATGGCATAAAGAGAAGTCATCAATCTCATTTTAGGGGAAGGGTTTTTAGGTTATCCTCTCCACCATTGCCTGAATTGTCAGATTGTATCATCCTTGTAGATCTCTGGAGATCTCCCTGGTTCCAGATCTCTTCTCGGACCTATAGTGGCTCCCTCTGATATGGTATCTCTCATCCTGCTCTCTCTCCTCTATTCTTCCCCCAACTTAATATTTCTGCCCCTCCATTTCCTCTCCTCTACTCCTCTTCTCTTGCTCTTATTGTAGCAACTCCCTTCCCCCTACCCTCATGCTCCCAATTAGTTCAGGAGTTCATGCCACTTCCATTCCTGGGGACCATTTATTCCTTAGAGTCCTTAGAGTTCTCTGATATGATCTTGTATTCGATTTGCTACAATTTTATTGAGAATTTTTGAATCAATCTTCATGAGGGATATTGGTCTGTAGTTCTCTCTCTTAGTTGTGTCTTTGTGTGGCTTGGGTATCAAGATTCTTGTAGCCTCAGATTTCTTTAACTATAAGATACATAGTTTTTGAAACATTAGAGAAATTAAGAGGATGCATATTTTGAGACACATCAAATAGAATATCTATTTAAATTAAAGAAATGTCTAAATGTGAGAAATTATATTTGCATGTTGCAGATACAAGAAATGATGAAATTATATACTGTTTCTTTTACCTTGACATCAATGACTGCAGAATGACTTGCAGGATATGATGATATCTTCCATCATGTTGATAACCACATAGGTAGAAGGTGCTATTTACCTATAATATGAAAGACCATGACATACTGACAAGGCAACATCCTATATTTTGACATGATCTACTATGTTGAGATGATTTCAAAGGTTCTTATTAACAATGATATTACAATACATATGCTACATGGCACCTGAGGTATGTAATAGCATCACAGTATGAATAGCTACATTATTAATGTAACCTTTTGATTCTAATCTGTAAACACTGCCATGAGATTTGTTTTGGCCTTCATGTTGGTAACATATGGAGGCTTGTGAAAACACTTGCCTATTTTGTCTATATCTGCTCACTGCTTATCTCTTCCATTACCATAAAACTATGTCTATTCTAGCTTTCTAAATACTATAAACATTTGGCAAAAAATAAGTTGTTTCAGTCATTCCACCTGTACCACACTAGGGCTGCTTAACACCAAATAAATCATTTTAAGCCCTGGAATTTTGAGATAATTGTGTGGCACCCTGGTATCCAATAGTAACTGATATAACTACTGAATGGAAAGCTAAGGTAAATGAACTCAATGAATTGAAATTTGTTGTTGTTGTTAGAGACTGGATGGAACCTATCTCTTCTAATAAATTTACATTAAATATGTGAAGAACGAGATGCTGGGAGCTCAATTTCTCTCACAAACCAATGGAGTAGAATGACATCATATGTGGTCAGCATACATTTTACACCCCTTGCTATAAAGAACACTCAGAGAGCATCTGTGTTTCTACTTCCACTGAGATAAAGGAGAAAGTCTAGCTGGTTGTTCCATTTTGATTGGAGATTTTAGGAGAACTGGGAAAAGAGATGCAATTAACTGCCATCATCTTCAGTGAGGTACTTCTATCAAGGCAGTTCTAATAGGATTTAGTGGGGATAAGAATGTTTGCTTTCCTAGAACCCAACATAGCATGTAAACATCATGACCTGTGGTTGAAATACAATCAAGAAGGATACAAAGTGTAACAGTGCAATTTTAAATGTCCAGCACATCATTGGTAATGAATCAACATTCTGAGTAACTCATTAATGGACGTAGATCGTACGTATACCAATGGATGTCAACCATAAAATGCCTGCTCTTGGGGCTATTTTACTCCTATTGGGTTGCCTTATCCAGCCTCCATGTGAAGGCTATTGTCCTCTTTTAGAGGCCTTCTCTTTCTGAAGGAACATGGAGGGGAAATGAATCTGGTAGAGAGGTCAGATGGGGACAGCAGAATCAATTTTCACCAAAAAAATAGAAAAACAAGATGGCATAGAAAATAATCTGACAATAATTTTAATACAATACTCATGAAAATGTTTTATCAAGTAGTTTTGTACATGCTTTAATACAGAAAAATATTTGTTGTCCAAGTAAATGAAAGTTATAAAAATTATCCAACAAGAAATAGAATTGAACATTGACATAGAAAAAATAAAGCAGTAATTGGATTGGTCCAACATTTTGGATACAAAGAGTAGTGAAAATCTGTGAACTTAATAAGAGATCATGTACAAAGTGAAACAGCCTTTAACCAATGTAAATACCTATACATGTCTCTATCCAGTGGGCTGATGTGGCTTTCCTGAGGAACAGACACACAGATCAAAGGAATGAGAATAAATAAACAGCTTATATCAACACAGCCCAATCCTATTTGATGGATACAGAAGCAAGTAAAGTGGTAAAGGAATAAATGGTTCTGGCACAAAAGAAGAATATCAATTGATGAGTTGATAAGCTCGTAAAAAAAGAGAACCTCAAGTCAAATATCATGTGTATAAAATTGTATACAATTAACCATGGAGGTGCTGGAGAGATTGCCCAGAGGTTAAGAGCACTAACTACTCTTCCAGAGGTCCTGAGTTCAATTCACAGCAACCACATGGTGGCTCACAACCATCTATCATGAGATCTGGTGCCCTCTTCTGGTACGCAGGCAGAACACTGTATAAATAATAAATAAAATCTTAAAGAAAAAAAAAAAGCACAATTAACCATGGATTTCAGTTTAGGAAATACAAGGAAACTTTAAAAATACAAGAATGTATTTTTGAACCTTGAAACATCAGGGTTTATATAAAATATGACTCAGAAAATAATGAGAATGTACCAAAGTCAAAAACCTGTTTTTATTGAAAGATCCAGGTAAGAGAGGGCAACTGCTATAACACTGTAGAAAATATTTATCAAAGATGCATCTTATGTAGAGTAGTGTCTTTCTCATTCTGATCACAGCCATTTAAAAATGATACAGTTTACCTACAACACACAGCTCACTGTGCAGTGTGCCAATCATGTCTGTGAAACATTATTCAGTAGAATTAGTCTTAAAAACTTGTAATATGCTATATTAAAATATAGTTAAATCTACATAAGAGCAGCTAAACTAAATTAATTATATGGCCACATGTTCATATATAAATTAAGTGTGTCTAATATGAGAACTTAATGTGACAAATGAATTTTAAAAATGTTGGCTCTTTTGCAAAGGTCTCTGTATAACCTGGCATTTGCTTTCTTGAACTTTTTGCGTCAAGGAAATAGGTTTATATTTGTATATACATTTCCAAATAGTAGTTAATAAGAGCTTTCTAGACAGTTGCAAAGTAGTATAAATTACTCACATATTTTTGATTTACAAATGAGAGAAAATACCCTGTTGCCTCAATATGAAAGGGGGAAAGAAAGGAAGGAAGGGAAGGAAAGAAAAAAGAATAAAAGAACAGAAGAGATCAACAAAAGGAATGGTGATTGATCTCTTTTATATTCCTAAGCCTGAATGAAACTTCCAAACATTGTTATGAGTGAATACATCAATACACATAACATTCATATTACATTGGGTTTCATTGGAATACCATTCTTCACAAGACAGACCAAAAAATGAGGAATAGAAAAGTCATTGCTTCAGGCAGTTATGGAGGGGTGTGTGTGTGTGTGTGTGTGTGTGTGTGTGTGTGTGTGTGTGTGTGTGTGTGTGTATGTGTGTGTGTGATGCAAGAAGTTGAGCAGAAAGGTCTTTTTACTGAGGTGGAACCATTCCCTGTCTTCTCTCTTGTAAAGGGTAAAGGAGTAGATGTCTATAATCACAAAGTACTACGATGCTGATTCTACTTTAAATAGGAAGAAAATTTATCCACCCTGAGAATGGTGAATGACCACATACTAGTGCCTGTGCTCTAATTAAAGAATCATACAGCTAGATAAAGTGCTTCCTGGCTAAGTTTGATGAAGGGAAATGAAACTCTACACTATTTTTTCCTACGTAGTTTAAAATCATATCTTCAAGAACATAATGAATTTGAAATTTAGAGCATCACTTTGTTCATCAAGTCACAAATAATTCAATACATAACATAAAAGTCTCATTATGTCACATGTACATCATTTTCATATTTGGATAACAAGGGTTCTCTAGTTTATGCCTGTTAATGATATTGTGAAAATTTCAATGATCACATTTGGTATAAAATGTTAAGCTCACAGGAATGACTAAAATATTAATATAGTTTCCCTGATGGAGACAATTATATTTTAATTAAACAAGGTGATTAAATAATCATTTAGAATAAAAGATTCTTAATAAGCCACTAGAATTTTATTTCTAGACTGAATCATTCACTCAGCAATGTGATGACATGGACTGCTTTTAGTCAAAAGT
Organism: Cricetulus griseus; assembly: GCF_003668045.3. NCBI lineage: Eukaryota > Metazoa > Chordata > Mammalia > Rodentia > Cricetidae > Cricetulus > Cricetulus griseus. The sequence goes on along the minus strand of NC_048600.1, from coordinate 6,943,080 downwards.
ACTCTGGTGTTTGGCAACATAATGCTGATTCGCACGTGCTTTTCCTAAAAACTTCTAGATGGGAAATATAAATAGCAAATGAGGAATTAAAATTTAAATGATAAGTGATGAGAACCAAATATGATGAGGGGGAATTTGTATCAGCTTTGGCATATGATCCAAGATACAAACTGGAGGTGATTTAAGCTTTTAGGAAACAACATTTTCAAAAGACATCCTAAGGATTGATGTGCCTTCCAGAATATTCCATAACTCAGAGGACCACATTGACTTACTTCTTTCTTCAGATTACTTACACACAGGACTTTTGTTGCCCTCTGGATCAGTGTTTTACAAAATGACTACCCTAGTCTCCTAAGTGCTTTCATTGTTTTAGCTTCTGCTGCCTATTCCATTATATATACAAACCCACACAATATCTTTCTCTATTGGGTCTTGTGTACCTTGATTCATTGTAAAATCAAGAACTGGCTACCCAAAACCAGTAGAAGATATTTGATAGTATTAAAGCAAAAATTGATGAAACAGAAGTAGAAACAACACAGAAAAACTATTAATGATTTGGTTTTCTAAAAAGTAAACAAGACTGACTATCCTTTAACTACATTCACCCAAAGAAAGAGGAGACTCAAATTAATAAAACTAGGGATGAAAATTGAGACATTGTAATAGATTCTAATAAGAAATCATTAGGCCATACTTGAAATTTTATACTTAAATAAATGGGAAAATCTGAAACCAATAAATAAATTTCTAGATGTAAATGAACACCAAATTAAACTAATATAAGACAAATAACCTCAACAGGTCTATAGCAAGCAACAAATTTGAAAAAGTAATAAAATATCTACCCACTTTAATAAAACAGCTCAACCCAAGAGAATTAAGTGATGAATGAAACCAGAGAGTTGAAGAGCTAACAGTGATGCTTTTCTAAGTATTTCATAAAGCAGAAAGAGCAAGTGCACTACAAAATTCTTCTTGCAAAGATAGTGTTACCCAGACACTAACACCACATAAAGATGCAACAAAAAAAAGAGAAAGTGGCTGCCAATTTCCTTCATGAACACACAAAAAACTAGTAATCTGAACTAAGAATGCATCAAAAGTGTAGCTCACCAGTCTTTCACTGACTTTTTTCCAAAGCTTGAAGGGTGGTTTCATGTCTATGAATCAATAAATGTAACACATCAAGTATATGCAGTCAAAGAGAAGTCATATTACCACCAAAGTAGATGCAGTAAGGGCTTTTGAGAAAATCCAATCTGATTACTTTCTAAAATACCTAGATAAACTAAGAGTAAGAGGAACCCATTTCTGCATAAAAATCTGCATATGTGTAAAACGCACAGAAACAGCTGACTTGAACATGTGGAACTCATGGATCCCAGTCTGACCAACATAGGACCAAACCAGGCCCCCTGAATGTGGGAGTCAGCTAGGAGCACTGGGTAGTCTATGGGACAACTGGCAGTGGAACCAGGATATATCTCTAGAGGAGGAATATTATTTGGAGCCCATTTCCCATGGAGGGATACTCTCTTAGCCTAGATACACAGGGGAGGGCCTAGGCCCTGCCCCAAATGACTTGACAGATTTTAATTTTCCCCCATGGAAGGCTTCACCCTCCCTGGGGAGTGCAGGGGTGTTGGATGGGAAGGTCGGTGGGGACATGGGAAGATGGGATGGACAGAGAACTAGGATTGATATGTAAAATAAGATTGTTTCTCATTTAAATAAAATTTATTTAAAAAGAATCTTTAAAATTTAATTGGAAAACTATTAGACCTAATAAACAGTTTTGGTAAAGTGGTAGTATACCAGATTAATATTAAAAAACAGCAGCCTTTCTGTAGTACATACCAATGAAAATCATAGTAAGAAATCACAGTCAGAAAAATGATTAATTCATAATTGAAGAAAAATTCCTTTGTTAAAAATATAACCAAGAAAAAGATATAAACCTAAAACAATAAAACACAAAAGATTCAAATTGGCTAAGGTGCTTGTAGATGTTCATGGAACAGCATGACTAATACTGAGAAAATGGCTATTTCTCCAAAGTAATGTAGTGATGTACTGAAATCAACATCAAAGTCCCAATGTCATTCTTCATAGAAATAGGAATAAAAGCAATCTTTATATAGAAGCACAAATGACATCAGGTAGTCTAAGGAAACCTGAAGGAAGTAGGGAGCAATACTGCAAATCAACATATCTGAATTCAAGTTGCATTAAAAAGCCCTAGCTATACAAATAGATTCTTTCTTAATCCTGATGAACCGACTTATCCTCGTTTCAAATATTTTCTGCATCTTCCTTAACCTTCTTAGCCTTCTTAAAGTTGAAGGGAGTTTGGGTCTTGCTCTGTATTAGGTCTTAGCTTAGGGGAACACTCTGGCTTGTTTGATATTCTACCCAAACCATTTGAAACTTTCTCCATATCAGCAATAAAACTGCTGTGCTTTCTTATCACTCATGTGCTCACTGGAGTAGCACTTTCAATTTCTTCCAAGAACTTTTCCTTTGCATTTACAACTTGGTTTTGTATGAGGATAAGACACTGGCCTGTTGGCCTTTTTGCTTTCTGCATTCACTTTTCACTAAGTTTGATCATTTGCAGACCTTGATTCAAAGTGAAAGATGATTAATTTTATTCCAAGTTGAAAGATTAAAGGGCAGTGTAAAGTTATTAATTGGCCTAATTTTAATAATACTGTGTCTCACATAGGAAGGGAAGGAGAGAGGGAGAGTGGAAAGATAATGGCTAGTTTGTGATGGGCAAGGAACAAGCAGTGTTTATCCACTAACTCCCCATCTATATGATATAATTTGTGGTGACCAAATAGTTATAATAATAACATTAAGAATAACTGATCAAAGAATACCATAAATGGCACAATAATGACAGTGCTTGAGTTCTTATGAGAGTTAGTAATGTGTCAAAAGCATACAAACCAGGCATATCTATTAGAAACAAATTAGTAAATTTGTTTGGTTGATGCAGCACTAATGTAAGCTCTTCAATTTGTAAAATAATAAATACAGTATTGAACTGCACAAAGTAACAAAGAGCAGTTCAACAAATAAGATATGCAACATAGACTACTAGAAATCACCAGTGCTTAGCATTTTAAAGATTATGGATGCTTGTCTCAAAGATTAATCATCTGTAACCTATATATAGGAGTAACCTATTGTATAGGAGTAAGAATTAGAATTTAGGCACCATGGGTTTCTGTGAGGAAACCTCGGAATTCTCTGGGACCTGCTGTAATAGTTCAGTATTTATCCCTAGCATAGGTGTGGAATTTGGGAGCCCATTCCACAAAGAGGAATACTCTCTGAGCCAAGACACACTGGGGTTGGCCTAGGCCCTATCCTAAAGGATACAATAGACTCTGATGACACCCTATGGAAGACCTCACCATCCAGGGGGAGCAAAAAGGATATGTGATAGATAGGGTTTTAGTTGGGGGGGTAGGGGAGGACAGGAGGGAGAAGGGAACTGGATTCTCATGTAAAACAATCCTGTTTGTAATTCAAATAAAAAAATGTTGAAAAAAAAGAATTTAAGCACCAAGTCTCTCTGTATCCTGTAACATGATATTTGCAATACTATATATTCCTTTTTAATAATTTCTTTTTGAATTTTAATGGGGTGGTAGAAATTTCATAACTCATTATAATAAGAAGTAAATGCATGAATTTGTAATAAAAGAAAATGAATTACCAAAAAACTGTTCTGCCACAATGATCAAATTATTTAAATTTAAGACACCATATATATATATATGAATATGAATAACTTTAATTTTGTTAAGGGTTCATGAAAACACAGGTACACCTGCTACCAGGAGTTGTCTCTTAGAAGACAAAATGGCAATGTGAACCAATGGCATTTAAAGTGGCAAAATTTTTTAACTTATCCAGTCAACCTCTTGGTATTTTTCATAAGAATAAGCAGTATGGTCTACATAAATCATACTTACCATGTTTACAAACATAAATCAATGCAAAAAAATGGGATAGAATGAGTACTCAGTCAGCAAACTGCATGTCATGCAAGCATGATGGCATGTTCATTTCCAAGTACTCATGAAAAAATAAACCACATGTACTGGTAGATGTGTGTAATCTCAATTCTAATTAAGGAAAGTGAACATATTCCAGAAGCTTGCTGAAGAGCTAGTCTAGTCTAGGTAGTTCCAGGCCAAGAGAGAGTAAGATTCTATGTCAAACACAAACAAAATTGTGGTAATATATTGTTTATGATCTAATAAAGCCATTGAAGATCAGAATACAAAGCCAGTCACACTAGTTAGCCATAGAAGCTGGGCAGTGGTGGCACACACCTTTAATTTCAGGACTCAGGAGACAGGCAAATGAATCTCTGTAAATTCAAGGCCACCCTGTTCTACACAAGAGTGAATTTGTCTAAAAGAATAACAGAGCTCACACTAGAGAGGTATATAAGGAAGAAGCAAAATTCTTTTTCCAGTCATGGGGAAGATAGGATCTCCATTTCAGCCTTGGTAGAGGTAAGAGCCACTGGCTGGCTGGCTTGTTTTTCCAATCTTGAACTTGAAACCCAATATTTGTCTCTGGATTTTTATTATTTATGCTGCACACAATGTTGTAACTATCTGAAGGGTGACATCTGAGGACTACTTATGGCCTTCTAGAACATGCATAAATATATGTGTACCATCACACATACACATATTCACATATAAGTACATATTTAATAAAAATAATCTTGACAAGATTATCCATACAAATGATTATATAGATAGATGGATACCTACATACATACATTTATCCTACAGACAAATTTTATTCTACCTTCCAGTCAGAAACCCAGTTCCATAGTCAAAACCAAAATAAAAGTATGTAGAAAGCAATATAACCAAAACTCTAATATTGTGATCCATCTAACAATGAAAGAAAATGAGGACAGCTTACATACATATGTGTGCTTGCACACACACACACACACACACACACACACACACACACACACACACACACACACACAGGTACATGCAAGCACTCAAGAATATTGTATTTGTTGACTGGGAAAATAAGTATCCTTAAAATTGTCCTTCCTGAAAAATGCCATCTATGATTTTATGCCCATATGGTCACAGATGTTTGAATGCTTTCTTAGTCCCTCGGTTTTTGAACATTTTGGGAGGGTTAGAAGTAATGGTCTTGTTGGAAGAGATGTGTCTCTGGGAATGAGCCTTGAAATATCTAAAACCAATCCTATCCCCAATTAGCTCACTTTGTCTCAGGCTTGTGAGTAATGATATAAGCTCTGAGATAATACTCCAACACAATTGGAGTCTGTCTGCATTCTGCCATGCTCCACATCATGATGGTCATTGGCTCATCTGAAATGGCAAACTATTTCTTTATAAAATGCCTTGATAATGCTTCCTCTTCACAGCAATAGCAAACTAACCAACACATGACTTTGTACCAGGGTGTATACTCTTGCTGTGATGGGCCTTATCATGCTGGGTTCTTTTGATGATTGAGGAAGACTTTAAGAATTTGGATTTGAAAAAAGTTTAAATGCTGTAAGTGGGACTTAATGAACCATCCTAATAGGAGTTGGGAAGACAATAATGGTGAAAGCAATATGGACTATGGAGGCCCAGATGGAGAGGTTTCAGAGGGAAACAATATTAACAACTGAGCTAAAGATTATTGTTTTAATATATTAGTAAAGAATGTGGCTGTTATTTTGCTCTTGTGGTTACAATCTGCCTGAGGCTTAATTGAAGATTTTTGGATAATTTTTTCCTTGGCAGAAGAGATTTCAAGGGATCCTAATATTGATTCTGATAAGTAGGTATTAGTAATCACTCTGAAGTCCTATAATTTAAAAGAAAGTGTGGCAAAGGAAATACAAAATGGACATTTTAGAGACAGAAAGAACACCAGAAAATTTTATGCTGTAGTTAAGGATTGTGCACAAATGGATAGGAGAGTCCTAGTGCAAAATGCAATCAAGGGAGTGGTAGGTACACACAGGGAAAGACTTCATCCAGCTAAACCTTCAATTTGTTAAAGGAAAAGGATTGAGGGGTTATTCTCCACCTAAAAACCAACTACAAAGAACCACTTGTGAAAATGTAATTCAAAGAGAGGGCCAGCCTCCATCCCAAGCAGGGCCTGGAACTTGGCAGTATCAGCGTTATGAAGCATAGAGGTGTAAAGAGGCAGTAGAGTCTTCCTCGGGGCTTAATGGAAGTCACTGAGGTCAGGCAGGGGAGTTTCCTTGTGGAGGGCAAGAGAGGCCATCTTGTGAAGCTTTGAAAGTGAAGTCTAGAATGCATTGATCATCACAAGATGCTGGAGATGGCAGAGCTGTGGGATGTCTGCCCTAGATACCTGTTTTCTGGGAGTGGGACCAACTCAAGATAGAGAAGTATGTTGTTGCAGTTAGCAAAGCTGGAAGGGAAAAGCCATTTACACTTTGACATCAGAAAGAACTTCGGGATTTTGATTTTACCTTGATGTGATTTGGTTTTGCTTTGGTTCAATATTTGAGCACAGAGCTCATGCCTATTCATTTATTTTGGAATGGAAATATATATTCTGTGCCACTGTATGTGGGGAGTATGTAATTTGTTTTTTTATTTTACATGGAGTGGGTTTAAATTAGAGATTGCCTTGGGTATGAAAAGAGATGTTAGACTTAAATTGTTGAGACTGTGAAAGGCTATGGAAACTTTTGAGGTTAAACTAAATGCATTTTGCATTATGTTTTAACCACAATCCCATTATGGCCAGGGGCTGGACTTCGTTGTTCACATGAGAATGGTCCCATAGGTACATGCGCCACCAATGCCCAGCGGTCTCGTGGTTTCTTACCACAACAAAAGAAACATTACTAAGATAGCATGGAACCACAAAAGACTCTAACTTGTTAAAATGTTCTTAGAAAGAGGGAGACAATGTGGGGGTGAGAGGAAGAAAATGACCTTAGCAAGGGTGGAATCATCAACAAAAACTTCACCTTAGGGGAAATAATCCAAAAATGTTGGGCAAAAACTTCACACTTGGAATCTAAAAACATTGATCTTAGGTTTGCAGCAACTTTTCTAATTATTACTAGGGTGTTAAAGGTTTATGAGAAAGAAATGTGAGGGAAGGAAAAAGAACTGTAGATGAATGACATACATATGTTGAAGAGACTCATGATGCAATGTCGGGGCTCAACAAAGTATTTTAATTCTTAAAAAATGATGAGCCAATGGATGCATAATCATTATTTAAAGTATTATATTTGTTGTTTAGTAATATGTAAATAGTTCATTATGTATACATTTTCAAAATACCATATTATAACTGGTAACTATGCATAATACAATGTGTCATTAAGCTGATTAAGAAGACTATTGTTTTTGTTTCTGAATTCTTGTAGGCATGTGTAGGGATATATGTACATGTGAGAGAGGTGCATGTGCACAAACTTGCAAATGTATTTGAAAGCTATATTATCTCTTTGTATATCGTGTTCACTTTGTTTCTTGAGAAATGATCTTCCACTGGCATTGACTAGACTATGAAGATTGGCCTGTGAGGAGCAGACATCCTCATGTCTCTTCCTGCATAAAATTCTTGGTTTCCAAGTGTGAACTATCATGCCTAGCATTTTTGTATGTACTTAAACTCAAACTCAGGTCCACAGCTATGATATTCTATTGTCAACTAGGACTGGAGGTTAGACTCCGATGTGAAATCATGGTCTATTCTACATCTGTAACAATCTCCTCATCTTCCTTCATCTCCTCCTCCTCCTCCTCTTCCTCCTCCTCCTCCTCCTCCTCCTCTAGTTATTCTATTTCCTCCTCTTTTTCTCCTTGTGCTGGAGACAGTTTACAGCTACTAGTTAGAACTAGCCTACAGTTCATGATCCCCTATGTCTTGGCTTCTGAATTTCAGGAATGTACCTCTAGTGTGGGATACATTATTTAGCGTCTAGTTGGAATTTTAAGAAAAAAAAATATTCAACTACTTCTAAATGTCAGTATCATTGTCATGTAATAGGGTGCAATTTCTATCTGGCTACTCTTCTACACATAAAATTATTATAGTATGACAGGAGCAGCAATGGATATTTTATTTTCACTTGAATGTGCATTCAAAGGGGTCTGATTGACTCTCAGTAATTAGTTTACTGAGTCAAAATTTGAGAGGTTTTAATGTTTGTCACTCTATTCATAATTAATTTTTAATTATTTCTGTATGTTTAAGGATTAAGTAAGCTATAATTATAAATGAATTTTACATTGTAGATGAATATCTATGTATATTCATATAAATGTATGTGCATTTTATTTATAATCAGAAATACATTAAAATTTGGTCAAATAATTGACATAATTTCAACAGTGATATTGAAACAATTACCTATTTAGTTAATTTATTATATAATGTAGATGATCTTGACAAATACTTATTAGGTTGCCTGCTGATGGTCATAGAAGTAACATGGATTTCTGAATTGTAATTCCAGCCCAGATACTTGGAGTCTGTGTGACTTTAAACAGATATATTGGCTGCAGAATGCCTCTGCTCTTAAATAGCTCAGATGAACAACCAATGTCTTCTATGTCTTAGGTTCAGTTTTAAAAAAGAAATCAGTCTGAGGAACATTATCCATTGTATTTAGTTCATATCAGGTACATGATAAAGGAAAACCTTAAGCTGTAAAATCATACTTTTAACCACCCATGATCCATCTAGAATCTTTATTTCCCTTGTTTGCCATGATATGAAATTCTTGTAGTCTGACTACTTGAATTTTATCATCATGCCATCCTCCCATGGACTTCCTATCAAAATTTCAATTTTATTGTGGCAAAAATGAAAATGAGCAGTTGTAAAGCCTGTTTTAGATTCCTGGAAACCTGTAAGGCCCAAGCTGTTTGAATGTTTTAAAGCACATCTTTCTTGTCATAAATTCCTTAAAATGTAATAAGACTATGATTCCGAGGCTAACTGGTCAACCAAGAAATTGAATCACTTGTCTGAATGGTACTGAGGTGGTGCATGCTTCAAATATTTTAAAAGCCCAATTCAAATATTCTTGCAAGAAAGACACTGTCAGCATAAGAGAATCACTGAATATATTGTATCTAAATAGGAAATGTTACAAGTGGGAGTTTAAGTTCTGTGGTGTTCAAATGAGACTTCAACAGCTAGTGTTGTTTCTGAGCAAGTCAATTCTCACTACTTGAAAAGGTTCTATATTCCATATCTGAATGCATGTTGTGAAATAAGAAAAATCACAAAATGTAGAAAGTCTGGCTCCTGTTTCTAGAGGAGAGTAACATAATGGGGAAAAGCAAGAACCTAACAATGAAACTCAAGATCACTTTGGAAGAAATTAGATGCCTTTTAGTTGCAGTATGGTGTATATATGAATGAATGGTGCAGAGTCCAGTTAAGACAAAGGGATTTGAAACCTGTCTTATCTGTGAACCATAAGCTTGGTTAGATAAATAAAGGCTCCTAGGATATTTTCTGTGCTCTCTTGAAAACTGTGAACTGCTGGAACTTGAGTTTATTTGGTACACTCAAATATAGTTTATTTCCAATTTTGCAAGAACATATATTTAGGAAAAACTTTAAATATAATCATTTTTAAAGAAATATTTACTAAAATCATGTCAATATTTAACAGCCTGAATCTAAATTCAACTTTAGAGAATAAAATCAAGACCACTGTAGTAGATTTCCTACACTAATATGGGAGAAAATATGAATGAAAGAATTTTTGTTCAATAGGTTACTTAATTAAAGCATTATGGAAATAATTATTCAATGGCATTTTTCTATACAGTTAGAGCAGGAATGAGAAAAGATGTGCAAGTCTCTCTGAAGTAGAGAGTCCTGTGTGAAAATGTTAAAGACCAATATAACTGGGCCATGTGATACCTCTGATTTGCATAGGAGCTCCAGTTTGTATTTCTAACAACAATGGATCAGTGTTCCCCCCTTTTCCTATCCATACTAACACGTGTTTTGTCATTTTTTTATCTTAGCACTTAGACTTGAGTGGGATAATATCTCAAAGTAGATTTCATTTACACTTCTCTGATAGCTATAAATGTTGAACACCAAAGCAAATATTCTCAGACATATTTAATCTCCATGGAAGTCTGTTTAAACTCATGTCCCAATTTTTAATTGTGTTAATCAATTTCAGTTCTTTGTATATTCTAGATGCCACGATTCCTCTATTAAAAGTACAGCTGGTAAAATTCTTCTACCATTCTGTAACTTACAGAATTTAGATTTAATTAGTTCATTTCACAAAATTACATCAGCATTTTATACTGTAAGTTGTTTGAAAAAGTTTAAGAAAGCGACTTACATTCTTACTTTACATTTAACAGTTTTGTAAACATTCCCGATGTCACTACTTTATTTGTTTTTTGGTTTTTTTTCGAGACAGGGTTTCTCTGTATAGCTTTGGAGCCTATCCTGGCACTCACTCTGGAGATCAGGCTGGCCTCGAACTCACAGAGATCCACCTGCCTCTGCCCACTCAGTGATGGGATTAAGGGTGTGCGCCACCAATGCCCGGCTGATATCACTACTTTATAATCTCCTTGAGTACCTGAACAATGTTCCATATTATGTGGACATGCAAAAATTGTGAAGTTGTTACAACTTTTCATTACTTTACAATTTCAACAAAGGTACATAAATACTTTCAGCAATTTTTATTTAATTTATACATTTTCCATTTATTTTACATACCAGCCATTTTACCCTACTGTAAGGAGCCGTTACAAGCTAGTGCCCATGCACACTAGGTAACTTTGTAACTTTCCAGCCCTTCGTCTCCACCCCTCCCGTGACGTCATATGGTCCGATCAGCTGACGTCATATGGTCTGACGAGCTTCAGCCAGTCAGAGAGTAACACTTCTGAGGCTGCGGTTGCCAGCCTATATAAGGGAGGGGTTTTTGGGTGTTCAGGGTCTCTGCTCTGTAAGCTTATGCTCTCTCTCTCAAGACGCATTAAAGCTTTACTGCAGAAGGATCCTGAGGAGTGTGCCGTGTCGTTTTTGCTGGCGAGACGGTAGCACGGGACATCTGGTGCCGAAACCCGGGAAATCAAGACCTCATCATCGTCAGCACCATCGGAGACCCCTTGGCTACAAGGAGGATTCAGAACTGCAGGGAGGTACGATTCGGAGAGGTATGTCTTTTCTGGACTTTGGCTTGGGATTGTTGACCTTTTTCGCTATTGTAGCAATCTTGAAGCTCATGTACAGGGTCTGACAAATACACTCCCTTGTCATTAGACACCCCGGGAGGTCCTTTTTCCTTTTTAAGCTTACAGAGCGGAGACCCCGAACACCCAAAAACCCCTCCCTTATATAGGCTGGCAACCGCCGCCTCAGAAGTGTTACTCTCTGACTGGCTGAAGCTCGTCGGACCATATGACGTCAGCTGATTGGACCATATGACGTCACGGGAGGGGCGGAGACCAAGGGCTGGAAAGTTACAAAGTTACCTAGTGCGCATGGGCACTAGCTTGTAACGGCTCCTTACATCCTACCTTCTGTCCTTCCCCCTTTCCTAGCTAGCCTCCTCCCCACCTGCTCCTCCATTTCCATTCAGAAAGGAACATGTCTCCCAGGGGTTCCACTTATTTTTAGATGCATTCTCATATGAAATTCTATTTTGTGGTTTCAAATTCTTTTGAATTCCTTGATTTGTGCTGCTAAAATCATGTATTAAAATGCTAAAATGTATTTTTCTCTACATGTCTATTATTAGTACTGTCTAAAGTTTCAATGAATTATGTAAATTTTTCTGATATGAATTCATCAAGTATTTTAGCTAATTTAAAAATGTTTTAATCATGAATGGTCAAGACATCATTCTGTTCGGGCTTTTATAACAAAATATATGTGACTTGCTTACAAAAAACAGAAATTTAGGGCTGAGTTTGTACAATTCCTGTCACACACACATAATGACATGAGATCACATGGTTGACCATGTTTAACCACAGTGATAGGTTAATAGACAGAGGTCGTTGGCCAGTTTAACCCATGTTCAATGATGCACACTGTCTGAAACATAGGTGTACAGTTACTGAAGAAGACACCTCAGATTGACTTCTAGTCTATAAATAGACAGAAACACATACACATGTACTCAATGTACATGTAAACACACACAGACACACACACACACACACACACACACACACACACACACACACACATACACACACCACAAAACTAAGTAAATCCCTGAAACTTGTTTTTAACAGTCCTGGTGTGTGAGAAGTCCAAAGTCAATGTGCCAGAATATGCTGTTTCTGGAGAGGGCTCATTTCATGTTCATCAGTAACTCTTTTATCTGTGTTTGCACATAACCTACAGGACATGTTGTTCCTAGGAGCCTCTTTTATTGCAGCACTAGCCCCAGTCATGGGTCTACATTCAAACCCAATTGGCTCTTAAAGGCTACTTCTTAATTCAGCCCACTGCATATAACAGAGATCATATTAATTTTGGAAGGACATGAACAGTTTCTATCTAGCACAAAGCAAAGATTCATACCAAAAGAAATTTCAGTGTGAATTAAACTGAAAATACAAGGCACCAATGAGCCATCCTTGCTGACACCAGAGCAGCAGAGTCTACATTGGCACTGAGTATGGCTGAGTCCTTTCAGAGGCAGCTGAGATTCCAGCCTACAGGAATTGCAAGGGGACAGACAGCTCATGCTCTGCATTATAGGAAGGTACATAAGGTAAGACTGGGAAATAAAAAAGCTCTGGCAAAATGTTCAGTGTGCCCTTGCAATGGTTTTTATTCTAATCACTCAACCACTTGCTCACTAGATATTCATTTTTTAATACTTATCCAATATATAATTGAACATAATCAGTAAGTATTCCACAGAATTATGAATTGCCAGAGTAGAAAGTACACAAAATAATAGTCCATGGAAAAATAATCCCACTCAGATAAGGAATCTCTTAACATGTTTGTTTAGTAAACACCACAGAGTCCATTTCCCTTCCAGAGAAATCTTCCTGCTCATAAAGTATTAAGCATTCTGAAATTTTTATAATGAAGAATCATTGTAATTTTATCCTGACATTAACAAAATGATAATCAATTTTGTGTGGTAAGATGAGGTAACCCACCCATGGAAATAGCTGACCTGAGCTAGTAGGAGCTCACTGACTCTGGGATGACAATTTGCACAGGATCAAACTAGGACCTTTGAATGTAGGTGGCAGTAATGTGGCTTGGGCAGTCTCTGCAGACCACTGGCAGTGGGACCAGGATTTATCCCTAATATTTGAACTGACTTTTTGGATTCCATTTTCTTTGGAGGGTTACCTTGCTCACCCTAGATATAGGGGGAAGGAAGGGCCTTGGTATTATCTCAAAGTAAGGTTACAGAATTTGTTGACTCTGCATGGGAAGCATTACCCTCTCTGAGGGGTAGAGGGGGTAGAGTGGGGGTAAGGAGGTACTGGCAGGAGGAGGGGGCAGAGTGGGAACTGAGATTGGTATGTAAATGAGAAAAGGGTTTTTTAAATAAATCAATGATAAAAAAAGAAATAAAGGTAAATCACGAATAAAAATAAGATGAGGTAACCCAGACTCAGAAACACAAACATAACATGTGCTGTCTTACTTCTGGTTGTTTGTGAGGGATCTTCAGTTGTGTGCTTTTCATGTGGATTATCTATAAAGGTCAGAAAAGTAAGAAGGTGCTGTGGGTATGGGGAAAGTTTCCAGGGATGGAAGACAGGACAAAAACTATGGCATACACGTAGAAAATGGGGATAATGGTACAAGAAGAGTGAAATGATACGGAGAATGGAAAATCATGGTATAGGAACGTCTTGGGGTAAGGATAACTAGAACAAAAACATTTCAAAAAGTATTATGGCCACTTACTATTAACAAAGCTCATGTGGACACACACACACACACACACACACACACACACACACGAGAGAGAGAGAGAGAGAGAGAGAGAGAGAGAGAGAGAGAGAGAGAGAGAAGAGTTAAAATGAAGTGAAACTATAATGGAGAGACAATGTGCCTACTAGACACCTCATATAACAATCCCAGTACCAGGAATAAATTACCCTTTGCCCTTTGTGAGTTCTTCCTCTTTGAAGTCTCATTGCCGTGTAAATATTGCAGGCTATTGCTAATGTTTGTTTACTACTCTGGGAGTTCATCTTAAGACAATATTGCAGAGGACAGTGCCTACTTAAATCATAGAACATGGATAAATCATGTTCTCTGGATAGCTTTTATTGTCTCAGAAGGTTCTATGTATTCTACCATATGAGAAAAGTATATTAATCCTGCAAGCTACAGTAATGACAAGCCTGGCAAGATATGCCCATGGGGGTACCATGGGAGTATCACAGGAGTAACCACACACTTTATTAACGCATTTAAGTCCAGCTCTAGTAGACGGCATTGCTGTCAGAGCTAACAACTTGTGGTTAAACAGGCTATAAAGCCCTGGAGAAGTAGCTACTACTATTATTCTGTTAACTGAGAATGGCTTTAAACCAACTCCTATGACTTATCAGGGAACCCATAGATTAATGAATGTATCTCCTAACCCTCATAATAGATGCTTTTTTTTTGCAGTGGATTATGATTAACACAAAGACCCCCACTAGTCAAGATTAATAGAATAAAAAGCCATGGGATATCCAGCTCTAAACAGGATGTCCACATTACCACCTTGCCTCATTTCAAATGACAGGACATAAAAATTTTAAAAGCCAGAGGCTTGCTTTCCAGACACAAAGGGGCAGTTGCACATGGAAATGCCGAAAGTTGACAGCATCATTACCCCTTTTCAATCTCAAGCTTCACAAAATCCTATTACAAACAGGATAGATGGATGTGAAGCCCCACTCTAAGCTGAAAAGATATTGATAACTGATAGCTGCTGGGAGAGGGAGAATCATCTTACTTTAAGGTTGTGGCCTTCAGTAGATGGTCCACATTTCAGTGGATGCTCATACATTTAATAATACATAGGAACAATAATTAAGAGGATTGGGAATGAGGATAGTTTTAATAACTGTAGGAAGACAAAATGCCTAGGCCCCATATATCACTCTCATACATAACTTCTTGCACTGGATTATCTAGGCTAACTTTTCATTAGTGTGAATGATGTTGGAAGCAAAATTGTGTATTGATGCATTTTTTGCTATTCTTCCTACAACAGAATTCCCTGGGCATTCTCTCATTTAAGGATAAAAAAAAAGGTGAAACTCATATGCATTCAAAAATAACATTATTTCTAAGATTTTATATTATGTTCACTCTCTCCAAATCTTTGGTGGTTAGCCATGAGATTGTGCTTGCTTTACAACTGTTTAATTCCAACTTATAATGAAAAGTGAATATAACACAGCCAAAGGCTGATGCAGTAAGTGCCTCTCAGGCCTGACTACTCTATAGAATTTGTATTAAATTAGTTATATCATATGCCAACGAAGCTCTCTTATTTCTCAAGACTGGATGGCAGCTGTTTTTACAAATTCTACTTAAATTTTGCATTCACTCTGATAAGTAATTTAGGCAATTACATTTGCTGTTCAATTAGACTGAAAGAGAAAAATCTTATGTTGTTATGAGTTTGCTTGATTAAAATAAAATCTGTAGTTAAAATTACAAATGTTTGAAAATAAAATAAAAATCTATAAGTTTTCATCTTATTTAGGATGCTTAATTTTAGTAATAAGAAATGCTTTGATTCAAGTATACTGAGAGGAAATGTCAGAACTCTAGTGCAAAACAATAACCATTTGATTTGGCTAACAATATTGATTTTGATTCTCATGGTGAAAGACTATCCACAGATTTGAGTAGTTACTTAGATACTCCACTAATTCTTTCTATTCTTCACATCGTTTTCTTCAGCAAACTTCTTAAAATGCACATATTTTAGGGTTAAATTTCCTGTTGTATACATTTACCATCATGGACACTTCCCCTTGCACACTTTAGGTTTGATTACTTATTTTATATTCTTGGGTTCTTTTGATGACTTATGATTTATATTAAATATCACCCCAAAAGTGGAGAAACAGTATAGCAAGTATACTTACAGTTGGTGTGGAAAAATACTTAGTGAACAACTTAAGGCAGCAAAGTCTACTGTGGCTCACAGTATTTTGGGGCCTATATTGAAGCAAAACTTCCAGGAAGTAGGGCATGGCAAGGTTAAATCATTCACCTCATGGTGGCCAAGATATGGGGAGAGAGAAATGGAAGATGACAGAGAGAGGGAGAAAGGGAGATAAAGATGGAGGTAAGGAAGTAGTGAGGAAGGGACTGAGCAAGGAGGAGGTAAGCTCTAGCAATCTTCCTCCTTCTTCCCTTTTTATTTCATCTAGACTGCCAGACCACTGCAAAATACCCATAATGTAGGATGACATTTCTCTTTAGTTAATGTCCCCTAGAAGGTTCTACACACACACACACACACACACACACACACACACACACACACACCACACAGGCATTGAAATATGAATTCACAATTTAGACAACCTCCAATACAGGCAAGATGACAATCAAAATTAGCAAAGTGTCACTGTGTGCAGATATTGTGGATGATATGACTTACCTGAACTAATGCTCTGACCCCACAAAATTGGACCAAGAGTAAATCTTTAGAATTTCAGAGACCTGACTGCTAAATGATGATTCCCCCATATCTTCTTCGGCAGTTTGGAAAGAAAATACAAATATTAAACAGAAAGCAAATCAGATTAAATAACCAGATCAATTTTTGAATAAAAGTATAACTGTAAAACAAGACATGCACCGGAACATGGGCTTTACCTCCAATACATTAGTAAATATAGCAGTATTATTGAAACTGTTACCTCTACACAGCTTCCTCTTTTCAGTCTCCTATTTTAGACAGTACATCTAAAACACATTGTCAGGTAGACTTGTGCTATGTTTTGTTTCAGTTAATCTCAGAACTGTTGTCTTCTCTCAAAAAATATTTTAAAGTATTGTTGAAGCCTGCTGCTCTCAAAAATTATAGTAGCCAATATCTTAGGAAGAGTAAAACAATAGAATGTGCATTTATGGGAATATAAATAATAAACTATGTGCAGCTTTACAAGCCAGGCTAAAATTACAAGGATCATCAATCCCTGTGTTTCAAAGCATAAAATGATAACCAGCTGGAGTTAGGGGAAAAATTTCCCCTGTAGTGTAATATTGAGCAATTGGACAGGTGCTTTATGAAAGGTATTTTTTCTGGTCTTCCACTGAAGCATCTAGCATAGGTCTTTATAAAATGGCAGTCTAATGGGCCATTGATCTTTTCAGCTAATGCAATTTGTAGATTCTTGCTTTTACAGAAGTAATCAATAAGAATCCTCAGCCTACATTGAAAAAAAAATAAAACCATACTACTGATTTACTAGAGAGCCTATTTAGAAAACAGATAAGCTATAATGAACAAGAAAACCAGTAAAGGGATGATCATGTGTGTATAAAAGCATAGTTATAGTGATAACACTGGAAACATTGAGACCTGAGTATAGTAACATCATTCAGAGGAGAAATAAAGGTAGATACCAAATGAGAAAAGCATCTATCAAAATTCTAGCATGTTTTACATAATACTTTTCTCTTGCGAGTGAACATGAAAGAGATTATAAATCCAAATTTGAAGCACAAAGAGAGAAACAGGAAGGAAAACTCATTCTGGGCAACCCTTGAGGAGCAGGGAGGAAGGTAATAAGAAGGAGATGAAAGGAGAATAATTTTTATAAGAATATAGTATAAGTTGAATTTCTGTGTGTGTGTGTGTCTGTGTCTGTGTGTTATGAGAGAGAGTAACAATGCTCCCCCACTAATAAATGCCATAAATTATACAACAAAAACCCTATTACAGGCAAAGGAAACGTTATTAGTTGCTGTTTGGGGAGTCCAAGAGAATCCTAGAACCATATGACTATTGTCATTGTCCTTAGTTATTTCCAGACAAAGAAGATAAGATATTATTGCTGAAGCCATAGTATTCTTCAGACACAGGACTTGGAGGAAACAAATTGGATCTAACTTGGGAGCCTCTTTCCTAAGGACTAGTATGAGAAGGTGTGATGCAAGCCATAGGAAGGGGGAATAAGCAGTCAATGTTCCTATTCAGCTATATTCTTACTAGCTATAACAAAAGCCATTTAGTATGAAATTCTGAAAGTTGTGATAGTGATTTCTGTATCCTGGATGTAACCAACAGTCATATAATTGGTCATAATCCCACTCAATGGGAGAGAAACATTCTGGTAATATAAATCTAGCTAACTACCTGTGGTTGGTGACATCATGGAACCCAGAGGAAAACCTACTATGGTCATTTACCTAAACCAGTATAAATTTTTTTAACTAGAGTCTAAGCACTTATCCTTACACCTACAAATAAGTATAACTCTCCCCCCTCATAAAGAAAAACTTTGGAACAGATGAATATTGTTATAGAAAACCACAACTGGTCAAAATGCAGAACTACTACTTTTTTGTTTCCCATTCGCAATGGAAATATCCTACATATAAGGCTCAAGGAACATAATGGAAGTGGAAAAGGAAGTATTGCAAAAGACATAACATTAGGACACCTATTTGAAGAGAGTGTTTTCTAACAAAAATAAACAAAGAAGAGATCAAAAAGGGTGGTGGAGTTCGCAGGAGGAATGGGAGTAAATATTGACAAAGTATGGCATGTAAAATTCTGAAAGGATGATAAAGGCATAAGACCTAAAAGAAAAGAAAGATCAGAAACAAGGAAAACAACAAAGGAAAGATATCAGAAAAGAAGCTAGTACAATTGAATTGTGACTATTCATACATAAACACAAACATGAAAAAAAAGGAGAACAACTCACATTGAAATCTTCAGTGGTTGTTTCTAATGGTGATGAAATCCATGCAGGTAAGAACATTGTTTACATTGTTTATCTGTAGTTGCCGAGTCACAAAACCAAACATGTATTCCCTGCGTAAATAATCTCTGTTAAAAAATGATTAGATTTGAGGTCTGTCCTCTTCTCATGCTTACGTTTTGTTTGTTTGTTTGTTTTGTGTTAGTTACTTTTATGTTGCTGTGATGAAATAGAATGACCAAAAAAAATACTTCATATTTCATTTGGGTTTATTGTTCTAGGATGATGTCTGTCGGGATGGGGGAACGCATTGCATGGCTACAAGAGTGGGAAGCTGGCTGACCAGTTTTATCCACACAGGAAGTAAGACAGAATAGACTATAAACCTGCAACCCTGCCATCAATGACATAATACTTCCATTAAAAAAATACCTCATAGTTATGTCCCAAGCAGCACCACCAATGAAGGTCAAATGTTCAAATTCAGGATCCTATGTGGGACACTGCACATTCAAACAACCTTTGTTGTAATTCTGTAGACTGGATTTGTGTGCTTGTGTTTTAAAACACCCTTCTAAGGATTCATTATATATTTGGAATTAGTAGTGTATTATGTTCTTGCATTTAATTTTTGTATATTGTAAAATACAATGTGTGTCTTTGCTTAAAAGAATACACAGTGCCTATTACTAAGGTCCAAGGACATTGTACTACTCTTCTCAGCTTCTCAGAAATGTCAGTAGTGTTTCAGCCTCACTGGAGTATTAGCCAACCCTGAGGCTGGTGATGAACTAGACATATTCTGAGCACCAAGGCTTCCCAACTCTGAAGAAGTTATACATAACATCTTGTCATATGTTCTTTAAATTATGTCACAGTATGTGTACCTGCAGAATTGGCAATAAACCAGGGAAATCTTTTCAACCTAGCCTGTTTTCTTGGATCTCTCTTCCTAATTTCTTTGCCTCTAAAAGCATCTTTCATCTGAACCACAAGTGAAAGAACAACCACTCAGGCATAGATTTGCTCTTCTCTCCTCTCCTCTGCTTCCTCTCAAGGGACACACTGGATGAAGGCTTTTTCCTGTTTTCTAAACACACATTTCCCAGATCCTCCATGCAAGTTTGGGACAACCAACTTCTACTTCAGATTAACCTTTAACTCTGCCTTTTGTAGAGTTTCAGCAATTCACCCATGTTTCCTTTAGAGCATGCCACATGTTAGGGGAGAGATGGTTTTGGAAGGAGATAGGAATCAAAATTGCACAACATGTTTGTGGGAAGCTACCATTGCTTAGACAACCAACTTATCTTCTTTGGTAGAAAGAGGTGATAACTTAGCAGTAGACTAGGAGAATCAGATAATTCTTTAATTATTCTTCTAGTAGCCACTTTGGATGGTGTGACTTCTCTCTTCACTTTTATTTTATAATCATAGCTTACTGGTAAAATACATATTTTAGAAGTCCAGTGAAACTTTGTATAAAACAGGACGCAAATATCATTGTGTAGAGTTATACAATGAGTATTATTCCTCACATTAATCAACGTAGTGTATAATACATTAAATGAGTATGAGTGGTGAAATAGTTATGCAACCCAATTTCTTCTATGAAGACCCTTTTATGAAAGGTGTCTAAATATGGTGATGTTTGGTGAGTCCATGTTTATGAATAGCCAATAACTTGTCTCCTCCTTAATGTTCATATTAAGCTTTCCATCTCCAATAATCAAGTCACAGGACTTACCACCTTCTAGCTGATGTTTTATTTTATTCCCAAGTCATTTGATTTGTGGCTCTTGGATTAGCTTTTTAAAATTTTTTCTATTAGATGATCAATTAATTTAATTAAATAAATCAAGTTATTAACCAAATGGCATATGAAAGTGTTTTTAAATTAAATGTTTCTAAATATACTTCCATGCATAAATGGAACATAATAGAAGAACGCTCATTGAGTAAAATGATTACCAAGTAAGCATGAAACCCTGTTTTCATCCCTTTTACCCATTAAAAGCTGGGAAGAGTAGCATGGGTTTGTAACCACAGTGCTTCTACTGCAAGAGCTGAAATGGAGACAGAATTCCCTAGACATTTTCAGGTAAGTTGGCTAGTATATGCCATGGTCAACAAGAGTGGAGTGGTCACCAAGTAATGGAATACAAGAAAGCCTGTCTCAAACAAGAAAGAAAAATGTTGATGATTGTCCTAGAAACTGAATAATTAATAGGATATGTAGCATATTAAAAATCAAAACAATCAACATTCACAATTTTATGTACCAGTAGTATATTTAATTTGAATATCTGTAAAGCCTTAGATTGATAAATGTGAGTGTTTGCTTTGCTTGGCTGTGTAGATTTTATATTATGTGTATGGTTATGCATTTTTATAGCTCTACTGGGAACAGCTTTTTAGTATATCATGAAGAAATTTTAGAATGGATAAAACTAAGAGCTATATTTATGAGATAATCCATTATAGCATTTAAAAATTGAAAAAAAAAACAGAAAATCTCTAAATATATACCAGTTGTGGTTTGGTCACCTAAAGTATGGTATATACATATAACTATATGATACAGAGTTATTAACATTTTTGCAAGGATAATAAGAAAATGATATTATTATCTGAAATGTAAGCTACATGCAAACATTGAGTCACAAAGGCAATGCCTCTTCTAACAAGGGATGTTAAGGGATCTGGGTATAAAATCACATCAGTGCATAAAATAAAGCACACAAATTCTGTAATTCTTCAATTCTTGACCAGGAGAGAATGATTAGGGTTAGGAAATGTGAAATACATGCAAGACACAAAGCTCCAGAATTAAATCTAACAAATTGTTGAACTGTGCTTAATTTTACAGTTTATTCACAGGAATAGACAGTAACACTTATGTTTGTCATGAAGTTCATTTAAAATGTGTTTTCTGATAACTGAATGATGGAGTGAAAGAATTGTAAAATTACAATATCCAACAGAAAACTATACCAGAATTATTTTTATTAAGTTCACTACTTTAGAAAGTAAGTTCTCCTGTGACACCATCATTTTTTCTCTTTTTTATTTAAATTAGAAACAAGCTTCTTTCACATGTCAATCCCAGTTCCCTCTCCCTCCCCTTCTCCCCTGCCCCCCATAGACCCCCTATCCCAACCTCTTTTTGCTCCCCATGGAGGGTGAGGCCTTCCTTGGGGTATCTTCAATGTCTGTCATAGCAGTTGGAGCAGGGCCTAGACCCACTCTCATGTGTCTAGACTGAGAGAGCATCCCTCTATATGGAGAGGGCTCCCAAAGTCCATTTGATTACAGGGGTAAATACTGATCCAATACCAGTGGCCTTATAGATTGCCCAGACCTCCAAACTGACCTCGTTCAGGGAGTCTGCAACAGTCCTATGCTGGTTTCTCAGCTCTCAGTCTGGGCTCAACCTTTTTCAGGTCAGCTGTTTCTGTGGGTTTCTCTAGCCTGTTCTTGACACCTTTGATCATCATTCCTCCCCCTCTGCAACTGGATTCCAGACTTCAACTCAGTATTTAGTTGTGGGTGTCTGCTTCTGCTTCCATCAGCTACTGGTTGAAGGCACTAGGATAGCATATAAGGTAGCTATCAATCTCATTATCAGAGAAGGGCATTCAAGGTAGCCTCTTCACTATTGCTTAGATTGTTAGTTGGTGTCATCCTTTTACATCACTGGACATTTCTCTAGTGCCAGATTTCTCTTTAAACCTATAATGGTTCCTGCTATTATGGTATCTCTTTTCATGTTCTCCTCTATTCTTCTCTGACTAGAGCTTCATGCTCCCTCATGTCCTTCTCTCCCCTCCTCTTCTCCCCTTCTCTTTCTTCTAACTCTCTCACCCATCCCCCAGGATCCCCATTAGCTTAGATCTTGTCCCTTTCCCCTTCTCTGGAGGACCACATTTGTCTCTCTTAGGGTCCTCAATGTTTCCTAGCTTCTCTGGTGGTATGGATTGTAAGCTGGTACTTCTTTGCTATAGGCTATGACACCACCTTAAAGCTGAATTAGACAGAGATACTTTAGGAGATAAGCAATGAATATTCATAATATAGGCTCAATGACAAAGATCCTGCAACACCACTCTATTTGTGACATTATGGACACTAGTAATGGAATCAAATTTAAGTAACCTTTTAGTTAATTTGCATCTAACATATTCTAAAGAAATAATACATAGAATTTGCTAACATTTTGCAATGAAAATTATTGCTAAAGTTTTTTTTACACCATCAAAGAACAAAATAAAAGCAAATTACCAGTAATTAGCCACATCATTATTGGAATTATTTAGTATCAGTAACTATGTTGGGATGCTTATATATAGTTTCCAGTACCATCATAAAAAGCATCCCCCTTTTCTTGTATTGGCTATAAAATTCTTAGTTCAGCAAATTAAAATAAGCTGATATTGCTTTTTAGGTAGAATTTCTGATTTTCAAGGTGACTTCTTCACAATTGCAAAACCAATACATAATTTAGGAATTATAGGAATTGAATGTTCCCCCTTTTATTTTTATATCAATATGAACAGAAACATCTACATGTAATAGTTAATTTCAAAATGTGTGCCCTTCTCTTTTGTTTCTTTTGGATCATATGAAACCTTACTAAACATTTGAAATATTTAAAAATCACTTTTAATTTCTGTTGATATTTAAACCTTAATAATATGAAAATTGGTGTGTTTATTAGAGAATTTCTTGATGTTTCCTATAATATATTAATAGTAAAAAGGGACTTATAATATGTAATAGTTTGCACCTGCATTATTTCTTATGACATGTATCCAATTGAATTTATGGATTCCCATAACACCCACATTTTTACAAAGCCCATTGGGTTGAAAAACCCAGGCACTTACATTCTCCATAATTAAGGAAAGAAGGCAAAAGGGAACAGAAGTTGTTGCTCTTAGTTGCTCTGAAGTGACATCATGAATACAGCTAATTTTACAAAAGAAAATATGAATTAGGGTTGCTTGATTACAGTTTAGAGTTTTACTGCATTATCACCATGGTGGGAATCAAGCATCTTGCAGGCAGACATGGTGCTAGAGAAGGAGATGAGAGTACTTACATCTTAATTCACAGGCAAAAAGAAGTGGTCTGTCTCACTGACCATAGATTGAGCATATATGAGACCTCAAAGCCTGCCTCCAGTGAAACACTTCCTCCAACAAGGCCACACCTACTCCAGGAAAGACACACCTCCCATTGTGCCAATCACTTTTTTCTTCCAAGCCATCACGTTGGTAATATAAATAATTAATTAACACTTCAGTCTAATAGATTCATACTTCTACACCACTGTGCCTGTGGCCATGGTTTTTATAAAATCAAAAACTATGAAACAAAATCTGGAAAATATAGAGATTTTATAAATTCTTATAAAACTATAGCTATTTAAAATCAAAGAAATATTCATAGATGATTATTCAATCAGAAACTGTCATAGACTTGCCTACTATAAATAGTTGAATATTTATGGGTAGCAAACCCACTAGACTAATATCACTAGCTCAAAGAAGACATTTGGATTAAATTTTTCCTACAAATTGTTACTTCAAAATTTAAAGTTAGTCTATTATGTTCTTATGTCATTCATTTTTTATTTTGATTATCACTCTTCTATATATATGCACATATATACATATATGTATATCTTCAGCAAAGTTGAGATGTAGATGATAGAAGTGGAGCTTCCAGAAGAACATTGTCTGGTAAATTAAAGTTCGCTTACAAGATTATTCTGAGCTCTAAATCCTACATCTAACACCCACTTTCTTCGCATGAGACTTAAATATAGTTAAGTTGTGTCTTTAAAATGTAAATCCAGGAGGCAATATTATGTGAATGGAGAAGTGTGATAGCAAATGTAGACTCCTAATTGATGTGTTCATGAGTCAATTACTTTTCTGGAAATTAGGAACTGAGTTAACCCTAGCTCTTCTGAAAGAGGACATTGGATATTGCTCAGAGATTCTATCTGAGACAAGAAAGCAAGTTATTCATTCAGCAACTCCCATCCATTCTTTATCAAGGACTGCTCCTGAAACAGCTGATAAGTGGGCTATATTTACCTGCTTTACATAAGTGCCATTCATGATCCATCAACCATAACACCCTCCAACAGTTCTTTAATGGCTATTGACAAATTTGGCCATGAACATTACAAAAGAGTAAGAGCTGGAGTCATATGGAAGACATCGATAGCAACTTTTAAACTCCCTATGGTAATTTGATTAACTTTTTCTGCTTTGAAAAACAAAATGAAAATCATTTCCCTATGCCTGTTTTGTCATGATGAGACTAAACATGAGAATTTATTGTTCAAATTCATGGAAAGATGTCAGCATGGACAGAGGCCATGATGATGCCTGATTTAGGATTTAGGTCTCTTCTCTGGCAAGGCTTTTTGCAGAGGTAACTATTGAAGGAGGCACTTAAGTGTCAGTCACTAATACAAGCCAAATCCCAATGTACATATCATTTGAGCTATATTTCTTCTTTATATTGTCCTTCTGCTAATCTACAGAATTTTGCAAAAGTCAACAGTTTGTCAACACATTGTCAAGCTTCGGGTAATTTTAAGTTAATAATGTAATAATAAAAATAATAATAAGTTAATAATGTAAGTGCTAAAAATGATGATAGAGTTTAGGATACATTATGAACTCCTTTATTTGACATAGTCTATAGTCACATTAATTTTAAGAATAATGACTAGTATTTCCATTTTTACAAAAAAATGCTATGAAGGAACAATGTAGTAGAATACTCACTAGACATAGCAGAGACCTCTATGACTAAGCCTTAATTAGCCTCATAGCAAATGTGAGGCTTAGCACCATTGCAAAGCAGGTGCAGTAGAGAAACTAAGGATTTCATTTTGAACATACAGTGTGAGCACTATAATCAAAGGCTATCTTGTTAGGAAACTGCTTCACTCTCTACTGTCTCCAGTAAGAGAGAGAAATATTCTTTCTAGATGGCATTAGAAAAGGTACTAGGAGCAAAGAAAGAGTTTGGAGGGATGGGCGTGCTACTCTATCTCAACAACTATTTTAATTATTTCAGCATATGAGTCATGTTATATCAAAGATATTCAATATTTTGGGAGGGGATAAATATCTCTAAAGAAGTTTTAATTGAATTCTTTGCTATACAGCTCTGTGTGAAGTCAAAACATTGGCACAGACCTGTTTCCCCTCCCCAATTCCTGCCTATAACTTTCTCTATTATATGTCCTATAGCATGAATCTCACATAAAGCACACAGCCACCAAATTCTCATATCATGATTTCTGTGAAGGGAGTGGCCTCTTTTTAATTGCCTGTGTATTCTCAGAAGTTGCCAATCACATTTGGTATGAATTGGTTCTATTCCCATTTTCTTGAGTAATTGGATATGTAAGTGAAATAATGTATTGATGTACTAATACACAGAAAATGTAGGAACTGCCTTGAATTGCAATGGAGAATATGTCCTTCAGCTTGTCTAATGCCAATGATTTGAACTATTACCTATCTGAATATGTCCTTCAGCTTGTCTAATGCCAATGATTTGAACTATTACCTATCTGTTTGTATTGTTTCTAGCATTCATTTTGTAGTTAGTATTTGCATAATCCCAAGAGGAAAGAGAATTAAAGAGAGAGACTTAGTCTCTCCAAATTTGTAATATCATTCAGCCATGTAGTGAAAGTAATATTCCGTAACTTCTAAGAAATCACACTCTACAGTACAAATGTGAATTGAAACAATGAAATACTAACCAGGATGGAATGTACCAGCTCTTTCCAAATATAAAAACCTTACATTGATGGGTAGTTCCAATTATTATGCCCCAGACATTGCACAAACACACACACACACACACACACACACACACACACACACACACACACACAAAGCAGTCCTAAGCTAAGAGACCAATAAAACGATTTTCAAGCACAATGAAAAAAAAAAAAAGAAAAGAAAAATTACACATGGGACCAAAGCAATGACTCAGCAGGTAAAGGTAGTTCCTACAATCCCTGAAAACTTGAGTTCATCCTAGGCTTACGTGATGTACTGAAAGTACTAACATCCATGCACACTTCATGCACATCCATGTGCACACACATACATACATATACACATGCATGTACACACATGAATAACACAATGAAGGAAGGAATAAAGGAAGGAAAAGTATAAACTGAAATTTTAAAAAGATTGATACACAATGGAATTTTTAAGCTCTCATTTTAAATCCCAATTAAAAGTATGAGGAAACAGTTCTGTAAGTGCTATGGAGTTGCTTCCTCCCATTACTGCCTGGCCCTTCGATATGACTTAAGATTCTCTTCCCTGTGGCTGCTACATGACTACATGTTGTAATATATTAAAATACAGTCATTTTTCTTAATGGTTATTATGCAGCCAATTAAATCAATTTATGCCATGGTTGTAGTGGAATATATTTTAGCACTGACAAAGACATTAGTAATTCAACAAAAAATTTTAATAAAATAATGAATGTCATACTTGAAAATGGAATATCAGATACTACAATTAATCTATTTCCACATCTAGATTGAAAAACTCTACATAAATGTTGTGCTTACTAGAATCCAACTCTATAAAAAGTGACAAGCCACCTGTGGATTCTTAATAATTATGAAGCAGGTTTGGGTCAGCCTGCACATTCAGTCTAATGGCTACAATCTCCAATGTGCCGATCTTAGAGAGATAATTCATCTTATCTCTAGCTTACCAACTATTTAAAAAAAAATGCTCAATTACCTAGATAGGAAAATTGTCTTCACACAAACCACCCAAGACAATAAATGTACTCAGTACTATATTTAATATTATGTATGTTGCCATTGTGTCAAAGAGAGTGCACTAAGTTATAAAAATAAACACTGACCAACCTTAATTCTTAAATTTAAGAAAATGGTAATGTATACTGCTGGTGTCTATTCAACCAAGAAGAATGTGTCTTTTAGGCACTATAGGCTATGCTGACCCAAGTCAACATTTTATAGTCCTTGGCCTAACTCTTTTCAACAAATTATATGTGTGTGTGTGTGTGTGTGTGTGTGTGTGTGTGTGTGTGTGAAAATTGGTACTTATTTGGAAAATAGACCATTCTCAGCGAGGTAACCCAATCGCAAAAAGACAAACATGGTATGTACTCACTCATATGGGGATTTTAGACATATAGTAAGGATTACCAGACTACAATCCACACTGACAAAGAAGCTAATAAACAAGGAGGACCCTAAGAGAAACATACATTGTCCCCTGGAGAAGGGGAGAAGTACAAGTTCTGCTGAGCAAATTGGGATCATGGGAAGACGGGGAGGGAGCTAGGAGAATGAGAAGGGGCAAGGAAGAGGGATGCAGAGGACATGAGGGAGCAGAAAGTTTGAGTCAGGGGAAGAATAGATGATAACAAGAATGGAGATATCATAATAGAAGGAGACATTTTTGGTTTACAGAGAAATTAGGCACTAGGGAAATGTTTAGAGATCTACAAAGATGACATCAGTTAATAATCTAAGCACAGAGAAGAAGCTACCTTAAATGCCCTCCCCTGATTATGAGATTGATGACTAACTTATATGCAATCCTACAGCTTTCATCCAGCAGCTGGTGGAAGTAGAAGCAGACACCCATAACTAATCACCAAAATGAATTGGAACCCAGATGCAGAGAAGGACAAGTGAAGAGCACAGTGGCCCAGACCAGTCTGGTGAAACCCAAAGAAACAGCTGACCTGAACATCTGGGAACTCTTGCTCCCCAGTCTAATAGCTGGAATACCAGCATGGGACTGATCCAGACCCCAGGAACATGGGTTTCTATGAGGAAACCTCAGAAATCTACGGGACCTCCTGTAGAAGTCCAGTACTTATCCCTAGCATAGGTGTGGACTTTGGGAGCCCATTCCATACAGAGGAATACTCCCTGAACCAAGAAACATGGGGGTGGGCCTAGGTCCTATCCCAAATGATACAATAGACACTGATGACACCCTATGGAAAGCCTCACCATCCAGAGGGAGCAGAAAGGATTTGTCAGGGCAAGAATAGATTTTAACAAGGGTTTTAGTTGGGGGGGGGGGTGGAGGCGGTAGGTGAGGACTGGTGGAAGAAGGGAACTGGGATTGTCATGTAAAACAATCCTGTTTCTTATTCAAATAAAAAAAGTTGGAAAAAATAACAGTAAGTAAAAAAGAAAAGAAAAAGAAATCAGAGAATCCATTACCCTTTACAATAGCCACAAATAACATAAAATACCTTGGGGTTACTCTAACCAAACAATTAAAAAAAATACTTAAAGTTGCATGGATAGGATCTGGAAGGATTTGGGGAAGGAGAAGGGAAATCATATGATTAAAACATATTTAAAATTAAATATTGGCTTAAATAATAAAAATATATAAAAATGAAAAAAAGAAAAGTGTCATTTACACAATTTTCTTCACAGAATTTTTCTTGTTATTCATCTAGTGCTCCTTTTCTAGTTTTCATCTTGTGATTATTTTTGCAACTACTTTTAATACAAAACCTCTGTTCCTTAATGTCTCATGTAGGTTTCTCAAGGAAGAATCGGCATATGCTTTTGAATCACACACCAGTGTTTGCCCTGGTAAAGTATCAAAGTTTCCTTTCTCACTTCATAGTTTCTCACCCACAAGAAGGGAATATGTTTGGATGCTACATGCATGACAGGCAGGTAGGGTTAGATTTCTTCAGAGACAGTTTTTAGCCATATGACCCAAAATCCTTGCTCTATTCTTGGGTTGGGGAATGACGCCCATTTACATAAGCAGGTCACTCTCTGAGAAAATGTTAATTCCAGATCTCTGGGAATTTAGTTTAATAGAATTTACACTACTCAACTAAGTATAGGAAATAATAACAGGCATTGAGATGACTTATTTACAGAGTTAATGGCCAATGTTGTAGGAGGTCAATTTCTTTTCATATCAAAAGCACTTTGGAAACTCTCTCTCTCTCTCTCTCTCTCTCTCTCTCTCTCTGTGTGTGTGTGTGTGTGTGTGTGTGTGTGTGTGTGTGTGTGTGTGTGTGTGTGTGTGTGTGTGTGTGTGTTTTATGTATGTATGTATGTTATTTTGTGAAGCATCATAAAACAAAACAGTTTCAAAAATCTTAATGATGTCCTTTCTGTTCCATTAGAGTCCTTGGATATTCAAGGCTTATCACATTACTGGTATTCTATTACTAATTCAAATCATATTATAGAAGTAGTATTAGAGAAAAAATGTCCCTTAGATATAGAAATTCATTCCACAAGGTGTTCTATGTACATGAAAATTGAAACGCACTGTGTTTAGAGTTGAGCAAATCTTAGCATGACCATCGATTATTAGAAGAAATATTGTACCAGAAGGTCCACCCTGAGCCTGGACACACCTCACCCCTGTCTACACTCTGCCCTCTGTCCTACGTTCGGTGCCGGTGCCTCAGATAAAGCTGGGAGCTGCTCTGCCCCCCCAGGTCTCCCCCATCAACCCCTGCTCACTTCTGCCTGAACCACCCCTGGACAAGGGTGGACCTGCGCAGACTGGAAGGCCCACCCTGAGTCTGGACACACGTCAACCCCATCCACTCTCTGCCTTCTATCCTGCTGAGGGCGCCCAAGCCTCAGGTGAGTCTGGCTGCTGCTCTGTTCCCCCAACCTGCCCGATTCTGCCTAAAACTCCCCCCACCCACAACAAGAGTGTACCTGCCCAGATTGGAAGGCCCACCCTGAGTCCAGACACACCTCATCTCTGTCCACACTCTGCCCTCTGTTCTTGGCGGGCACCCTAGACTCAGGTGAGTCTGGGCGCTGCTCTGCCTGAAGCCCAACCTCCCCCATCATCACCTGCTTGCTTCTGCCTGAGCCCATACAGACAAGAGTGGACCTGCCAAGACCAGAAGGCCCACCCTGAGTCTGGACTCACCTCACCCCTGTCTACACTCTGCCCTCAGTCCTGCGCCAGCCACCTGAGAGAGAGAGGGACCCCACCTACACTCACTGGCAGTAGGGTTGGGAAGGAGACAGAGTAAGAACATACTCAACAACAGAAAAACCAATATGACACCACCAGAATCTAGGGACTCCACACCAGCAAGCTCTGAAAAGCCCAACACAGAAGATGAAGAAGAGATGGACCTCAAAAATTATGTTAGGAAGATGATAGAATCCTTTAAAGAGCTAACAAGAAAATTCCTTAAAGAAATAGAAGAAAAAAACAAGCAAAAACTTACATGAGATGGAGGCAAAGACAAACCAAAAAATTCAGGAAATAAACAAATCTCTTAAAGAACCTAAAGAAATCCAAGAAAAAAAACAACCAAATAAATGAAGGAATCACTTGAAACAGTTCAAAGCATGAAAGCTGAAATAGAAACAATAAAGAAAACACAGAATGAGACAATGCTGGAAATAGAAAAGCTGGATAAACGATCAGGAACTAATGATGTGAGTATAACCAATAGAATTCAAGAGATGGAACAGAGAATCTCAGTTGTTGAAGACTCTCTAGAGGATATACAGTCATCCACCAAAAATCTCAAGTCCAACAAATCCAGGAAATATGGGTCATGATGAAAATCACCGAAACTAAGAATAATAGGTATAGAAGAAGGTGAAGAAATACAGCTCAAAGGTACAGAAGCCATATTCAACAAAATCATAGAACAGAACTTCCCTAACTTACAAAAGGATATGTCTATGAAAGTACAAGAAGCTTATAGAACACCAGACTGGAACACAAAATGAAATCCCCTTTACACATAGTAATCCAAACACCAAACCTTCAGAATAAAGAGAAAAAAATAATAGCAGCAAAGGAAAAAGGACAAGTAACATATAAAGGCAGACCTATCAGAATCACACCTAACTTCTCAAGGGAAACTTTAACAGCTAGAAGGTCCTGCATAGATATCCTACAAACACTAAGGAAGCATGGATGCTAACCCAGACAACTATACCCAGTAAAACTTTCAATCACTATAGATGTAGAAAACAAGATATCCCATGACAAACCAAGACTTAAACAATACATATCCATAAATCTAGCACTACAGAAAGTTCTCAAAGGAAAACTCAAACCCAATAAAGATTACTACACTCACAAAAAAATAGGCAATAGATAATCCAATTTTACCAAACACAAAAGTAAACAGGAGGGCAAAATACACACACAATGACACCACCAACAATAAATCCAAAACAAACAAGAACCAACAATCAATGGACATTAATATCCCCCAATGTCAATGATCTAACCCTGCCCATAAAAATATACAGGCTAACAGAATGGATATGAAGACAGAATCCATCCTTCTGCTGTATACAATAAACACACCTCAACTTCAAAGACAGGCTTTACCTCAGAGTAAAGGGTCGGGAAAAGATTTTCCAATCAAATGGGCCCAAGAAACAAGCAGGTGTAGCAATCCTAATATCTAACAAATTAGACTTCAAACTAAAATCAATCAAAAGAGATGAAGAAGGGCATTTCATACTCATCAAAGGAAAAGTCCATCAAGATAAAGTCTCAATCCTGAACATCTATGCCCCAAATACGAAGGCACACACATTCTTAAAACAAATATTACTAAAGCTCAAACCACACATAAAGCCACACACACTTAGAGTAGGAGCCTTCAACACCCTGATTTCACCACTAGACAGGAGCACCAGACAGAAACTTAACAAAGAAACAAAGGATCTAACAGAAGTTATGACCCAACTGGGTTTAACAGATATCTAAAGAAAATTCCCTCCAAACACAAAAGAATATACCTTCTTCTCAGTGCCACATGGCACCTTCTCTAAAATTGACCACATAGTTGGCAACAAAGCAAACCTCCACAGATACAAAAGAATTGAAATAACCCCTGTATCTTATCAGATCACTGTGCTTTAAAGCTAGAATTCAACAGCAATACAAATTGCAGAAACCCTACAAACTCATGAAAATTGAATAACACCCAATTGCACCATTCCTGGGTTGAGGAAGAAAAAAAAGAAATTAAAGACTTCCTTGAATTTAATGAGAATGTAGACAAAACATACCCAAACATATGGGACACTCTGAAAGCAGTGGTAAGAGGAATGTTCATAGCACTAAGTGCCCACATGAAGAAACTGGAGAATAATAACAAGAGAGAATTGACAGAACAACTGAAAGCTTTAGAGCAAAAAGAAGAAAACTCACCATAGAGGAGTAGATGCCAGGAAATAGTCAAACTGAGGGCTGAAATCAATAAAATAGAAACTAAAAAAAAATTACAAAGAATCAATGAAACAAAGAGTTGGTTCTTTGAGAAGATCAACAAGATAGATGATACTCTATCCAATCTAAACAAAAGACAGAGAGAGAGCATGCTAATTAACAAAATCAGAAATGAAAAGGGGGCTATAACAACAGACACTGAGGAAATCCAGAGAATCATCAGGTCATACTTTGAAAACCTGTACTCGACAAAATTCGAAAATCTACCGAAATGGACAGTTTCCTGGATAGATATCACTTACCAAAATTAAACCAAGAACAGATAAGCAGTTTAAATCGACCTCTAACCCCTAGTGAAATGGAAGCAGTCATCAAAAGCCTTCTAACAAAAAAAAAAAAAAAACAGGGCCAGATGGCTTCACTGCAGAATTCTGCCAGAAATTCAAACATGAGTTAATACCAGTACTCCTCAAATTGTTCCATACAATAGAAACAGAAGGGACATTGCCAAACTCTTTTTTACTAGGCTACAATCACTTTGAAACCAAAGCCACACAAAGATACAACTAAAAAAGAGAACTACAAACCAATATCCCTCATGAACATCAATGCAAAAATGCTCAACAAAATATTGGCAAATGGAATCCAAGAACACATCAGAAAAATCATCCACCATGATCAAGTAGGCTTCATCCCAGGGATTCAAGGAAGGTTCAACATATAAAAATCCATCAATGTAATCCACCATATAAACAAACTGAAAAAAAAAAAAAACAACAACATGATCATCTAGATAGATGCTGAAAAAGCCTTTGACAAAATCCAACATCCTTTCATGATAAAGATCTTGGAGAGAACAGGAATAACAGGGACATATCTAAACATGATAAAAGCAATATATAGCAAACCAACAGCCAACATCAAACTAAATGGAGAGAAACTCAAAGTGATTCCTCTAAAATCAGGAACAAAACAAGGCTGTCCACTCTCTCCATATCTCTTCAATATTGTACTTGAAGTTCTAACTACAGCAATAGGACAAGAAAAGGAGATCGAAGGGATACAAATTGGAAAGGAAGAAGTCAAACTTTCACTATTTGCAGATGATATGATAGTCTATGTGAGTGACCCAAAAAACTATACCAGGGAACTCCTACAGCTGATAAACACTTTCAGCAATGTA
The DNA here is from genome assembly GCF_003668045.3 of Cricetulus griseus. Taxonomy (NCBI): domain Eukaryota; kingdom Metazoa; phylum Chordata; class Mammalia; order Rodentia; family Cricetidae; genus Cricetulus; species Cricetulus griseus. The sequence continues at coordinate 6,908,677 of NC_048600.1, read as the reverse complement.
GCGGGATACAAAATTAACTCAAAAGACTCAGTAGCTCTACTACATACAGATGATAAATCCAATGAGAAAGAAATCAGAGAAACATCACCCTTCATAATATCCAAAAGCAACATAAAATATTGGGGTAACTCTAACCAAAAAAGTGAAAGACTTGTACAGTAAGAACTTTGAGTCTTTAAAGAAAGAAATTAAAGAAGATTCCAGAAAATGGAAAGATCTCCCATTATCTTGGATAGGTAGGATCAACATAGTAAAATTGGCAATCTTGCCAAAAGCAATCTTCTGATTCAACACAATCCCCCTCAAAATCCCAACACAGTTCTTCACAGACCTTGAAAGAACAATACTCAACTTTATATGGAAAAACAAAAAACCCAGGGTAGCCAAAACAATGCTGTAAAATAAAGGATCTTCTGGAGGCATCGCCATCCCTGACTTCAAGCTCTTATTATAGAGCCATAGTTCTAAAAACAGCTTGGTATTGGCACAAAATAGACAGATAGACCAATGGAATCCAATTGAAAACCCCGATATTAACCCACACACCTATGAACACATTATTTTTGGCAAAGATGCTAAATCTATACAATGGAAGAAAGATAGCATTGTCAACAAATGGTGCTGGCACAACTGGATTTGGACATGCAGAAGATTGCAGATCCATATCTGTCACCATGCACAAAACTTAAGTCCAAATGGATCAAAGATCTCAACATAAATCCAGCCACACTAAATCTTCTAGAAGAGAAAGTGGGAATTACCCTTGAACAAATTGGCACAGGAGACTGCTTCCTGAACATTGCACCAGTACCACAGACATTGAGATCTTCAATTAATACATGGGACCTCCTGAAACTGAGAAGCTTTTGTAAGGCAAAGGACACAGTCAGTAAGACAAACTACAGGTCACAGAATGGGAAAAGATCTTCACCAATCCCATATATGACAGAGGGCTGATCTCCAAAATATAAAATGAACTCAAGGAGCTAGCCACCAAAACACCAAGCAATGAAATTAAAAAGTGGGGTGCAGAAATAAATAGAGAATTCTCAACAGAGGAATCTGAAATGGCTGAAAGACACTTAAGAAAATTCTCAACATCCTTGGCCATCAGAGAAATGCAACTCAAAACAACTGTGAGATACTGCCTCACACCTGTCAGAATGCCTAAATTAAAAAAAAAAAAAACAAAGACAATCTATCCTGGAGAGGATGTGGAGAAAAATGAATACTCCTCCATTGTGGTGGGAGTGCAAACTTGTAAGACCACTTTGGAAATTAGTATGGCTTTTACTCAGAAAAATGGGAATCAGTCTGCCTCAAGATCCAGCAATTCCTCTCTTGGGCATATACCCAAATAATGCATGTTCATACAACAAGGGCATATGTTCAACTATGTTCCTCTCAGCATTGTTTGTAATATCCAGAACCTGGAAGCAGCCTAGATGCCCCAAAACTGAAGAATGGATAGAGAAAATTTGGTACACTTATGCAATGGAGTACTACCACTCAGCAGAAAAAAAGCAATGCCATTCCCAGGCAAATGGATGGAACTAGAGGAAATAATCCCGAGTGAGGTAACCCAGTAACAAAAAGACAAACATGGTATGCACTCACTCATCTATGAATTTTAGACATAGAGCAAAGGATTACCATCCTACAATCCTCTTCGCCAAAGGATCTAGGAAACATGAAGGACCATAAAGGAAAAATGAAAGGACCCCAGGAATGGTAAGGGGCAGTAAATCTTGAACTAATTGGGAGCATAAGGGTAGGGGAGAGGGAGCTGCCAGAATGAGAGGAGGAGAAGAGCAGAGAAGAGGAGGAAATGGAGGAACAGAAATATTTATTTGGGGGAAGAATAGAAGAGAGCAGGATGACAGATACAGACATTTGGCACTAGGGAGATTTCCAGAGACCTTCATGTTGACAGCAACTGACAATCCAGGCAAAGGTGGAGAGGATAACCTAAATGCCCTTCCCCTAAACTGAGATTGATGACTTCTATTTATGCCATCCCAGAGCACTTATCCAGGGGCTGATGGAAAAAGACCCAGACATCCACAGATATACACTGAACTGAACTCTGGAACTTAGTTGTAGAGAGGGAGGAATGAAGATCGAAGGGGTCAGTACCAGGGTTTTGAAACCCCCAAAAACAGCTGGCCTGAACAATGGGGAGCACATTGACCCCAGACTGCTGTCTTGGAGGCCAGTACAGGACTGATCCAGACCCCTGAACATAGAAGTCAATGAGGAGGCCTCTGCACTCTAGGGGGCCCCTGGTAGTGCATTAGTATTTTTCCCTGGTGTAAGAAGGGACTTTGAGAGCCCATCCCACATGAAGGGATGCACTCTTGGCCTGGACACATGGGGAAGGGCCTAGACCTGGCCTAGATGATGTGGTAGATGTTGGAGAGCCCCTGTTGAGGTCCCTACCCTGCCTGGGAAATGGAGGGTGGATGGGGTGGGGGGGTAGGTCAGAGGTGGGGAGGAGGTTTGGGGGTGAGGGGAGGGAGAGGGAGAAGGGATTGATATGTGAAACAAGCTTGTTACTAATTTAATAATAAAAAATTAAAAAAGAAATATTTTAAGTGTACCTTCTTTCTAATATGGCTGTTTATGGCTTTTCCAATGTAATACTCACTCATATCTACATGTGCATCTCATAAGTCAATGCTTTTCATTGAAATATGATGTCCCATCTGTTCCCAAAGAAGGGATTAAAAGAAGTACTATATTCTGTAGAAGGAATGATTCTCTTTAAACTACTGGGTATGAGTTGTGGGTACATATAATAAATACTTTCCTTGATCTCATTGCCTCAGGTGGAGGACTGGAGATTTAATTATTGTTGACCACTAAAGCACTGCCACCTTGTGTGACAAGTGATCTCAAATCAAGGACCTAAGTAAATAACATAGTATCCTTATTGAGGGATTTTCCCATATTGCAATGGAGTTGACAGTTAAGCTATTAGAAATAGATTCAAAAAAGAGTTAGTAGACTTCCTGGGAGAGACCTTTCCCTCTCCATGGAGCAGATGGGAGGAGGGTTTAGGAAGAAAGGAGTGAAGGGGGACTGGGATTAGAATGTAAAACTTATTAAAAATGAACAAAACTTTAAAAAAGAAATAGACTTACATCTGAGTAGCAACATGGCTGCAAAAATTCTGTTATTAATTTCAGCCTCTCAAAAGTTTTAGTTCAAATAGTTCAGTTCAAACCACTGAGTTTTTCATGGCTTTTATTTTCATGTCAAATAGTATAATTAACATAATACAACTGGTTTAAGAAATAATATAAAATTTTAAGAATGGGATGACTACTGTTGTAAATTTTTCATAAATATAACCTATATACAATGGGAAATAATATGAAACTTTGCTGAAATCATGAGCATCAAAATCATGTTTCCATAGACATGATTAACATATACAAAATTCCACATATCCTATATAAAATTGTTTAAGTTCAACTCATATTTAAGCATTATCTCAATCAAGTTAAGAAAATACTTCTGGTAGGCCATGAGCAAAATTATCTTTTATATTTTGAGGCTGTGTGTGTGTGTGTGTGTGTGAGTGTGTACAGGCTTGTGAACATAGGTTTGAGTTCAGTGTGCCTGTAGGTCAGAGATTTGCCTTGTCTTTTGTTTCAGACCAAGTGTCTTGTTTACAGCTGTCCCTTGGGATTTAGGGTATTCTGTTTCTGCCTCCTGTCTTGCATTAGTATTGTTGAGATTACAGATACTTGTAATTTATTTTGTCAGTGTTTTATGTGTGTCCTAGGGATCTGAACTCAGGTACTCTTACTTGTGAGGCAATCCTTTTACCCTCTGAATAACCTTCCCTACCACTCTCTTTAAATTTCTATAATCATGGCAAGACTTGAGAACCTCCACTCATTCACTATCATTTCCCAAATTTTTGAGAATGAACATAGCATTTAGTAAACAGTATGAGTAAGACTCTATCCACTTCAACTAATAATGCATGTAGAGATCATACATGAACTTTTATTTCCAAATAGTTGATTCATCCTCATTGCAGAATCTTATTCTAGTTATTAGATATACGATAGTTTATATTTTCTTTTTATAAAGCAATTAACATTAATGAACCCTAATATAATTATTTTAAAACTTCCTAATTGTGTTCATACTCTAATACTTTTGAAGACTATAAAAGAGTAGACACCATTATCAGCGGTAATCAATGGGGAAAGCATGTGTGGACTTGTGCATTGGTAAAGAGTGTGTAGACTTGTCCATTGGGAAAGCATGTGTGGACTTGTGCATTGGGAAAGCATGTGTGGACTTGTGCATTGTGAATGCATGTGTGGAGTTGTGCATTGGTAAAGAGTTGTGGACATGTGCATTTGGAAAGCATTGTGGACTTGAGCATAGGTGGCCACAGATCAATTGGGGGAAAGGACCCTGAGCAGTGTCTGGAAAAGAGAGGATTCAAAGCTTTCTAAATATTACCCTGCACCTGTAATCAAAACTTGTAGTAAAAGGTAATGTAAATACCAAGGATAATAGTAAAAGGAAAATATTAGAAAATTCATTCAAAATATTGCCTTATTTTCTCATCAGCATTTTATTTTTTTGCATTAGAGCTATTGTCCTTAAACAATAAAATAAGTGTTTCTTAACCATTTTCAGGATTTGCAAGAATTTCTCAAATTATAATATTATAATAACAACTTTATCAACACTTGATGTTTTCATGATTTTAAAATAAAGTAGGCATCATACAGCCTCCAATCTAGTAAGGAGTCAATGTATATTATGATTTTGCATTTTTAATACAATTCTGGTAACTTTTACATGCCAGAAATTCATTTCTTACAAGAATCGCATGATGTAGGCAGTATATAATTACTATAATTTACACATGTTAAAATAGTATTGAGCTGCATATCCTGGTTATATTAAATGATGGATAATTGGTACTGAGAATTCAAAATAATTGAACTTGCTGATATATTGCATTAGCTCATTTCCAAATAAAGTTTGGTGTAGTAGGGAAGATTAAAAATTTAAATACCTATTAAAAGTACAAATAATTCACAATTCTAAAACGCAACAGTAGTACACAATGATTGCATTCAAAGGCTATGAAGAGAATGTAAGAAAGGAGAAGGATGGCCCGTGGAGATCAATGTATAGTTATATATACGAGCAAGACAATCCTACTGTATAGTCCAGTTGATTGTACATAATAGGCACGTGATAGATGCTTCAATGGCTATAGAATAGGGTTTTGATCTGTAATTGATAAGGAAATGTTTGGCCCAGCAGTGGTGGAGCACACCTTTAATCCCAGCACTAGCGAGGTAGAGGCAGCCTGTGAGTTCAAAGTTAGCCTGGTCTACAGAGTCTGTTCCTGGACCCCTGGGCTAAGCAAAGAAGCCCGGTCTCAGGACTGATCCAGACCCCATGAACGTGGGTGGGTGTCAAGGAGGAGGCCTGCGAAATCTATGGGGACTTTGGTAGTGGATAAGTATTTATCCCTAGCATAAGAATGGACTTTGGGAGCCCATTCCACATAGACGTATACTCTCTCAGCCTAGACACACAGGGTAGGGCCTAGGCCCTATCCCAAAGGATATGACAGACCTTGAAGATCCCCCATAGAAGGCCTCGCCCTTCGGGGGCGCAGAAAGGGTATGGGGGGTAGGTAAGGTGTTATTGGCGGGCAGGGGAGGAGGGGAGGGAGAGGGAACTGAGATTGACATGTGAAACAATCTTGTTTCTAATTTAAATTAAAAAATGAGACAAAAAAAACACAATAAGGAAATATTTGGGCCATCACACGACGGGCTGAGTTCAGATTACCAGCACACACATAAATGCCGCAATTCACGGACTGAAGAGTGACAATAGAGACAGGAGGTCTCTTCGCTTTCCAGCAAGCTCCCCTATCTGAAAAACAGTGAATTCTGGGCTGTGTTATAGAATGATTGATGATGATCCTATTTGACCTCTACACATACATGGGCAATAATACACACACACACACACACACACACACACACACACACACACACACATCTGAATGAATAAATGAATAATAAATGTGACAGGTAATAGAACCTCAATAAAGTATTATGTAATATATACATGTCAAAAACCTAATTCTGACATTACAGTGGAAATGAGTTTTAATTATAAAGTAAGTTAAAAGGTATTATTGTCAAAATGACATATGTAAACTCCAAAGAGTAGAAATTATGAAGGAGATATTAGAGTAAAAGAGGTTAGCATTTGTTGTGTCATTTTTATGGACCATCTACCTCTGCCGAAGTAATTCTCACAGCAGTTCTGGACTAAATATATCCTATTCCTGATTCAAAAGCAGAAACCCAGTGGATAAAGCTGAATCATATTATAAATTTTTTTCATAGTATAAATTTTAGAAATATTAACCATCATGAAAAATCAACATTTACCTTAAATTCTATCCAACATTCATATTGAAAATAAAACATACTTTTAAATGATAAATGCTTATAATTTATAGCTGATATTTTAAATTATTAGTAAGAACATTAGGGACTTAAGTATGTTGGAAATGCTTGCTGTATGCAGTTTGAGACACTAAATCTGTTGTGCTTGCAGCTGAACTTACTATGACTACTCAAATACAAAGCAAATGAGTTTATAAAGTGTTCTCATGAGTGTATTTTTTAGAATTCACTGTTAGCTGAAGAAGCAAAATTAGTCAAGAAGTCAAATTATTCAGGTAGATTTATTGATTTAGAGTCCAGAACTAAATTTTTGGTGTTACTTTTATTTAATATATTTTTAATTAAAACATAATTACACCATTTCTCCCCTTCTTAGCTCTACCCCTTCCATGTCTGCTTCCTCCCATGGCATCCATATCCCCTATTTCCCTTTCAAATTAGGCATCTTTTTCTCATTATTATATCATCAGTATGTGTGTGTGTGTGTGTGTGTGTGTGTGTGTGTGAGTGTGTGTTGTGTGTGCGTGCGCGTGCATGCGCGCATGCATGTGTGTACATGTACACGTGTACATGTGCACATGGAAATACAAATACAACCTTTTGAGTCAGACTTTGCTAGTTTGTGTGTATATGATTTCAGGGATGACTCCTTTGTATTGGATAACGAATTCATCCCTAGGGATGGAAACTCTTTTCTTCTCTGAGCAGTCAGTAGTTGACTATAGTTCTTATTTTCTCCATTAATTGTTTCTATTTTCATTTTGTTTCAGTTTCTGTCAAATCAGCCTGAATTGATTGTCCCTTGAAGATGATAGGAAAATATGATACCATAACTTTTTTAAAGAAAGGATTTTAGGTGCCATGAGCATTGTAGTTGGCCTTTGGGGAGGGGAGGAGGCAAGGGGACTGCTTTTTCCATGGCTGGCTGGCTGGCTCCTGTTGTCTTTCTGTCATCCCCATTTTCTTCTCCTCTAATCTAAATTCCTCCTCCCACTTAATCTTCCTGCTCTGAAGTTCTATCTATATACCTTCCCTCATATTAGCCACTTAGTTTTTTTTTTTTTTTAATTAGGCAGGCAAGGTATAACAGCAGCACATCTTTACATAATTAAAGAAATGCAACACATCTTTACATAGTTCAACAAATATTCTGTAACATAAGCAAATTTAACACATCTTTAATAGTAAAACAAATATGCCACAACAGAGATGTTTTAAATTAGGATTTAAGACACAACTTTCCTTCAAAGACATTCTTGCTAACTTCAATTGCAGCAATACAGTAAATGATGTAGGAAGGATAAAGAGGAGGGGGAATTGTCTTGATAACTTTTAGAATAAGTAGGTGAATACCCAAAGAATATTTTTTCTTATGTAGTACAGAAATACAAGTAAAGAATTATGAGAAGTTTGTAAAGAAGTCAAGAGGGCTAAGAGAAATACATGCAGAAATGTGTATGAGTTAAACAATATAGTAACAGAGAGAAGAAATGAAAATGGTGTTTGATCAATGTGATGAAGGACAATTTGAAATTAAAAAAATTACAAGCTGTCTGGCAATAATACCAATGTAAAACATTTTTTCCATTGTGACAGTGCCTCACTGCATAGGTCTGGCTGAGCTGGAACTCCACTATGTAGTCCAGGCTGCCCTCAAACATGCAGAGATCTAATTGCCTCTGCCTCCAGAGTTCTGGGATTAAGATCATGTGCTCATGCATGGCTCAAATAAATTTTATTTATTTATTCATTTATTTATTTATTTACTTACTTATTTGTTTTTATAATTGTAATTAGACCAATTTTAAATTAGAAACAAGCTTCTTTTACAATGTCAATCCCAGTTCCCTCTCTCTCCCCTCCTCCCCTGTCCCTAACACCCCCTATCCTAATCCCTTTCTGATCCCCTGGGAGGGTGAGGCTATCCATGGTGGATCTTCAAAGTCTGTCATATCATTTGGAGCAGGACCTATTTTTAATAATGAATTAACAATCATAAACACTAATTGTGTAGGCCACTATTCTAAAATGTCTTTTAATATTGTAATCCATTTATAATTATTATAATTCTATTAAAAAGATCTCATATATCTTTACACTGGGCCTTTGTGTAGATGTCCTTAGTCTCACTGCTGGAAAACTAAAATGCTGACATCTACCTGTCTTAGTGGCAAGTGCTCAATTGCTCAAGTCTCTGTCCTCTGGCTCAGTTTGTGGCTTTGATGATGACAGTTTGGCATGTGAGCCTCATGAAAGCACTTTTAAGTTTCCTTTTAAGTACAGCTGTATCAGTATTTGTTGGTTCTTTATAGATTATTTAGCTCCATATTTCAATCTGCAGTGGCATTTCAAGAATCCAACAAGTGTGTGTCTTTCATTTCATTGTTATTCATAGTTGTTCTATCTATGTCTACTTTGCCCATTTTGCTCCATTATGAAGTTCTATTCGTTCTCTAGGTGATTGTCCATTGCTTATGAAAATGCATATATTTCATTTTAAGGAATAGTTATAATTTTATTTAAGTGGGTTCACTTGAGGTCTTTCTGTAAAAATGTTCCTAATACTTGGAAATTTATGATTCAAGCATAACAAAATTTCAAAAAGCAAACACTATAAATATTTATGTATATATATATATATATATATATATATATATATTAAAGTTTGCTTATAAAATGAAATAGCTAAATTCTGTAAAGTCTCTTTTCACTGTATATTAAAATGCTTTTAATTAGTCATAAAGTCATAATATTATTAAGGCCCTACATGATTTCTCCTGTGTAAGGTAAAGCATGTCCCTTGAAACCTTACATGCTCTGCTACACATTCAAGTTTCCATTTCAAAATAATGCATGAGAGTGAAAATAAACACATCCCAGATTAAATCTCAGAAACAACTCCAATTTAGGAGAATTAATTACTGACTTTTGAGATGTAAAGTCATTTAGAGTAGTACAGCAGTGTTTGAAATCAACTCTAATTTATGCTCCATTTTTCACATTTGTTGTCTTTATTCAATAATGAAAGTTTGTTTAACGTGTGTTAGACATTGTACATTCACCACAGGTAGGCTGTGACCTTCTAATATAACCTCATAAATGCAATTATCTACAAAAGACAAGAATGATTCGGTGGAATACTGCTTGTACTGATTATGAGTCTTTCGTATTTAAAAATGGGTCTACAGTTTCTATGCCAGACAGAAATCACTAAAAGCTAATTCTGATCAACAAAAATGTAACCAAGCAAAGTGAAGAGACAACAGTGTTTGAAGAACTGTTTGAGAGATCAGATCATGATTCTTGAGTTGATTTATAATGAAAAATACCAATTAAATTCCAACCAGGTTAGGATTAAATTCTAAAACTAGAGTAAAGGCTACTAATACTAACTTTGGTTGCATTTAAGAATTAGATAGCTAATATTTAAAATAGATATCTACATCCTCCTTTTTTTACTGTTTTAAGCTCAACATTAAATGTCAGAACATTTCTTAAAATTCTTGCTGCAGTTATTAAGATTTTGGAATAGTAATTACAATTGAGCTAAGTTTGGTTTGTCCAACAAAGCTTGGTTGTGAGTGGCAAATGCATGAGTAAGATGTCTGCTACTCTGTACATAGCAGAGAAGTCAATTGTGACATTGCTACACCTGAAGTATCAAAAGAACCTTGATGCCAAATGTCCAACTATCTTGCTATCTCTTTTCCATGCATGTAAATAGTAACAATATGTCACTACTTTACTACATAAGATTGTGGTATGTTTAAGTATAACAAATTGGTTAGACAGATATCTAAGAAGCAATGGGCACTTACTGCTCTTGTAGAAACCCCAGGTTCTATTCCCAGAAAGCACATCATAGAGCTCACAATACTTCCATGGGTATCTGAACTCACACTGTGAACATAAACACACACATTCACATAAATAAAATAAATATTATTTGAGAATGCATAGTAAATATTAGGCACTAGATATTTAATTTTTCTCTCCTCAGAACATATGCATGGGTTACTTGAAAGAAGTGCTTTGAAAATATGTATAAGAATATAAATTACAGAAAATTTTAAATTAAAGCTTTATCAGCAAAAATTGATAGTTTAGAAAATTTGGGCCTGGTAGTGGTGGCTCATGCCTTTTATCCCAGCACTTGGGAGGCAGAGGCAGGTGGATATCTGTGAGTTTGAGTCCAATCTGGTCTACAAGAGCTAGTTCCAGGACAGCCTCTAAAGCCACAGAGAAACCCTGTCTTGAAACCCCCCCCCCCAAAATAAAAATAAAGTTGAAAATAGAGTGTTTTTTTTTAAGTTTTTGTTTTACCAAGAGAGGGTTTCTCTGTGGCTTTAGAGGCTGTCCTGGAATTAGCTCTTATAGACCAGACTGGTCTCAAACTCACAGAGCTCTGCCTGCCTCTGGCTCCCAAGTACTGAGATTAAAGGCATGTGCCACCACTGCCCAGCCAAAAATTTAGTGTTTTGAAGAAGAAATGCTATCAGAGGTTATGAGCTTTGGAAAATACACTTTAAGAAATTTTGCAACTTTTGCAGAGGGTACTATTTTCATTGTTCTTAGTACTATTTACTTAAAATAATATTATAATATTATCAATAAATATTAAAAAAGCACCAATTTTTTAAATATTTCAACTTCCAAATGTGTCTCAGAGCACATCGGATCCCTTTGTCATAATGTAAGCAACATGCTTTCAATATATCGTTTTAAATAACTAGTATTTTAATAACTATTCTGTTACTCAAAACTTCCTTTGCAAAATGTATCCACTGTAATATTTTGCATGTCTAGACTTTATTTTATAACATGCATGAAATGTTACCATTCACCAAATCCACACTTAGAATAAGAAAAAAATTATACAGGCAAATATATTTTTAGGAAATATCAGTAACATAATATCAATATGAATAAGAAATAAATTTTTCACATAGTTTTAAAATGAAGTTTATACTTAATATTAATTTCTTAGAATATTATAATTATCCTTCAAAAGACCAAATACTCTAAATGAGTAAAGAAAATAATAATATTGCTGGCATGGTATATGAAATAACTTCAAATACCATATTAACAAAAATTATCTATTATATTTAGTATAATTAGTTATTATTTAGGGAGATGATAAGGAATAATTACTACATATGAATATAATCATTAATACACACCTATGGATATTCATATATTTGCTTTGGTTTTCCTTAGCATGTTTAAATACTTCAAATAAGTCTGTACATATTATATAGTTGTATGTTGGTGACTAGGGTTTTCTGAGCCTCCATAATAGTCTAAGGAAATTTTTAGACTAAATCCCTCTTTCTATATAAGCACACATCCTACTGCTTCTGTTTCTCTGAAGAAGGCTGATTAGTAGAGCCAATGAGCTGCATGCTAATTAAGACATATTGATAAGGACTTTTCCTCCATGTCATTTTTCAAACTCTAAATTTATTTTTAGCATTGCTTTATTTCTCAATAAGATATGAAACTGGTAAGAAAAGAAATACCACTTTTCTGCAATATACTCAGACATTCCCTTTCATCTCAATCAAACTGTCCACATTTTTTTTGTAGAAAAAAAAACAATCCTTCAACAGAAGTTAAACATTATCATTAGGTATATTAATCAGATTTTTTATTTTAATATTCACTTTTAATCTCCTTGGTTCTTAGGTAGTTTTAACTCTCTCTCAAAAGAAAAAAAGAACCAAGTAGAATATTTTCTTCTTTGATGTAGTTTTTCGTCATCAAACATGGGTGGAAGAAGGAAATATTTGAAGATATTATTTAATTTAAGACATCATTTAAATTAGTTTATACTAAGATCAAAGTTTTGGATAGGAACATATTTCTGACCCATTCCTTTGAAAAAAAATAGTGCTGAGCTGTTAAAACCCAGCATGTTTTAAAGGCTCCCTGGCTGATGGGTCCTAACCTAGAGTATCTGTAAATCGTAGAACCAGATGTGTTTGCATGCTTTATATACAGCATCCATCATTTTCTTAAAGGCATTAGATAAATGTTATAGCCTGTTATTGGTCTAGTTTTCCAGAAGATCACACGATGATGCTTATTTTGTATCATTCTTAAACTTTGCATTAGAATTAGTAATAGGATATGGATTGGAATTGATGTTCATTGACAGACAGAAATGTCTATTTAGAGACATGAAAAAGTGTGCCCATTTCTGTTCCATAAATTTCAGTCATGGTGACACCATGAATTCTGTTAAAATCTTTGGATGGCAGGATTCTTGGTGCAGCTCATGCCCGGCTGACAGATGTGTTTTTAAGTATCACAGGTCACTGTTAATTTCAGTTGGATGAGGAGCATGGAAGAGTCTATAAAAGATGGCTAATTGTGTGTCAATTATATTGTTTCTTGGTTCAGAGGAGAGGTGAAGACACAGACAGAAAAACAAATGGTTTAAATTACTCAGCGATCTCTTTGTTACCTCACATATGTCAGGTGGCCTCTCAGAGTGGCATTTTACCCTCCAAGCAATGAAAATTCACAAAAATAGTTGCACCAGTAACTTGAAATGTATATTGCATCCATTTTGTTTTGTTAAATATCAACCCATGCTTAAGTGACAGTCATGTGGAAAGATTCAGTGACGTGTACACTTCCGCTAAAATAAGCACTATAGATTTCTTAATGCATTGGGGCAATGATATTATTTTAGTTTATAAATTTTAATGAGATGCCCAACTTATTAAAATATATTTGATTCTGAAAGTATGCAGAGCCAACAAAATGTCCTGAATTTAATTATTTTATGATTATTAGCACATATACATAAACACATAGGCAAACATTTCACAAAATGTCCACAGAAATTGCTGTGTATAAAATTTTTAAATAGAATACTTAGTAAATGTACGAAAGACTATATACTTAAATGTTTTGTAATGCTAATAATAAGCTAGTATTTCAAAATCTGTATTTTCTCCTAGGGTTAGGTATATTGCTGTGGCAATGAAGATAAACAGAGAGATATAAAATTTGAAATTACCAGTCAGGTCATCATTAATTTTATGTTTAAACCTGAGTAAAACATTTTGCTTGTAAAACTTCACTGACTGATTCTCTAGACATTGCATTAGGATATTGCCAGAGCAGAACTATTGTTGTATTCAACATTAGAACATTAGAAATCTTCTAAGACTTCTGTTAAAAGGACTGTGGTAGTAGTGTGATAAGCTGTGATATAATAGTGTGACACAGCAGCTGGGAGAAGACATGGTCTTTGGATAGAATAAAAGCTAAATTGCTCAGATCATCAAGTTATAATTCTTAACTGCTAACCTTCTCAGTGAATCTAAGGGGAACATTATGCATTAGCATCCAATCCACACCTTCTGACCTGTGTCTCTGCATTGCTGAAGTACATCTGTCCTAGTCTGGATCACTTCACTCTTGCTGTCCCTGGTAGGTAAAGTGTGAGGGAAGCCTGAGTGCATGTTGAATTTACATGTGTGCCTATTTCCACCCTAATAAACAATGTTTGGAAGGAGCCACATATCCATTAAGCCAAGTCTATTTTGATTCTTAATTATAATATTTTGTTTATTTAGTGAATATGCATGTGGTCAGCCATGTACAATAGCATCTATGAAAGTCAATGGACAATGCATGATAGTTGACACTCTCCTCCATACCTTGTGGCCTCAAAGCAACACCTGGAGCTATATGGTATACTTTGACTGACTTGTTCTTTTTCTGAAATGAGTCATAATTCTAATTCCTGGAGAGTTATAGATGGCAAGAAAAGCTGAAATTCTCTAGTTGTCACAGATACTTACCAGGATGTAGCTTCTAAACTATGGTTGGAAGAAGAGAGGGTGTCTTCTGGCAGTTAGAATAGGCTAAGTTAAAAATATCCATTTTAACATGGTATTCTTCAATGGCTTGATTTTGCATTTTTCTGGCAGTAACACTATAAAATCGCATTGTAATCTCCAAATCTCCCTCTGGTCACAGCTTTTCCGTTTGTCATTTCTCCTCTACTGAACAAGTTTATACATTTATTTATATCCTTGGGTGCTCAGTCTTATCCATTTGTGTATACATTATGTACACATCAAATTTAAGGAATATATATGCACCTTCTCATACCTGAAGACTAAAACCTCTTGTATTAATTGAATCATACTCAAGATGGAAAAGTAACTAAATCTCCATGTAATCATACCATCACTATGACAAAATACATAACACATGAAACTTACAAGGAGAGAAAGCTTTATTTTGGCCATGGTTTCAGAGGTTTCAGCACATCTTGGTTGAACCAGACCCTTCAAGACTTTAGTGATTTGAATGTCATGACTAGAGTGTAGAGCAGAGTAAAAGAGAACACAAGATTGCACTTTCAATAAAATCAGGCATAGTGTTGCATTCCTTCATCCCAGCACTTGGCAGGCAAAGGTAGGCAGAACTTTGTGAGCTGAAGGTCAACACAGTCAAAGTAGTTCCAGGACAGCCAAAGCTACAGAGTGAGGCCCTGTCTCAAAAAGAAGCAAAGCAAAACAACAACAAAAGACACCATCACAACAGCTATTCCTCTTTCCCATTCAAAGGTGCATGCAGTGACCCCACTGGTTACAAATCCCTCCATTCCAGCTTGCTTACAGAAGCTTGAGCTTGAGCACTGAGCTTGGGGGCACATTTATGATCTAATCCACACAACATCTTCAATGTCTTCACATCCTACTGGGTTAAATCCAAAAACCTCTGAATACACTCAGTCCAAAATTGATCAGTGGGTCATTAATGCTTAAAGCTTAATATGTGAGAATGCCCACTATAAAGCTTATTAAAATGAAAATTCTCAATCCTGTAGGTGCAGTTAGTTCTGAGACACTACATTTCTAGTAAATCAGTTTCAAGAGGGTGCTGGTACTAGACTAAAAAGAATACTGATTAGCAATAACGGATCTTATGCAAACATTGTGTTGATCAAAATAAATCACTGGAGAAGACTTCCTATCACATGAGAGACTCTATATAAAGAGAAACAAAAGGTAATTCTCTTTTTCAGAAATTTAATTTTGATGAGAAAAATTATTTCCTAATAATTTATATAGACAAATATCTAACAAATTATTATGGTTATGCTTGATTTATAGACACAGATGATATAAGAATGATTTTCTAGTAATTTAAACTGATAGAGTAATTATTAGCAAATTCTTCAGGCTAACCTTGATTGACAGACACATGAACAAAATAGGGATGATTTAAAACTAAAGACCCGGATTACTATGTCTTCCTCTGTGATCCTATATATCTCATTTGTTTGTAACTCATGACAGTCCTTCTACACAGTGACTACTACAGCAGTCAAGGTAAGTGACTTCTCAAAATTCAGCACTTTCTGAAACAAGTGCTGTTAATTTTGGCCACCAAGCCTGGTTTCTAAATCATACCTGTACCTGTATAAACACAAATCATGACCATGTAGAGTATGCCTTTTATTGAAACCAGTCACATATACGCCTGGTATACGTGACTTAACTTCTTTCTTTACTTTGTTACTTACCTATTCTTTCAAACATTTTGACAGCCACTGCTATATCCCAGGCACTGAGGATATAAAACGGACTGACACATATTATCAGCCCTCTGGTATCTCATAACCCTGCTTTCCAGGTACATGTTGTCCTGTACCAGCTTCCTGCATGGAACAAGGACTACTTTAACTTCGCTAGGCCCTGTATCTCAGCCCCAGAGATTCCATTCTTCTTAATGAAAACCATCTTGGACATTAGCACCCATACCTTGAATATTTTCACCACCTGGGTCATGTTCCCTTCTCCATCAGCAGGTTGAATGATTGGCTCATAAATCTATTGGATTCATACTTCAATATCAAGTCTCTACTTTAAGCTGTTGTCAGGGGAGAGACTCGAAAAATAATAAGGTTTAGTCTTTACTATTCCTGACCTTCTATCTCCAGGTAGCTCTAGCACAGCTCTATATGAAATGCTAAAGTGCAAAGTAATGTGCAAAGCTAACTCCTCCCAGTTCAATATGCTCAGCCCTTAACATTCATAGTGAGCTATAGCTCCTCTCCTCTCCTCTCCTCTCCTTTCCTCTTGTCTCCTCTCTTCTCCTTGCTCTTCGCTTCTCACTTGGTGTGTCTCTCTCTGTCTATATATACCTATAGAAAAGTAGAGACCCATATAGATATAGATATAATATAGATATAGATATAGATATAGATATAGATATGTGTTTTATATCTGTATCTCTTCTTCCATTTATTTTTCAGAACACTTGGTAAAATATTGCATTTTCCAACTGTATTCAGCATCTTAAAGTTAATGACAGAGTAAATCATTGTGGCTTTTGGAATTGCCATATATGTATGTATGTAGTGAAAGATAGGGATGAAAGGAGACCGAAGAGATTTTTATTTCTAATTTTTAGAATAATTCTTATATGGATTCTCTTACATGTAAATCATTGTCTTTATCATGATCGCGTATTTTAAAATATATTTTAGTTATATGACTATTTTGCACACTTCATTGCATCTTGATATATTCCATCAAATATTAGAGGATGAAATGGGAAATCTCCTAGGAAGCACTGAGGCAAGATGCATCTCATGCTTTTTGAGCAAGTTGAAAGATTTTCCAGAACTGTCCCAGGTCTAGTCAGACAAAAGGTATAGACTTTAAAGGAAAGAAGGGCTAAAAGTATGTGAGCTCTTTACAAAGCTTACCTTATGTGTATTTGTTATTGAGTGTTAAGAAAATTATTTTTTTATAAAATACTTCCTTACCTACAGGTGATTTTGCCTTTTAGTTAAAGCTAATGACAAAAATCATAAAAAAGAGTCTTTACCTTTTTATTTCTTTTCCACTTTACAAAATTTCATATTTTTAAAATATTGTTCTGGGCTTTCTGGCCAATAATCAAGTATCTGAATTGGATAGGTCATTTTAATGTCAGTTATATCTTTACCAAACATTTATTACAAATATTTTCCCTCAATTGTCTCCTTTCTTGAGCTAACATGACATAAACCATTTCCACCATAGCCTTTCCAAGGGAAATTAAGGTCAGTGAAAGGCCAAATCGAAAGATGACCGATTTAGAAGGATGAAAGATGCATTTCTTAGCTGGACCAGGAACACTGAGGAGGATTTTCCTTTTAATAAATATTTATGTTTGAAATCCCAGTGCTAAGTGCTTGTGTATAACAGGATGAAAAATGACCTTTTACCCAGCACTCTGATTTTCATTACAAAGTGATATATTGATAAATATATTCAAGTTCATTTGCTTATTTGATATTATTTGAGGAAGAGTAAATGGCCTATAAGGAATTTGAACATAATACTGACATGCAAGAATAGGTGTGGCTAATTAAACTTATTAGAATATAATTTTCACTAGCAACATGATAATTAGATTATGTAGCAAAGTGATGATCATATAAACAAGAAACCTAATTACCCCCTAACAAGATCCTCTCTCCCCAAATCTATCATTCTTTTGTAGTTACTGGAGTGTGAAATTTTGTCTCCAATGATTGTGGCAATCTCTTGACATTGCATCTTTTCCAGTTGTTGCATCCAGTAAGCCCTTTCTACTGATGTTCTCTCTGACTAGTCACTACTGGAACAACTTGAGACCAGACCTCACCATTTTATGTGACCCACTAGACATCTTTGCAGCCTTTTTCCTATTCATCTATTCAATATTAGGTTTGGTTTAGCCAAAACTTGTGTTGTATATGTGTTCTTCCATTCTCATGCACTTTTATCTACTCAAATATTTCAGTAAGCAATCACAATTTATATTACAATTAAATGTTGCCACTTACACTGAGGTGCCAGACATCTAGAGGTATTCTACACATATTCTGCTTGACACCATGGTCATGCTACCATTATTTAAAACCAATATTATTCTCAGGTGATTCTAAATCATATGTTCTAATGCTTTCAAGCATTGTATATAGGAAAAGCTTAAGCAGCCCATCCCAAAGGACAGGCCTTGCAGAGCCTGTTTCTCCTTCATTACTTTTAACTAAATTATGCTCATCATTTCTTTACAAACACCATAAATGTGATTCTTAATTTCTTGTGTTTATCTTTTGTAGTAGTTCCTTACTCCCAACCATTTATCCTTTGTCAACATTTGTCATGTTTATAAGTGCAGACTGATCCCTATTTATCCCCCAAGGAAACCTGTATTGATACCAGATTCTAAACTGACTCTCATCTTTTACTGTAAATGTATGTGCCTACATTTTTACACAAGCATATTTAATATGTGCTCCCACTTAGGTGAGTAACAACTTTTTATGGAGTAGGCAGGTAGAATGGTGTTTTTGAATTCCATTTAAATTCAGAATCTAACTGTATTCCCTACATGAAACTAACTTTATTGAGAATGCCCCTATGTTCAGATTCTTTGGAATTCCATTTTTCAATCTTATTTTTCACCCAATATAAGCACCATTTTCTGGAAAACATCACTGGCTTATGTGTTAGTAAATTATGATGGAACACAGGATGTTTTGAGAACAAATTGAGACATGTAGTATGTTAGGATAGAGTTTCGGGAGATTAACAATTCTTTTGTCACAGACTAAGATGCTACAATTCCCAGTACTGGAAGAAAATGGATCACTTTTGAGAGAGAGAACCTACAAACTGAAATTTTATTTCTTCATATATTATATGCATATTTCTGGTGAAGGTTTTCCTTTTCTCTAATAACATCTATAAGACAATTAAATTTATTCAGTATTTTTGGGTATTGCTGGATCATTAAGAATAGAACTTCCCCTTCCAGGGACATATGTTTGCGCCACAGTATCCAAATCAGTTGGTACAAAACACTTTTGACTCTGGCTCAAGGGATTTGACATTACACTGGACCTGCACAAGTCTGGGCTTGTCAGGAGTCAGTCACAGAGAAAAGGAAGTGCTCATAGGGCCGTATTCCTCCCCAAGGAAATTGATCATTGATTGATAGATACCAAGGGAGAAATAGTCTCTGTCTTGAGTTCTATATACATTGGTGAGTCCATCAATATTGAATAGTTAGTTATGCATCCCTGGACATATATAAGGATAGCCCTGATTAAACTCAGTAGCTCACATAGCAAATGGAAAATTATTTATTGGAGGGGATGATTGAGAATTATGGGAGGGAGGTGAGGGGAGGGAAGGTAACAGTAGTTAAAACACATTATCCATGTATATGAAATTATAAAAGGATACACACATACACACACATACACACACACACGCGTGCGTGCGTGCGTGCGTGCGTGCGTGCGTGCGTGTGTGTGTGTGTGTGTGTGTGTGTGTGTGTAATATTTTGAGATAAGTGAAAAATCTTTGAAAAACAACCAATACTCAGGAAATATATAACAATGGTAGCCCAATTTTATATGACATTTCAGTAAAGCAACTTTTAAATTTTTTTCCAGCAGCATTTACAATAAATCTCCAGAGAAGCTTCCAGAATCGAAAGCAACATGAAAGAGGAAACTTGATTTCAATTACTAACTCTACCATTTATTTGCTATGACTTTTTTTTTTAAAGTCATTTGTCTGGGAATAAAACCCAGTGGTGGAGCACTAACCTTACTTGTGTGAGGCACTATGTTCAGTTCCCTGTACTGTATCTAATAAATAATAATATTGAATAGTACAATCCCCATATATCTTCTTTGTCAACTAAGAATAATATGAACTGGTGCATGTATCTCATCCAATCTCTTAGATGCAAACAGGAAGTGTTTTGACGTTAAGGAATTGTTCTCACTAAAGTATAGAGAAGAATATATATTGCCCACATGAATGAAAGTCTTTTTAAGAGACACAATTAAGAAACAAATGGCTTCAAAATTTCTCTGGCACAATACAGAATGTGGTAAAAATGCAGAGAAAGGCAAAAAATCCTTGTCCAGGATGTTCTACTACTGAAGAAATGAGTAATTGTGTGTGGTGTCCGATGAAAACTGACATAATCACAGAATGTCTTTACATGCGTCTGGTGACACACCTTTTACAGTCATTGTATGTGCCATTAAGGCTGATAATTGTTGAGCAAAACATTTATGCTTCCATCTCTTGGGGCAGATTCCATTACATTTGGAGATCAGCACAGGACAAATCCTTCATGATACCATTTTAGGCTCTTCAGCATTGTCAAAAAAGCATGACAATTCCAATGTGTGCTAGTTCAGATATTTGTAATCATTCTAGTTAATTACTACTGGATCTGATATCCCATCTTCATTTTCCTTACTGCCACATTACCAATCAAACAGGACCAACTGCAAAAGCATCAGAGCATGGCGTTAGAGAGAGGTGCTCCCACATTATATTCAGGCTCTTCCATAAGAAACAATAAAATTAGTAAGAATTTTAAGTCTTTAAAGATAGAAATTAAAGAAGATACCAGAAAATAGAAGAATCTCCCATGCTCTTGGATAGATAGGATCAACATAGTAAAAATGGCAATCTTGCCAAAAGCAATCTACAGATTCAATGCAATCCCCATCAAAATCCCAGCACAATTCTTCAAAGACCTTGAAAGAACAATTCTCAACTTGATACAAAAAAAAAAAAAAAAAAAAACAAAACAGGATAGCCAAAACAATCCTGTACAATTAAGGAACTTCAGGAGGAATCACCATCCCTTACTTCAAGCTCTATTATAAAGCTATAATCCTGAAAACAGCTTGGTATTGGCACAAAATAGACAGGTAGACTAATGGAATCAATTGAAAACACTGATATTAACCCACATACCTTCCAACACCTGATTTTTGACAAAGAATCTATAAAAATACAATGGAAAACAGAAAGCATGTTCAACAAATGGCATAACTGGATGCCTGTATACCTGGACACACATGCAAACATGAATATCTATGCATGCACAGACCTTATACCACATGCATGCACACCCTAAAAATGCTGGCTATTGGCTTTACTTGTACTAATTATCTTCTGCCCTCTATTTTATTTGCTTGAAATCTGTATACATGTAAATGAACAAATTATATACAGTTTCCTTCTGTACTAAATTTGGTGTTTTTTGCCCATATATATATATATATATATATATATAGATAGATAGATAGATAGATAGATAGATAGATAGATAGAGAGAGAGAGAGAGAGAGAGAGAGAGAGAGAGAGAGAGTATTATTCTCTTTTAGTTGTATTGTTTCACAATAACTCACATGAAGCAAGATGAGCAGACCTGCCAACAAATTTTGCTAAGGGAAATGCACCATGGAATGAAAGTTCACTGAATGGAGATGTAATCTGCATCAACCAGAAGGACTCACAAGGAACACAACCACAGCATTGTCTATGATCTGCTACAGAGGCACTTATTGAAATGGAAATGAAAGCTGATTGGTTACCAGAGGAAAAGTGACAATCTGTTAGATTTTAAAACATATTCATTAAGCAATTGTCTGGTATTCACAGCAACATCTGTCTTTAGAACAACTTGACTCAGTTTGGGAGCTCAAAACGATGACAGCATCAATGGGAAAAATAGTACAGGCCGGAAAATAGTTCAAAATTCATGTTGAACCTGTAAGACACATATTACACATATTACAGCAAGTAACCTCAACTGATCTAGGGTTCTTTTGACAGAGTTTTCAAAGAATTGGAGTGAATTTTCTTCAGTGCATTACCTTTCACTAGAACATGCAGCAATACTGCTTTTATTGCCTTACTAGAATTTTATCTAATACCAGTACAATGTAATGATACTCTTTTCCTATTATTTAAGGTCTAGTAACTTAGGCAGACTTCAAATTGTCTGATGAAAATATTTTAATTTTTATTTATTCATAGCCATTGATCATGCTTAGATTTCCTTTTAGGTACCCAAAATATAATTTTTATTTATAATTGATGAAGCAGTCAAATCCAACAGGAAAGGTTAAGTCTGAAAGGAGGAAGAACAGGTATTGAAAACAGGCAGCCTCTGAAAGCTAACCGACAATATCAGGCTTAAGGGTTGGTCTTATTTCTGCCAGACACATACACGGATTGCCATATGGAGCTTTTCAGTGTAGCTAGCCTGGGGCTGAAAGCAGTAATGACCCTCAGCAAAGAGCTGTAGCAGTTTCTTTGCATGCATGGAGCTTGCTGTCTATCACAAAAAAATGCACTTTCTTGGATACTTCAGAGTAGTTGGTTAATGGAGTCTCTCTGGATAAAGGAAGAAACCTCTTAGGATCAAGTAAGTTGGGAAGAAAGGCTTGGTACATCCCCAGAGGGAGCTGTCTGAATCCCTCTTCTGACAGGCTGTTTCAGTATTAGTAGCTCTAACAGTTACAGGTACTTTTTATCAAATAAAGTCAGCCAGACTTCCAGAGTGCTGAGGTACATTCTTTTTTATCTTTTCTATTTCTCAGAGGGAAAATATATCATGCTACAAACCAAGTTTGTGTAGCTATAATTGTCTGGCAACTTTAATGCAGTATATATTATGGAAGAAACAATAATCTACATGCATATTTATATGTCACATGACATAACATAGAATAATGTATTATGGTTTGATGTACCTTGGTCACACCTCTGCAATGCTTCAGCATTCAGGAGTAACAAGGGATATAGAATATGTTCTGGCCCACTGCATCTTATAAAGCATTATTGATCTTGTTATTGCTACAGTGATCATGAAAACAAAGGCAGCAATTTCTCAAGGCAGGTTCTGATGGAATTGAACCTAGGATATCTTTAAATCAAATTCTCAATATCCTACTTGAAGCATGTAACAGCATCTTCCCCACCTTTCACTTCTCACTGCCCTATTGGAAACTCTAATGGGCCAGAAATAAATCCTAGAAAGAATGAGAGAAAACAGAACGGAGAGGTGCCAGCCTCAGCTCTGACCACCAAACTGGAAAACCTTGTCCTTGGCTAATGCCTTACTTAACAATCAGTCGTGTTGTGGAAATGGGCTCTACATGTACCTGTTAAAAAATAAGCAGAACACTTTCCAATTATCTCTGTTGATCAACAGCAAGAGGGACATTTGACTTCTCTTTTTTTAATTATTTTTTTCATTTATTTTACATACCAACCACAGTTTACCCTCCTATTGTCCTATACCAGGATAGTATGTAAGTATCAATGTTGACCTCAAGATAAGGACAAAAGGTTAAAGTCAATTTATTTTTATGTTAAAAATTTTGTTCTGGCCTGAAAGACATTTCATGGCATTCTCCGTCTTTGCCAACCTATGTATTTCCTGCCCAGGCTGTTGTTTCTTTAGTTCTACATGGTGATGTCCTAGACATTTCAGACCACAACCTTATTCTGACTTTGCCTTTTTTATGGTGATTTTGATGATGGTATGTTGGCATGATTGACCGATAAAATTTAGACACAGTGTTAGAATTTCAGTGGATAAGGTAGTGGCCTAGGACTTGGGAAATCTGATTTGTTAATGTTATTCCCACAGGAACAATTTAGGATTTGGGAGGGCAGAGGTCATACCATAGCTGGAAGGACAATGACCTCAGCTATACTTATTTCAGTTTTTAAAACCCAGGAATGAGTGACTTAGAAAAAAAAGTGCTTTCGAGATGTGCTTGAGTCAAAGAGCTTGAAAGAGACAGGGCATTCTGGGTTAG
Organism: Cricetulus griseus; assembly: GCF_003668045.3. Lineage (NCBI taxonomy): Eukaryota > Metazoa > Chordata > Mammalia > Rodentia > Cricetidae > Cricetulus > Cricetulus griseus. The sequence goes on along the minus strand of NC_048600.1, from coordinate 6,884,542 downwards.
CTGGCCAGCTCATTCTCGTGGCAGAGTCCCTTAAAAATGAAAAAATAAAAAAAACTTTTATGGCAAGAATTAGCATAAGACATTATTATGTCAGAATGGTCTGATTGGTCAAATGCCATTATGTTTAAAAATGGGTAGGGAAGGTCAGATGCAAAGATATATGAGGGCTCTTGAGAAGAATTAACATTGATTCTCCCTCAAATTCTCCAGAAAGGGGCAGGACACTTGTGATACCTGGAGCAGCTGCTGGATTGCTTAACACAGAACCCAAGATGATCATATTTTGTGGTAATTTGGGCAACGGCAGTTAGAAATGAAAATGAATTATAGCAATCTTAATAGTCATGGGGTTTTCATATAAAATTTGCAGAGAATATACCATGTAAATGAATTTTCTATTTTGCAGTATTTTTAATTTTTGTTATTTCCATTTGATTAATTGTCCCAAAATTATATATATATATATATTAATTACATGGACACACACATGCTCATGCACACATACACACACACACACACACACCCTGTTTATATGAGGTGGAGTTCTCAGAAGGATGCTTCTCAGGTCCTTCTCTATCTATTAACACTAATCTCTTGAGGAAATTTTTGATCTGCCTACGAGTCTGGAGAATTAATTTACCCTTCATCTTTGCATTTGTAGTAACTTTTCAAAATCATGTATAAACTCCAATTACAGCTTTCTGAGGAGCCTCTGGTAAAGACCACATGTTCAATACTATATGGGAAGCACAAATTGAACTTGATGGCTTCCTATAAAAGAGAGAAGACAAGGTTAGTTGAGTAGGCTAGGTGAGATGGATCTGAGAGGAGTTGGAAGAGGAGATTATAATTAAAATACATTGTATGAAAAACTCATGGAAGTAATAAAAATGAGAGGACAGAGGGATAAACTCTCCAGTGACATGCTCCTGTTATTTCAGGGACTATAGTACTTCCTCATGACACAAGTTCAGAAAGGTCATCAGAACCACAGAGACTCAGGAGGAAGGCCCTCAGAGCAGGCAGACAAGCCTATGGCCTCTGATGGATAACACTCCCATGCTGACCTGAACTAGCCCACTGTATGTCAGCTCTACTCTTGAGTGGGGAAAATGCTTGGGAAATGATGTGCTCTTATTGAAAACACTAGGAATGCCACAATTACTCATGTATTATTTTAATTCCTTTGAAAAAATGTCACACACCTAAACTGTGCAAACACTTCTACTACAGGATGAAAAGAAACATATATGAAAAAATGTCTGTCCCTGTGGATTACACACTGTGTTGATGAAAATCAATAAGGTAAATTGCTATCGGTATATGACTGTACTGAAAATGAAAATAAAAAGAAAAAACAAGTCAAAAGCATGTACATGAAACCAAAGTTTAAGTTCTGTGCTAGAGTCCTTTAAACATAATCCTCACATATCTGTTCAGTTCTAACAATAATCCATCCATTATGTGGTTTAGGTCAGGGGACAATATTCCAATAGTTTCCTAAATTATGAAGTAAAGTTAATATTTGAACTTTTTTCAGGATAAAAATTTCCAGGTAAACCTTGAAAAGCCTTCCCATTTTATATAGATTATTGACAATCTGAAATATATAGGAGTGTGTGCATATGTGTGTGTGTGTGTGTGTGTGTGTGAGAGAGAGAGAGAGAGAGAGAGAGAGAGAGAGAGAGAGAGAGAGAGAGAAAGCCTAAAGATACAAGGAGATGGAGATGTCTAGGATTTATTTACTGCATTGATCCAGGCATCAATTCAGTTCCTTTATATGAGTTAGGAACAGAAACCAAATCTATCAAATGCTTTTGTGCAATTAGTTAGAAAGTTTGAAATTGAATACATGTTTCCTGTTCACTGCAGTAAACTTTAGTAACTTACTCAGTCTTGCTAGGATTCAAATGAAAGGGCCAAATCAGTTGAAAGCTTTTGTTCTGTATTAGCAACTGTTATCTTTGTTGAATCTCTAATACCTCTGGCAAATACTTTTTACATTAAGGAGTATCAATAAAGGCCTAGTGGTTAGACAATATTCACAAAGCAGGCCTAGGTTTACAATTTGACAAGAGTTTAATTTGACAGGCTTAAAGTTACAGTTAATTAAGATACCTTAGTTAGAAGATGCCTTTCTCAAGAAAAATTAAAAATTATTTTAAAGGCAGTTCAGCTTCTGACCTTTTATCAATTTTACTTACATAACAAATAGTTCTTTCAACATTTGCTAAACACTTGGGTCTCCCACTTCTAAGAAAAATAAGAAGGTGAGAAAAGACTCATCCATTGAATTTAAAATATTTGCAGATTTATTCAAAAGGGCAAAATTAAAATTTAAAACACTAACAAAATGAAATAATTTTATTTATATAATTTTATACTAGTGAAAATCTATGAGTCTCTACTTCCATGTGATGAATGATACATTTTCCCTTTTTTAATTTGAATTAAAAACAAGATAGTTTACATGTCAATCCCCATTCCCTCTCCCTCCACTCCTCCCCTACCACCACCACCCCCCAACTAAAACCCTATCACATATCCTTTCTGCTCCCCAGGAGGGTGAGCATAGGGTGTCATCAGAGTCTATCAAATCCTCTGGGATAGGGCCTAGGTCCACCCCCACCCCCACCCCTCCACCCCCCACCCACGGTGTCTTGGCTCAGGGAGTATCCCTCTATGTGGAATGGGCTCCCAAAGTCCACAACTATGCTAGGGTTAAGTACCAAACTACTACAGGATTTCCGAGGTCTCCTCACTGAAACCCACATTCCTGGGGTCTGGATCAATACTATGCTGGTATCCCAATCAGTCTCGGGACCAAGAGCTCCCCATTATTCAGGTCAGCTGTTTCTGGAGATTTCACCAGCCTGGTCATTATCAGGGGAGAGCATTTGAGGGAGCCTCTCCTCTATTGCTTAGATTGTTAGCTGGTGTCATCTTTGTAGATCTCCAGACTTTTCCCTAGTGCCCGATTTCTCTGTAAACCTAAAATTTCTCCTATTATGGTATCTCCTTTCTTGTTTTCTTCTATTCTTCCCCTGACTCAACCTTTCTGCTCCCTCATGTCCTCTTCTCCCCTTCTCATTCTCCTAACTCCCTCCCCCTCCTCCCATACTCCCAATTTGCTCAGGAGATCTTGTCCCTTTCCCCTTCTCCAGGGGACCATGTATGTCTCTCTTAGGGTCCTCCTTGTTAGTTATTCATGATTAGCATAAACTGTGAGTTTGATGTTTTCATCTACTTTGCAAAGATCATTTCTCATACTTATTAGTGCGGATTTGAAGCTATTCTGGTGCATTGCTGGGTGTGCTATTTAGGACTGACATTGTCTTGTTGGTATTGAAGACATATAACTGATTCAATTTGATAACAACTTACACTAGACTGAGCGACTCTCAAATGTTCCTAGCCCAGAAATAATGTCAAGAAGCTGGTCTGGAGGGAATGGTCTGGAAATAGTATACATACATCCATATATATATATATATATATATATATATATATATATATATATTTACATAATTACGATTACACACATGTATATATTTTCTTCTTCCTTCTCTTCCCTCGCTTTTTGATGTATTTCATTTCCTTCCTCCTGTTCCAGCCATTTAAAAACTGTAGTTTTGTTGTGAATCAAATTTATCCTCATCCCACGTGAAGGGATGCACTCTTGGCCTGGACACATGGGGAAGGGCCTAGGCCCGGCCTAGGATGATGTGGTGGACTTCGGAGAGCCCCTGTTGAGGGCCCTACCCTGCCTAGGAAATGGAGGGTTGATGGGGTGGGGGGTAGGTCTGGGGTGGGGAGGAGGGTTGGGGTTGAGAGGAGGGACAGGGAGAAGGGATTGATATGTGAAAAAAGCTTGTTCCTAATTTGAACTAATAAAAAAAATTTTTAAATGATTTAATTTGAAATAGAAAATCAGAGTGTTAAGCAAATCTTAAAACATTAAAACAGTAATCCATTTAATAAACAAAATAATTATAATGAATTACATTTGGTGAAACATTAGCCTGAATGAATGTTAAACTCACTCACTCTACATATAGGAGTATTTTAGATTAAAACAGTTTGATTTATCCATTTCAATCTCTATGTCTCCCATTTTATTTGTTCCTGTCCCTGACTAGGAACTCACTTATTAAAATTACATGAGCAAACACCATTGTACTTTTCCAAATCTCATGATAATTACCCCCCTCTCCAAATGCAGAGATGTTGGCTATCGATGTCAATGGAGTTCATCTATTAAAGTGTAAAGCTTTTCTTTTCCTAGTTGGTTACAGATTTTTATTATTTCTTGAGTAGTTGTTTCTATCTGCCTTCATGGTCACAAAGTCATCTAAGAGAAATAAAATTAAATAAATTTTCACTTTCTGAGTAGGTATTTGTATGTTTTCCTTACAATATATCCCTTCAAATTGTCTACTCATTTATTTTTTCTCTTCAGATTATTGAGTTTTAAATGTTCGTTATGTATTCTATGTAGAAGTCATTTGTGAGATATAAAATCTATGAATATTTATCCCAATGTTGACTTTTCATTTCACTACATCAGCTACATGTTACAAAAATTATTTTTAAATTTGGCAAAGTTGATATACTAATGAACTACTTTTTCCTTCTATAAAAACTACTCAGGTATTTTAATTAAAAGGCATCAGAAATTTTAATATAAAATTAACAATACACATGCTGACCTCTGATTTGTTTTTGTATTACTGTTTTAATAAATAATTTTAGAAAAAGGATTGAGATATTTCCTGCTCCTCCTGCAACAGGATATTTAATGTCCCTATCAATATTCATTGAAAAGACTTTTTAAAAAATATGTTCATATATCTTGTCAATTTTGTCTATAATCAATTGCCTGTGTAAATGTGTTTTTTGACTTCATCTCCTTTCAATTCCCTGCTACATTATTTTCTTATCCTGATTAGAATCTCTTGATTGCAGAACTTTTAGAAATTTCTTTAAAGTTATTCTGCACTTAGAAAGCTAAGAGTAGCTTTCTAGATTGTAGCTAATACATAAGTTTTTAATTCACCATGACAATTTGTTTTAATAGCCTACTTGCCTTACAGTGGGTTGAAATCCCTCTAGACATCATTTCAGAAAGAATGGTTAAATGCAACAACATTGAATCTGTCTTTCTCTATTTACTCCACTGACTTTCAATTCTATCAGTTTCTCCTTACATCTTAAGTCTCTTTTCATCTCCTCTATGAAATAAACATTTTATAGTCATATATATCCAAAAATACATAGTGTCGTGATATTTTGTATCTAGGCATTTATTGTATTTTCTATTTTATACTATACTTAGGAAAAAACAAAAGAAAGAACAATGACAAAAACTTGGAATGCCTATTGTATATTGTGAAACCTCACTTTAGCACATTATTGTCCTATCAAACTTTGTAGATTCAGAATGTAACTTTCTATATATCTTCTGTAAATTAAACCATATTACCATTTATATTATGAATTTTTACTTGCTTGCTAGAGTGGCTAATAATAATAAATGGCAAATAAAAATAAAGAATAGGGCAGGTTCTAGGGCACCTGAAGCCCTCTTTTGGTCTTCTTGGGCAATAGGCATACATGCATACAGGCAAAACACCTATGGACATGAAATAAAGTATATATATTTACAAAACATGAAGAATAATACACCTGCAAGCACATGATCACGGGCCAATGCCTGGCCCCAAGCTTTACAGAATCCAAATATAATGCAAATGCAAATGAACCAAGACCTCTGCATTATATTTTATTATTTGTAAAACTAGCTTAGATTCACATACTATTGGTCAATGCATGCTACTTGATGACATTAAAATGCTACCTGTTACAATAGAAAATATAGTTATCCTTGTATTTCAACCTGATTTTCAGAATTCAGATTTTAATCATAAAATATAGTTTTATTTTTATTCTAATATTTTTCTCCATTTATTTGGAGAAAATTGAAGTCTTTTAAAACACTTTTATTGGAACATAAAAAGTGTGTTATACATTTAAGTTAGGTTAAATATATTTACCTACACTTCCTCAAACATCTTTCTTTGTTTGAAAACTTCTCAAATCCTTACTTCTAGCTGCAGATATGGCTCACCATTTGCCCAGCATGCTTCATGTCATGGGTTTGGTCAGCAACATCAAGAAGGAAATTTGTTTCTTCCAATTCTTTTTTTGCTTCTAACTCTAAGTTAGTACTATTGGTCAACCTTCATTAACTCTCGTGTCCTTCATCCTGAGTAGCACCTTGTCATCACCATTCTACACATAACTTTTTAAAGGTCAGTTCTTCAGATATCATGAAAGAGTAAGACCATGTGGCATTTTAATTTCCTTACTTGATTTATTTAACTTAACATAAAGATAAATATCTCCAGTTATACTCTTGTTGTTTCAAATGTCAGAATGTCTTTTATCTTTTCCAGCTAAGTACATATTTTTCTATGACCATCCATAAGTTGATAGATGTTTCCATAGATTTCCTTTCGTGGTATGTTCTTTTTCATTTCTAATTTTCTGAGATACTTTTTGGTAGTTTATTTTAATTAATACCAATGTCTCTTCATCACCTACTCAAAACCTTTTAAAAATATAGATGAATGCAACATTTAATTTCCTAATATTAACTAAATATTTTGAGTATTGAAGATACATCTCATTTTATTATGGTCATTTATTGTTATATTTCTTTGGAATCTAATTAATTGGCATGTAAGGATTTATAAAAATCAGTATTTATTTTATTGATATGCATTAATTTTCATTTGTTTCTCGGCAGATTCAGTCAGTGCTGTTTGACATTGCTATTACTTAATTGGCTGTATTAATAAATAATTCTGGAAATGTTCCATGTAATTGTATTTTCTAAACAAATACAAATCTCAGATTCTCTGTTCCTCAGATATTTGTCAGAATTCTCCAGTGAAGCAGTATCTTCCTGAAGTTGGGTTTGTTCTTTGACCACTTAAGGGATTTTTAACTCTAAATCCAATTCATTTAAATTGTGTAATCTAATGAGAATTCGAGTCTGTATCTATTCCTGAATGAGTTTGGAAATGTTTGCCTTTCAAAGACTTTCTTGTTTCAACTACCTCTTCAAATTTATTCACATAAATTAATAATAATATATTGACATTTTAGTCTATCATTTGACTCTACAGTGTACCTCAGAAAATGACCCCCTGTGGGATCTATTAACACTGGTTAAACTGACTTTTCTAATATTGGTGATTTTCACTTATTTTTTTTATTCAATATAATTACATGCTGATTTTCCATTGCTCTTTCTAGCCAAACCTAACCAATCTTCAATGTTAACCCACTGCATGTTTTCTAGGATCTGTGTATTGATTGATTACTGTTCTTCATCTCATATTTTCTGCTTATGTTCAGTCTAGTTTGCCCTCCTATAACATTAGGTAGAAAACTGTATAATAAATTTTTTAGCTTACATCTTCCTTTTTACCTAACATACAGATTCAGCACAGCAAATCTCCCTTCCAGCTTTGATTTATTTTTATTCTTACAAAATGCTTCTAATATTCTTGTGATTTCCTATATGCCCCGTATATTATATAGGATGATGTTTGAAATCCTCAATTAATTGGATTTCTTCTAGTTGCCTTATTGCTATTGATTTCTGATTAAATTCTGTTGTCTTCTGTGAGTCTCTTTAATTTTAGCTCTTTGAATTTATCATTTTTATGGACTAAAATACAATTCATTTTAGTAAAGAGCCTATGCAAATCCAAAAAAGTTTTTTTTAGCTCACACCAAACAAATAAAACTGAATCATTAAACAAGTAGAAGACATGGTTAGAAATATGAGACCAATTCCACCATAAGATAAAACAGAATTTTGAAGAGGGTATGAATAGTTAATCAGAAAATATTTATATTGAAAAATAACACAGGTATTACTAGTGAAACATGTAATATATATTAGATTAGCAAAATATTAGAGGTCTTATAGATGCAAATCTAAATATACTGAGGGAAATAAAATTGATATAATGACTAAAATTTCAAGATGTATACAGACTCAAATCTGATACTTCCTCTGGTAAATACATATAGAATGTAGCACATAGAAGTTCCCTCTTTGTTGGAGACCAGCTAGAAGATTCAAATGAACATTGTTGTATTCACTGATGATTGAAAATTTATCAAATTTTAAGAGCACTTATGCACATGACTTAATGAAACATGCAACTGAAAAGTAATGACATGACATTTCTCACATATTAACTCAGATGAAACTTAGACAAGTATCTTGAATGAGTAGGATAATATCACAAAAAGTACTCGTGCCACGTTAATATTTTAAAGAAGATAAATTCAAATAAAATACAATTTAGGTATGATAAACAGAAAAAAATGATGCAAATTTCAAGAATGAACTTTAACTTTTACAATATAAAGGAGTAAAAAAGAATGACTATATAACCCACAGGCACAGTAGAAGTTTTTACTGGTCACAGTAGTAACCTGACATTTCATAGATGTTAGGGTGGTATATTTACTACTGTTTTAACAATTTTATGAATTGTGTGACTTATTTTTCAAATTTCAGGAATAGAAATCAAATTAAAGCACAATCTAAGGCTAATACATAAAAGTAGAACAGCTGGGATTCAAACCAGATTTTAAAACAATGCTACTTCTGCATATTAGTTTGATCAATGTAAAGTTTAGCATTTAACATTATGTATGTAAATTTATTGTATTGTAAATATATGAAAAGTTTTATGCAATCATTGCCCAATTTGTAGGTGTGTACATATGCATAGTAAACCAACATGGCTACTAATATTTAATTTGAAAGTTACAAATTAAAATAACATATTTTGAATGAAGGTAAAGCCTCAATAAAGGTAAAAAATGTTGCACTGGAAATTAGAATTCTATACTTAGGAACTTTTAGCTAACATGGTGAAGGAATAGACTTTTTTAATGTTTCTATATTTAAGCCCTACAGGTTGTGTTCACAAAATACCCCCACCTGCTTCCAAACTTAATTTCTTGTCAAATATCTCAGTTTCATTTTCCTCCCCATTACAACAGGTATCCAAGGCAATACTGATAACCAATATAACCAGGGTAACATATTTGATTAATTAATATAAGTATTGAAGTTTCCATATTCAAGATAAGCCTTGAAAGTGTTCACTGCCTTAGCTTATCAGTTACCAGAGTGTCATCTCTCAGTTCAAAGTCAACTCTTAAATACATGTTCCAAGGTTATAGCTGGATAATTTAAGGCTCTCTTTGTAGTAAGAGCAATGATAAGTTTGGTCAGTAAAGAGTACAGAGAGATCACTTAATGAAAAGGAAGATTGTCTTCCTTTTTCTGTCCTTTTCCTATTTCTGCTGTATGATTTGGTTGCATAAAGCTGTCCAGTGGACTCATGACTCACCCATGTCCATGTCAAGACTAAGTTCCTTTGGTGGCTATTCAGCTCTGTCATGATTCTATAATCACTGTACCATGTTCCTGCCAACATAGCCATCTTACACACTAGTCCAAGTATTTTCAGTGACATTCTTCACTCTTCATTGTGGGTGTTCTCCAAACTTTATCATCTGTTTCCCAGACAGTTTTTGCTATTATACCATCAATCATTCACTGTGGGGCATCTCACCACCCCCAACAATGTCTGAACTACAGTTTCAAAGGGGCTTTCTGTCTAGTCTTTTCCTCTTTGAATATTTCCCCAGGTATACAAAATAGGTTAAAATTCTCCTTATGTCTTACAGTTATACAATCAAGGATTGATAACTATTCATATTGGATATCATTTCTATTTAGTAATTTAAAACAAGAATTTAAAGACCAATAAAAACATTAGTGGTGAAGTAGTAATCTGAAATACAAATGCTGAAGTTATAGGTGTAGAGGATTATTCTACTATAGATATTTTTGCAGTGATAAAGGCTAAATTCCATTGCTTTTGAATTTGTGGCTAAAAAAAGAATGATGCTATAAATAGTCTTAATACAAGTAAAGAACCTACCTAAAATCATGTCTAACAATAACAAACCAATTACAAAAAACACTTCTATGACACATATCTGTAAAAGTGGTAAAAAATAAAGTATAAATTCTCAAAAGGGAAAGGGAATGTGCCATGCCTATATTTATATTTATTAGTAGTATTTATTCTAACAAGAGCTGTGAAGAGACCAAGGTTTTAAGGTACTTATATAAATCATTACCAGGTTTAAAATTGCTAGCTAGGTTTTGTGTAGATACTGTGCTTTTCATTTTTATCCATCAGTGATGGGTTCTTTTTAGAAAAACACAGTACAATTTTTGAACTCATCATTGACTGTGCTCGAAAATGGAACTCTGGGATCATCTTGCTACTATTTCCCTGTATGGTTGACTTTTTTATTCATGAAGCTCTCATGCTAAGAATCTTCAACTATTTGCTACCACTTGAAAACCAATTAAAAATCCCTGCATATATTTCTCCATAAGTCATTTGCAAATGACACTGTGTGGGAGAGTATTTTACAAGCTTTGGCAGTAGTGTGTGTGTGTGTGTGTTTATTAAAAAACATAAATTCTCTGAAAGACCCAACATACTCCTAGGGAAAAGCCACTGCTAAAACACTTCAAAAATCCTTGCAGTTGACTAGAAATGACATTTAAACTAAAGGCCTAGAGAGATTTGACAATGCTCTCTCTAAAGCATTATGACAAGAATTCCTTTCTATGAATTTTATATGACTTTTCCCCAATCCTGACAGTTAGAGATAGATTCTATTACTGAGAAACACAGGCATGTCCTTTTAGCTCAAAATGAAAAGCCTACACATGGCTGATGGATAAATGTTTCTTCTCCTCTGTATTGAGGCTGTTTGAAGTTATTAACTCTCGGAATAAATATTCCTAGAATGTAAACAACTTTTTTTTCTCGTAGCAAATGTTGCCTGTGACAGGATGATATGGCAGAGATGGCTCTAATTCATAGACTATTCTGTAAATCAGGGCTCCAGATAGGAATAAAACAAAACTAAAACTGATTTGAAGTAACATATTATTCATGCTTTCTCCAAATTTTCACATTTTTCACATGTCTTGAAGTTCAGAGTGATTCAATTAACCAAGAAAGGCAAATAAAAAATATGAGAAAGAAAACGAACTATACTCAGAATATATAAACTGAGAATGTAAATGCCCATGAGAATTTTCTTTTGCTATTGCTTTTGTAATAGGAGTATTTTTACCTCATACAAAATTTCTGGAGCAATTCCTGTTAAATAATGGCATGCACAGAATGGCATCATTTGTCTCAATTGTGCACAAGGACATTTTGTCATGAAATGGTTTTACTGGTTCTACCACTGTGAACATAAATAATTGAGATAGTAAAATAGTAGAATGTGTCCACATTCTGAGGAATCTCTGTGGTGTCAGAATGCTTCCTGTCTTAAAGATAACTTTTCAGGGATCATACTTGTTCCTTGTCTTCAATCTGGCATGAATTGAGAAGTGTTAATTTTTCAATGTCATTTCCAGAAATTACAGTCAAAAAGACTGAAATTTACTTGAGGAATTATACTCAAGTAGCTAAAAATACTTTATTTTAAAGGTTTCTAGAGAGTGTGGTTACTGTTTTTCAGTCACTTTTAGAAATAGCTTTTGATGATTTTCAAGTGGGTCACAGTATAATAAATAGTGGAGATAACCAAATTTTGCAATCAAAAACTTGTAATTATTCAACAATTAAAACAGTGTATTCCAAGTACTCTCTTAATTACCAGTATTTCCAATGTTTTCAAGTGAACTTGAAATCTTAAAGATTTATATATTTTCAAAGGTAGTATAACAAATGGTAATGACTGTCAACGTAGTGAATTATGCCCATCCATTTCTGAAACTAAATTATTAGTAAAGCACTTTGAAAATTGAAGACCAGAATCCAGCCTGTTTACAAATGGATATGTTAAAGTTTCATATAAATAACTAGTTAAGATTGAATTCAAGATATTTTATTTAATTGTCTGACAATGATAGTAATGCACACTTATAAAGGAATTTAAAATTCAGAATAATTCCATTTAAGTTGGACAGTGATAAGATCAAAACAAGACTGAATTTCCTAGAAAAATGGACAGTGCTTTTTCCTTCATTATTTACCGCGATTCTGCTTTTCATTTCCTCTTCCATGTGTGTCCATACATGGATGTGTGTGTGTGTGTGTGTGTGTGTGTGTGTGTGTGTGTGTGTGTGTGTGTGTGTTATGTGTGTTTATCTGTATACACACCACCATCTACATTTGGCTATCATAGGGAATATTGAAGGAGTTAGTTCTCTTTTCCTATAATGTGGATTCGTTGGACATTATTTAGGCCATCAGTCTTGCTGGTCAGTGCCTTTACTCACTGAGCCATCCCCCAAGCATTTTTCCACAGATTATAAAATGATGCTGAGTGGTTTATGTTTTCATTAGTTCCTCCAAACTTAACCATCAGAGTCTCATGGTTTAACATATTATACTTGAACCTGGAAAAAAAAGAAATATTATTCATTTAAGATGATTGATAAAAATTCTATATTGTAGCCTAGTATATTGCCCCTCCTACATAAGAACTCCTAAGAGCTCCAGTTTGAATAGGAGGCCATTCATGAGTCAGTTAACTTTCCTCGTGTCTGGGAGTTTTCAGTCACTAGTGTAAGTTAATGAGGCTGCACTATCTACTTCTCAGGTAAAGAGTTTTCTCCCAGCCTTTCTTACTCTGAGTATTTAATCATAGAGATATATGCATTAATCTCTCATTCCAAAAATATAAACCATTTTAAAAATTCTGCCACTGCTGGTTTACTGTGATGCTTACAATTGGTGTAGATGTAGATACAGAAGGAAACATTTGCAGATCCACAAATGGTTGGACAGGATAATTCAGCTGGGAATGGCTTGGATTAGTCAAAACTATCTTCAGGATAGGGGAGAGTGGGCAGCAAATTCAGAAATGTGTCATATGATAAACTGATTTTGAAGGGAAAATGAAGTTTAATGAAGCTAACATTCTGATACACACTCAATCTATTGGTTCTCTTCCCAGTAGTTCTCGACAAATTTAGCTTCCAAAATAATCAAACTCTTAAATTTTCAAGGTTTCATTTGATTGCACAGTTAATTAATAATTAAATGATATCCTGGATCTTAGTAGAGAGTGTCCCAGTATGTCTCTCAATGCCACAAATAGTCACCTAAAATGATTGGCAGGGGAAAGCTATTCTACATTCACAAAGGAATTGTTTAGAAGAGGCACAAAGGATCTTGGAGACAGAGGTCCATCCCCAGATGGCCTAGAGAACAATGACACCATTAACCTAATTATTTTGGTTGAGAGAGTATGAGAAATAATTTATATACCTCTAAACTCTTTTGGCCCAAAGGTTTATTTTCTCTCATTTCTTAACTTTGAACCAAATGTTCGGTTTGATTATCTTAAGAGGTAGGATGGTAGGGAATGTCATGAGGATATTAATATTGATCAGTGAGACAAATAAGATTAAAAGCTGCCTGAGACTTTTCAATGTGTAAAGACACAACAGGACAGTACTGTCTTTCAAACTCTTGCCAGATCCCAAATGTCAGCACCCTCATGATAGACTTTCTAGTTTCCTAAGTGCAAGAAGTGATATTCTGCTGTTAATAAGTTATCTAGTATAAGGAATTTATTGTGTTTTTTGTTATTTTTTGTTTTTTGTAGCAACCTGAATGGATAATTTGTTACAATCGCCTATTTTCTCTATCTTTTCCAGCTCTTCTCCACTGTAAATGAGTAAGCTGTGTAGAATTCAAGAAGGGCTGTAGGGACACAGGATGCAATGGTAAAGCATATGTCACCCTAAGGCATAAAGAAAAAGATGTGGACTCTACTTCCACAATGAAATAGTAAGCTAAGAGAGTATGTGGTCATGTTGTAGAAGACCAGTGGATTTGCCATGGAAAATGTGAAAAACATTTTGAGACAGAAGAGGAAGAGGAATGCTGCTGAATAAGAAAAAATAGTTAAATTCTTTCAATGTGATTAATTCAAAATAATTGACAATATAACTTCTTTTCTACCAACCACTTTGTGGAGATGGCTTACATCAGCTCCTTTGAAGAACGCTTAAAACTTAATAAAGTATTTGGAAAGAAGAAATGTTTGAGAAGTCACTGCAGCCTGTACACAAAAGACATTCATGGTGTTACTGGGAAGAGAAATTTGTCCTACCAAGACATTTTCAGAGAAGACAGGGTGTCATTAGAATCAGAAGGGATGACTGGTGACTTGATAATGTCACTCAACAAGAAGAAATGGAATGAGACATGATTAGGGTTTTCTACTAAGGTGTTTAAGTTGTTCCAGCTATGTATTCCTGGCAGTGAATACCATCCCATTTCACAGATACTGTGAAAGAAGATTCAGAATTCAATTCCAAATTAGAAGCTTTTCATTGGAGACTAAATCTTGCCAAAATTTAAATAATAAAACACCAGTTTCATTGCATTTTAAGTCAGGGTCTAACAGGAGGCAATTAAGGATAAATGAAAGAAGGAGGGTAGGTCCCTGATTTAATAGGATTGGTGTCCTTACAAGAAGAAAAAGTGGTATCTCTCCTGGTTAGGAGAAAGTCACAACAGGGCCAAAGAGAAAGGCTGTTCAGAGCAAATCACAGAGAGAAACCCCAGCATAAACTAGCACTTGTGTGAATTGGACATTGGATTTCCACCCCTGTTGGGACTGTGAGAACAATGATATGTCTCAGTCAACCAGCCATATAGTATTTTTTTTGCAAGCAGAATAAATCACAAGCAGCATTACAGCAGCATCACTTTTTGTATTCATCATTGGCCCCATGAGAATGCTCCATATTGTTTCCAGCATCAGCTTCTTTTGTCCCAATGATGATTATTACAAAGTGGCATTGAAGTCCCTGTGAACTTGAAAGTGTTAATGGGACTTCCAATATGGAAAGCAGTCAGGCACCATAAGTAAGAACATATTAGCCAAAGAAAATCATAGATGAGCAAGCATGTGACAACAGATAGGATGACTAGTAAAGTCAGCATAGGGTAATAAACATGTACTACTTATCAACAACTGAAGAGAAAGATCATGAAATTACCTCCCAGCTTCTACGCAGCAGGCTTTCTTTTAGGCTGCCAACTAGTTCCCAAATCATGACAAGGAGACTTGTTATTAGTTATTATTCTGAGCCTTAGCTTATGCTCATTTCTTGCTAGCTCTTATAACAACCTGTTTCTCTTCATCTAGGTTTTGCCTCAGGCCTTTTTACCTTCCTCTGTTTCTGTATATCTTTCTTTGATGCCTCTGCTGTCTGTCTGCCTGGAAGCTGCCTGACTTCTGACCCTGGCCATGTCTCTCTCTTTCTCTCCAATTCTCTTCTTCTCTCACGCCTAGATTTCTCCTCCTACTGATGCTGTCTGTCTTCCAGGCCAGCCTATCCTTCCTCTACCTAACTATTGTACCATCTACTTTTTATTAACAAATTGAGTGCCTTAGGCAGGCAAGGTGAAGTAAATACAAAGCATCTTTACATTATGAACAAAGGCAGCAGAAAAAAATGTAACACATCTTTACATAGATAAATGGTATTCCACAACACTTCAATTATGCATTAAATCTTCCCTCCAACTCCATCATACCTTTAAGACCCATGATGCTTCCTCTCATGTATTTTAAATATATATTAGAATATCTTTTCTAAATTCACTCCATTCTGCAACTCAATTCTCTTTACTATATTATATATATATATATATATATATATATACATATATACATATATATATGTATATATATATTGCATAATGGGCAATAATTTTTCTCTCCATCATCTTACAAACCTTTACTTGGGCATTTTCTCCCATCGCTCTACAATGATTTGCTTCTTAAATGTATAAATAGCCTCTATTATTGACAATTTCTTCAGTCTTCAGTCCTGGTTTTACTTGACTCATCTACAGCATATATCAGGGTTTAATGTGGGAAATTACCAATACAGAGCCAGGTGAAAATACAAGGGAATTTAATACAGAAAAGCCTTACTTACAGAGCAATCTAGCCAGCTGGCAGGCAGCAGTAAGTACAGCAAGCCAAAGATGAAAGCTAAAGCATCCTGCCACCTAAGCGTCCCTCACTCTATGTCACCCTGACCATGCCCTCGCAGGCGTGGTCAGGCACACCTGTAGCCAGCCCCTAAACAGGCATGGCTACAGTATCCCCTACAATCCCCCTTTAGTCTAAAAGAGGATTAAAACTTAACAATGTAAAGTATCTAAAATTAACAATCATAAAGGCAAAATATAAGAAGACACAACAATCTGCTTATGTCACATCCTAACTATCTATTTTAACTAAACCCTAAAGTCATCTGAAAGAGGTTTCCAAGCCAGAACACCTCCTTCCAATCCCAACCATAAACAATAGGAAGCTATCCTTAACTAGGGAAATACACTACCCTAAGTGACAACAATGGGGGAAAGGGGGTGAAGCATCCTTCAAGTTACTTCCTGCTGAAATGGGACAATGATAGCCTTGTGGGGTCCTGTAAGAAGAAAATGTTAGTATAGTGAAAGTCTTGAATGGATTGTATCCAGTCCATGTTAGATGGGATTAGCTTGATTGAAGATCTCGCTTTAAACCCTCAACTTGATTGAAGTCAGTACCCTAAGCTCTGGCCGGAGTGTCCATTGAAATAAAGTTGGATCCAGTGCAGTCTAGGAGGTGTCACCCATTTTCTTTCCGAGGTGTTTAGGGATTGGTGTCAGGCAGGTCTTCTTTGGCTGTGTGGGACTCAAACATAAACAGCAGAGAAATGTTTGCTTGTGTATGTACGCATACTGGGAAAGGCAACCATGGGAGAATAGTAATTATGAGAGGGTGTCTACCTTGAAAGAAAGATCCAAGAAAAGACAAAGACATTCCCCAAATTCTTCTCTTATTTTGTATTACATCAATTGGTCTCTTGATACAATACAGAAACTCTAAAGTTAAACAACATTCTTGGATTTTAGAGGAGGAAAGACAAATCTACCTCTAAATCCAGGATTGGATTAATTGAATAGGAACTAGGAAATAAAGAGAAATAGAGTTCTACAAGAGACAGCTGTAAAGTTTACAGTATGGCACATTCCTTTTGTTTGACGGTTATACTTACCTTCTCTTCTTAAGTATCTACCCATGAAGTGGCCTTTGACTCCTGGAGATGAGTTTTCCTGTGAAGATAAAAGCAAAACATACCCCCTTTCCTTTGGGAGGTTTCTATTTAGCTTATGAGATCTACCTTAGTAGAATCCCTGTCATTTCTCCTCGTCAAGAGGTTTTTCCTTTTCAACTCGAATCTTGATCAACTTTGATGGTATCCAAAGTTTTTCTTCTCCTGTGGAAACCAATGGAAAACCTCTAGCCCATCATCACACATGTCCTGGTTTCCATACTGAGGTTAGCACATCTTTGAAGTATACCAGCTGATTGAGTTCAGCAGTTTTTTCCATAGTCCAGTGTCCTTCTGCAACTGTTTGTCTTTTTCATTAGCATTAAGAAAGTTTAGTGTTAATAAAGCATTATGCAACCTATGTTTGGGGGGTTTAGTCTTCCAAGATTGTGTGTGGAGCATCTCCTTAAGTGTTCTATTAGATCTCTCAACCACTGTTTGTCCTGCAAGATTGTGTGGTATACCAGTGACATGCTTACAGATCTTTTAAACTGAAATACATAATTAAATACAAGTTATATAGTCACATATAATCATCAGAACTTATAATTAGGTTAGTTAGGTTTTCTAGATATGCAGAGATGTATTTGAGATGGATAGGTATTCTTCAAATCTTTCAAAGACAGACAGAATGTATGGCATTGGTGGGTTTAGGGTTTTTTCTTGGCAATGAGACACAACTGCTCCTGGCACACCAATTACATCAGAAAGGAGGATGGTCATCGAAGAAACTCGTTATGGAGTTTGCTTTCAACATGGCAAGATTAGCCATTTGGGCAAGAAACTGCTCTTGCCTGGACTGTTTTTTGCTGTATAAACTGAACATGCAGGATCCACAAGAAAATGACTGCTGAGCTTACAAAACAAGACAATACTAAAGGGTTCCTGTGGAAATAGAGACGTGTGCCAGACACACTATGGCCTATGGGCTGAGGGTGGATGCCCCAACGTTACAGAGGAACTTTTGGTGACTGTCCAGGTAGTGAGATGTCTCTGTCAATTTTAGAGTTTATATATTATCCTTCTGTGGTCTTTGATAGAGTTGAAGACAGATAGTTATGGTTATAGTTTTCTTCAGTTATTATAAAAGATATGTTATCCTTTTTATTTAGACAGAAAAGAGGAGATGATGGGGATGTAATTCTGTGTATGTTCATCTTATTGATTATTGAATAAAGAACTGATTGGCCAATGAGGCAGCAACTTAGACGGGACTAGGAATTAAGGAGGATTCTGGGACATGTAGAAAAGTAGTAGTGATCCAGGCAGGAAGTGACATAGCAGGGAGACTCATATTTAAGCAAGGACAAGCAGGAAGTGGTCCCTTTTCCCCTTCGCTCTTCCTCCTGCTGTCTGCTCAGAGCCACCATGTGATCCTGGGGATGAGGACACTAACAGAAGGCATCCGATAAGATAAGTCTTATAAAATATATAGATTTATGATAATTATGAGTGAGCTAGCAGATGAGAAATCCTAGTCATTGGCCAACCAGCATTTGTACCTAATATAAGTCTCTGTATTATTTTGTCCATCCATGTGGTGGGCAGAACTCAATCAGGTGGCCGAAAGATTTATCATAATAAGGATTCATTCCAATTGTCTTTTTTATCCCCTTGGTGCTTTTCCTTACCAGTTTCTCATTTTTCTTCTACTTTCCTAGGTCTTCAAAATTTGAGTACTCTAAATGCTTAATTCTTACCCAGTTCTTATTTTCTTCTTTGTAGCTGCTTATATAGTGGTTTCATAGAGTCAGTGGATATATAGCATGTGGATGTTGATGTCTAATGTTGCATCTGACATAGAGAAATCTTTTGTACCTTAGACAGCTAAGCCCACTGTATCCCATCACTGGTGCTTCAAGCCCTAGTAATGTACATCACAAACTGAACATATTCAAAATAGAAAACCCTTCAAACCATTTTCATCCACAGACCTTCCCAAAGTCATGCATCTTCAATTTATTCAATGAGATCCCATCAAGTCATCTTTGTCTCCAATGCTTGGTTACATGGTTTTCACTTAATATACTAAAAAGTAGATTTAATTAGCATGAAAATAAACAATTTTCTAGACTCCATGACCAACCAAGCTTCCACTGAAGTGTTTTGACTTAGCTTCATATTCATCCATTTGATTGTATTTCCCCCAACTAAAATAAATTCCCCAAAAATGTCTACTATTATTTTCCTCTCATAATTCATTGAAAGAAGCAGAAAATTTTCTTAAATAACAGAAGAGTAATAAAGAGAAATATAAGGATATATCATCTAGATGGAGCCTGTGGGAAGCCTTGGGCTTAATCCTCAATGAAGCATATACTCTAACACATGTACCTTTGAGGGCACACACTCAGAGAGAAGGGGAAGGATGTGAGAATGAGAAAGGAACATATATGTATGGTTATGGTAGACAAAGGAGTACCTTTATTGTCTCAACAAAATGGGAAATGTTGTTGTTAGGTGAGAGAGGTTGGTAAGCATGGGGCATAATGGAAATGAGAAATCATGTAGCTATTTAAGAAATGAAAACTTAATTATTGCCCTTATTATTGCTTCCCATCATTTTCACTTTTCTCCTACTCTCTCTCTCCCTCGCTCTATTTTGATAAAAGTAAATTGAAAATTTAGATGTTTTAATAACTTATCTGTGACCAGTGTCTATAGCCTTGGACATGTTTTCCCAAGTTAAACAGTACTTTCTATTCTCAAAAGAAAATTTATCAAAGTTAAAAGTAAGGGGTCAAAACACAAATGAACTTGAAGCAGAGGATAATGGTGCTTTTGACCCAGAGCCATGCTGAAATGCAATGAAAACTGGTTATGAATTACCACTGTGGTACCAGCCCTTAAACCATGACCTGCTGGTACACAGGATGTTGGCAACTGAACCGTGGCAACAAGGTAATTTTCTAGCAGAGAGTCAGTCACATATTAAAAGGTCTTAGGCCTTCGCTGTACAGCTGTACTCATAACGATCTGAAAGTTCTGCACAGATGGCAAACATTGCAGAATGTGAAAAGGTTGCAAAGAGACTCTTCCAGAGAAATCTTACATTTCAAAACTGTAAGTTGAGACTCAGACATTCTCGGAGCTTTATATTCTGTTTATTTGGGGCATAAGTTATGGTGTTCCTTTAAATTGCATTTCAATTTTTTGTGGATTTGCTTATAAAATTATTCTAAATCACACACTATAACAAAAGATATTTTAAAAGCATAATTATACATACATGAAAACTGATAAGCATGTGCATACACACACACACACACACACACACACATATATGCTTATATATACAATTTAACAAATATACATATCATAAGCAATTGTTCCTGAGATAAACATAAATCTAAAATTTCCTCTCATTTTGAGTTTTTATGTGTTTATTTTATTGGGAATTTTCTTAATTTCTATCAATTATATTACTTTGCTTCTCTATTTTTCATGTATTTTTGAGACATTATTGTAGGATTATTGTAGGGGATAGTGTAAGCCACATCTGCAAAAGCTGGCTACAGGTGTGCCTGACCATGCCTGTCAGGGCATGGTCAAGGTGAGGTCAGGATGATGTGTGATAGGGTTTTAAGGGATGGACAAGGCACATGGGAGCCCTTCTTTCTGGCCTCCCTGCCTTGCTGCCCCTAGCATGCTATGGCTTGCATTTGGCTGGTGCTTTTCTAATAAAGGATATCTTAATTCCACAGGTTACAAAGCTCTGTCATTCATTACATTGTCATTGCCAATGTATAAATCTGTATATTAAGCTTTCCAATATATATTGAATGTACAGTTAAAATAAAACTTTATTCCTTCTTGTGTCATTTTTCCATTTTATTTTCTTATTCATCTCAGAAATTAATCTAGAAAAATTAACCTCATAATTATACATCAGATAGTCCCAATAAATAATAAAATGATATGTGTATAAGAAGGTGTCCTAACAGGTATATTTTAAAATAGAATTAAATCTACTCATAAAAATTAATTATTATATTGTGTGGCTTGCTTTCATTTTGTCACGTCAAGAAACAGAAAGCATAGGCCAGAATCTGATGGATATAATCTTCAAGGCCCATCTCTAGTAGGCCACTTATCTTAGCTAAACCTCATATTCCAAAGACGCTCAATACTATCAATGGTATGATGAAAGAATAAGATAACTACATCATCTGAATAAAACACAGGGAAAAATCTGAATAAATATATCGTATGGTCTTTGATAAATGGGGAAATGCCATTGTTTCTATATTGAATGTAAATTGGTGTCTCCACAGGCTTATGTGTCTGAATGTTAAATTCTCGATGGAGGCCATGATTTAGGGAGTTTTGAGCGTCTTTAAACATTATTCTCCTTTTTATTCTATTTTTGAATTGGAACTTGAACCAAGATCCTTATGTATGCTGAGCAACTGCATTACCTCTGAATACAAGTTCAGCTTTGGTTTACTAGAGATATGGTCTTTCTATGAACACAAAATTGGATTTGTATGCTCATTGTAGCCCTAGTGGCTCAAGTTATGGATCTCATGCCTCAGCCATATCCAGCCTTCATCTCCTTAGTCATTGTAGTTTTACATGAATTTGAATAATAAATGTTATATAATTAACTCACTGTAGTATTGTGTTGGTCATTCTCAACCATTTTGCCAATGTTTAAAGAAGTTGAAACTAGGTTTTCAATAGCCCAAAATAACTCACTAACTTTTTAACTTAATTCACTTTGACTCTATAGAATGATTTTAGAAGAAATGACATCTTGATAATATGAAGTTTTCTATTCATCAATATGTAGCATTTTCAGTAATTATTCAGCAATTTAATTTTTCACTATTACGAAGTTATTTCTCAAGTAGAATTTACTGATTTTTTTGGATTTGTATATATTTTATAAGTTTGTTTACTAACACTAATGGCAAATTTTAATATAAATGGTTAATAATTTCACACTATGATTGTGGACTCAAAGAAGAATTATTTTTGGTAAAAGCTTATTCCTAAACCTGTGGTGGTTTAGCAAGATGATAAACCATTGAGATGTGGACTCAGTGTGAGGAAGTTGGGGCATATCAGGCATGTCCTTGTGAGGTATCTGGAATTCCCCCAACTATAATAAAGTCTTCCTTGATCAAGCTTTCCTACTACAATATTGTTCCATCCAGACTCAAAACAATGGACTAACTGATCATGAACTAAATCTCTGAACTTGATACAAAATAAATCTTGCCCTTTCTAAGTTCATGCTTTTTCAAAGTAGGAAAATGTTACATTTATAGATAATTATAGCTATGTTCTTAGGATGCTATTGCAAATACCAAAGATCTGGGGACTTACAATAATAGACATTTATTATCTTATAGTTATTGATACCAGGAAAATCAATTCAAACTGCAAGCGCCACAATCCCCTAGAAAGAGCAAGTGAAGGACTATTCCAAGAAACTTTGGACATTCAAATATTGATAATATCATCTATCATTACTTTCATGTCCATAAGATGAGCAATAAAGGCCCATGTCTTAATACCGATATCAATAATTACTGTATCATTTTTCTTGTTAGCCTGTCTCTGGGTGTATCAATTTAATACATGTTTTCAAAGAGAAAGCTTTTAACTATTTATTGACTTTCTCTATTACTTTTTGTTAATTATTTTTAATGCCTATTTATTTTTCTTGTTATTGTAGGCTTACATTTATACTCTTTAATTGTCTAATATTAACATATTTATTAAATCACTAGATATTTAGATAGAGGCAACACTGATTTTCTTTTACTCTTTTCTTTTTCTGTCGTTTTTAAGTTAAATTTTAACTTTAGTTTTTATTTCCTTGAATGAAACCCTTCCTATATAGCCCAAGTAACTTTAACTTTAAGGTTCATTTTGTCTATGAAGCTCAAGAATTTTTCACCCTTGACAAATAAAGTATAATAAAACTTATCCTAATTATGAAGCTTATATGAAGTATTTTATAGTATTACACATGAAAAATTTCTATCAAAAATTAATTTTAGAGCCTAATTTGAACTCAATAAAATATCTTCAATAGAATGTCAAAAAGAAACAAAAAAGATTTAAAATTATTCAAATATGTATTGGGGTAAAATAACTGTGTTTTGATGTCAAATGTTGATTTTATCAAATAAAAAGTAAAATACCATTTTAGAGGGCATCAATAGCAACTGAAATAGACATGAATTTAAAGGGCCAACTCTATAAGCAAAAGTGGCAGATTTATAATATGTGAAGAAGTGTCAATAATAATTTAAGAAAAAAAATAAAATAAAATTTTTCCTGATAACCTATCCTTCATTAAATGATTTCGTGGTTCATGCTGTTAATCTATGAGTGTGTTAGTTTATGGATAGTCAATGAGGCACCAAAGGAGTGATGCAGAGCTTATTCCAGGACTCATAATCCCTATGCCATGCCCTGTTTCTATTGTGATGTTGGAATAGAGATTAAGTTTCTAATATTTCAGTTTTGCCTCTTTGTGATGATAGAAGTATGGAGATCCTCTCAAGACAGTTTTAAATATTTCCTAAGTAGCTTAAACAAAATATTAGATTAAACTTGACAATTGTCTAAAGGAAGAGTAAATTCATTGCATGATGGCTCTGTGCATATAAGAGTGGGGAGAAGGTGAGAATCAAGACAAAATATTAAATAAACAAATAAATCTTATTCCAGGAAGCAAAATAGAACAATGAAGATGAATATAAATATTTTCAATAGGAATAAAACAAGGTATTTTCTTGAAATTTGATTTCTCGACTGATAATAACTTCAAAGTTTAGGAATATTACTGGATAAAAAGTCTAACAAATTGAATAAGAACCTAAAGCACAGAGGAACTACTCAGTTCAGAGAATTTCTAAAATATACAAGGAGCTCAAGAAGCTAGCCACCAAAATACCATACAATGAAATTAAAAAGTGGGGTACAGAACTAAACAGAGATTTTTCAACAGAGGAATCTGAAATGGCTGAAAGACACTTAAGAAAGTGCTCAAAATCCTTGGCCATCAGAGAAATGCAACTCAAAACAACTCTGAGATACCACCTCACACCTGTCAGAATGGCTAAAATTAAAAATACCAATGACAACCTATGCTGGAGAGGATGCGGAGAAGAAGGAACACTCCTCCTTTGCTGGTGGGAGTGTGAACTTGTAAGACCACTTTGGAAATCAGTATGGCGGTTGCTCAGAAAAATGGGAATCAATCTAACGCAAGATCCAGCCATTCTTCTCTTGGGTATATACCCAAATACTGCATGTCCATACAACAAAGACATATGTTCAACCATGTTCATAGCAGCATTATTTGTAATTGCCAGAACCCGGAAGCAACCTAGATGCCCCTCAACTGAAGAATGGAAAGAGAAAATTTGGTATATTTATACAATCGAGTACTCGTCAGCAGAAAAATGCAATGGAATCTTGAAATTCACAGGCAAATGGATGGAACTAGAAGAAACCATCCTGAGTGAGGTAACCCAATCACAAAAAGACAAACATGGTATGTACTCACTCATATATGATTTTTAGACATAGAGCAAAGGTTTACCAGCCTATAATCCTCTTCCCCAAAGAAACTAGAAATCATGAATGATAAATGGACCCCAGGAATGGGAAGTGGCATGAACTCCCGAGCTAATTGAGAGCATGAGGGTAGGGGAGTGGGTGCTGCCACAATAAGAGCACAAGAAGAAGAGTAGAGGAGAAGAAATGGAGGAGCAGAAATATTGAGTTGGGGGAAGAATAGAGGAAAGAGAGCAGGATGAGAGATACTATATCAGAGGGAGCCAATATAGGTCCAAGAAGAGATCTGGAACTAGGAAGATCTCCAGAGACCTACAAGGATGACACGATCTGATAGTCCGGGCAGTGGAGGAGAGGATGGCCTAGAAGCCCTTCCCCTAGAATGAGATTGATGACTACTCTCTATGCTATCCTAGAGTCCTCATCCAGTGGCTGATGGAAGCAGAGACAGACATCCACAGAAATACACTGAGCTGAAATATGGAACCTAGTTGAAGAGAGTGGGGAATAAAGAACGAAAGGGTCTGTACCAGGTTGGAGAAACCCACAGTAACAGTTGGCCTGAAAAAGGGAAACATATCGACCCCAGATGCTCTTTGTGAGGCCAGTATGGGACTAATCCAGCCCCCTGATCATGGATGCCAATGGGGAGGCCGCTGCACTCCTGGGAGCCTCCGGAGGTGGACTGGCGTTTTGCCCTGGTGTGTTGGGGGGACTTCGAGAGCCCATCCTACTTGAAGGGATGCGCTCTGTCTCTGAACACACGGGGAGGGGCCTAGGCCCAGCACAGGAAGATTTGGTGGACTTGGTGGAGCCCCGGTTGGGAGCCCTACCCTGCCTGGGGAGTGGTGGGTGGATGGGGTGGGGGGTAGGTTGGAGGTGGGGAGAAGGAATGGGGGTGAGGGGAGGGAGAGGGAGAGGGGAATTACATGTGAAACAAGCCTGTTTCCTAACTTGAATTAATAATAATAATAATAATAATAATAATAATAATAATAATAATAAAAAGAGAAAAAAATATTTTCAATAGGAATAAAACAAGGTATTTTCTTGAAATTTGATTTCTCGGCTGATAATAACTTCAAAGTTTAGGAATATTACTGGATAAAAAGTCTAACAAATTGAATAAGAACCTAAAGCACAGAGGAACTACTCAGTTCAGAGAATACTAGCTTTATAATTAGGGGCACAGTACTCATGAATGAAGGCCTGGCCAATAGTGTATAGTAAGCTAAAATATTGCCTTGCCCCTCCTCATAACAAACTAAGTTATCACTTGAGTGTGCTACATCATTTAACATAAATTCTGCTTCTGAGGCCAGACACAATTAATGTACATTCTCAGGCTCTTTCCCTGAGGAATCTGAGTGGAGGTAAGAGATGATGGCTTAAGAAGTAGTATTTTATGATTTTAATAGTGACTGATTGGTTGGTTGATTGATTGACTTTAGCCATTGTATTGACCCTAAGCTCCGACACATTGTGGCAAGTTCTCCATCAGTGAGGTATATTGCTACCTTTCAAATTTATGCTACCGACAGAGGGTTCATTAATCTCCTAGGCTAACCTGAATAGGCCAGGAGAACTTTGGATTCTCAATCTGCCAAGGTAGTCTCCCATGGGCATGTGCCCATGTCACAAGTCCTGACTGTAGGTAGAATCAATGAATATTCAGACTCATGTCAGTGACTTCTTCTGTTCACACATTTTCATAGGGGACCCTTTTAGCCACCAGAGTCACAATTGCAGGCTTATGTGTTACTCCAGTAATGCCATCTCCCTTTGCCTGTTTTCTTTTCTGAAAAGCTCACTCTCCATATTCATGTTTACCCAAGTAAACAAAATTTCTCCCTATTTTCTATGGATCAGTCATCTTCCTCTTACACTTATTTATTCTTTTTTTTTTTACCTCTCAGCTTCTTTTTATTTACATTAGAAACAAGCTTGTTTTGCAAGTCAATCCCAGTTCCCTCTCCCTCTCCTCCTCCCCTGCCACCCGCCTAACCCCTATCCCAAGCCATCACATTTCTGCTCCCCAGAGAGTGTGAGGCCTTCCATGGTGATCTTCAAAGTCTGTCATATCATTTGGAGCAGGGCTTAGGCCCTCCCCAGTGTGTCTAGGTTGAGACAGTATCCCTCTATGTGAAATGGGCTCCCAAAGTCCATTTGTATACTAGGGATCAATACCGATTCATTAGCAGAGGCCTCATAGATTGCCAAGGCCTTACTGAACATAAAGAATAAATAAGTGATCCAAGCAACCACAAGTCTGCTGATATCATTTATTTATTCTTTATAGTCAGTAAATTTTATAATATTTGAATTTTGCATTAATGAAGTTTACTGTTAAAGACTTTGGCTTATATTTCTCTTTCTTAACTTCAAGATCTGAAATCTGTTGACAGCTAACAATATGCTAAGAATGCTTTCTATTATCTCATTTGCTATCAATAAGACAATTCACTAGCTATATACTTGGAGATACGCAAAGGCCAATGGCTCTTGAAGTCAGAATACAGCAGGGGGAGCATGAGGGCTTAGAAGGGTTTGTCCATGTACCCAGGCTGTCTGCATTGGTAGCTGGCACCCATCCATAGGAGTAACATGTTTCTTTCTCATGAAAAAAGGCAGTAGTGCATGTTGAAGCACAAAAATTGCCAGTAAAGTTCCTAGGTAGCTCAGAGGCTAGGATTAAGAATGGTTTCTTCTTGAATGCTCGCTTTTAAAAAGAGATGGCTCTCAGCCCTGGAAGAGATTGTATAAGGTGCTAGAATTTGCCTCTAATAGTGGCAAAATTCTCTAAAGTTAATGTTGTCAGAAGGGAGTTGGACTTATCTGCCTATCAGCAGGATTTGTTTAAACAAATGTTAAACACTGACACCAGGAAGATTTTTCAGCATGAGGGGACTAGGCTACAGTCATCCTAGACAGTAGTTCTAACCCTGTGGGGCTTGACCCTTTGGGGACTCAAATGGCTTTTTCACAGGGATCCTCTAAAACCATTGGAAAACAGGTATTTACATTTCAATTCATTAACAGTAGCAAGTTTATAATTATAAAGTAGCAACAAAAATAATTTTATGGTTGTATGTCACCACAACATGGGGAACTAAATGTTTGCAGCAATAGGAAGGTTGAGAACTACTGTCCTAGAAAAGCTGGCTTTGAATGCCTCAAGCCTGACTGAAGTTTGATGAGGTCTATATAAGTGCCTAAATCAATCTGTAAGCCCCACCAGCCCAAGAGCCAAGTAACTTCCTGGAATGCTGGGAGTTGCAGTTTGTAGAAAATAACAAAGCCATTGGGAAATACAGGGGCCATATGGGTTTGTAAGTAAAAAGTCCCTACAAGATGTGTCTTGTGGCCACTCGCTGAGATTCTGGAGAGTGGCCCTGGGCAGAGATTGTCCTGGTGGGTATTTAATTAATGCATGTTTTGAATTTGACTCAAAATTATAGGACTTTTTTCTCTCTCACACTAGAATCTCAGGTTTAACAGTCTATTACTGTCAGGATTTGACTGGAGTCACCATGAGTCAAGAAAATTTTCAGAGTTCTCGCTCCCTTTATTTTAGATCACTAGTGGGCAAAGTAAATGATTTCCACATGCAGAAATATTCAGATGATACTTGAAAAGAAATATTTCTGCAAGAGCTTACACATCTATAGCTGGCATTTTTCACTACTTACTTTCACTGCACATTCTGTGTTACCTTTGCTCTCAGAAAGCAACTCTGTCCATAGCCCCTTTCTTTGTTTGAGACTGAACATTCCCTTCTTGAAGGATGTCATTCTTCAGTCTTCCCCAAACTTAGCTCTTACTTCCCACTGAATAACATCTCTGAAGGTACTGACAGTTTCCTTAGAAAATGCCTTGTGCTCTGGACCTGTTATTCATTCTCTATCATTTGAGGTCAGGATGACTTCCCTACTGAGGCAGAACCAATCACCCCAGTCATTGCCCCACATTTTCTTAAACAGGGATTCATGGCATGAAGAGCCCAGGGTACCTTTCTGGATTCTCACAATTCTATTTGAGAGAAGCATAGCTACACTGCCTGATAGAAGTTATCCACCACTGTAATTAGGACTCCTAAGCCAACAGAGCTTGAAGAAGAACAGATACTCTTAGTGTATCACATAGGTTAGGAGGGGCTACCTCTCCTGTTTACTGTTCTACATCCATATTGTCTAAAAAGTGACCTAGAATATTAAAATTAATAAAAATGTTCAAGTTATGATGAAAGTTACACTGGTTAGTTTTGACAACACAATGGTTTTTGCAAATGCAAGTGTTGGCAACCTTGGGAAATTACTGTAAACAAAATAAAACACACAGAGATAATATAAAATAAAATGAACATACCGAGTAAGCTGTCAAAAACTTTAAAATAGTGAGAAACTGTTGAGGTTTAAAACAAAAAAAGAGAGAAAAAAATCCAACACAAAACCTTGTTATTTGTAAATAAAAACCTGCAAAACTAAAACCAAGGTGTGAGAATGGAAAGGGAGGAATGGGGGAGGGGGCTATTATCAAACACAGAAGTATAGTAGTACTCCTGCCACACTGGTTCCTCTGGGATTCATAAGATAATATGAGAATATTATTATCAGCTCTATAATCATCAATTTGATAATAGTCACAATAGACCACTTTACTAAAAGAGATAAAATACCAAAACTCATTCAAGGAAATAACCTAGATAACAAGATATCAGTATAAATAAAAGAGTTTGAATTAATAATTAGCTACATTATAAAAATAATCTAAAAACATATAATGGGTCAAGGTAGTTTTGCTGGTAAAAAATTCAAAATATTTAATGGAGAAGTAATATTTAACAAAACTACCATGCTAAATATTTCAGGGAATTAGTGTCACCTGTACAATATGGGATGTCTTTAAAACAGAAGTGAAAGGAGAACTTCTCAATTTATTTCATAAGGACAGCAATGCTCTGATATCAAACTGGAAAAACAGAAACTATGAAAGATCACTCCAGCCCAGTATAAACCTAGAAGTTCCTGGTTAACTAAATACAGGAAAAAACAAAGCTATCAGTGTAAACATGAGATAAGGAATGCAAGGCTTGTTCAACACTGCTAATTCCATGATTACAAGTAAGAAAACAACTGATTTCCCAAAGGCTTACATGATTTATTGAATGACAAATGAAGATACCAGTCTGCTAAAGTGGGAAGATACAGTCAGACTTTCAGAATCTCATATGTACTCCCTGACATATTATATTTAGGAGGAAATGTAAGCTATCAAGAGACCCTTTGGCCACTCTACCAACCCAACCCTCCTTTGATTATCACTACTGCCCTGTATCCAATCTTCTTCCTAATCAAAGGCAATGCAGGAGAAAGATAACACATTTGAACATCTCAAAGCATCATTTTAGTGTCTTATACACAGAATATGGAATTTGCACTAAAACTTAAATACTTGTAGAAAATACTCAATAAGAATGCCTATATTCATAAAAACTAAAAATCATTCATTTTTAATATTATTATCATTTTTCATAGTTTTTATTATCTTAATTTTCATTTATCATTTTTGTAAGTAGATGTAGAATGATTATGTGATTGTTTAGCACATTCTCTCTTTTGAAGTTCTTAGCTGTTTATATCTATTAAGTTTCTGTAAGTCCTTGTTTCTGTAGTAAATCCCAAATGTAATACTTTTATCTTTACAAACAAAGCATGGACTCTCTTACCTCTGTCTTTTCTTCTTCATTTTTCTATACCTAAACAATAGGACTCAACAGCTTCTACTGAGAGCCTTCTAGAAAGTTTGTATAAATGATTATATTTACAGATAAAGCAGAAACCAGTAATGCTTCCTTGCATCAACTTTTACTAAGAGCATCAAGAAAGCAAATAATAACATTGGAAAAGCAGGGAGCAATTGATACCTCACATGTGACCTTCCAACTGATCATTGAACATGTTATTTGCTTCTGGCTAATGGAAGAAAATTATCTCTCACAGCAGGGAGAACTGGGGTACTAAAATATGTTCATTTTCTACCAGAAAAAAATTGCTTAACTTAGGTGACATTTACAGAAAAGCCACACATCATGAACTCATAGATTCTAGGATTGTTTACCACAATTTATTCTAAATCAAGGATACTCAACTAAGAAAATTGCATAGATAAAAAATCTCTCCCAAGGGAATAGTATTTGTATATCCAGCAGCATTGTAAATATCAACGTGTTTACTCAGAGAGTGCTATGTACTGCATTTATCTTTGTACTTCCAAATTATCACATAACAAAGCACATCAGACAGTGTTTGATTAAATGTTGCTTCTTCAACTCAGTACTCAGCTAGTGCCTCTCTGTCATCTCTTAGGAACATCTTACCATTTAGTGATGTAAAGGCAATATGTACAGCCAATAGAGGAATTTGCTTACCAACCTAGACTTTTGAAACACTGCTCTCATCCAACACTGTTATAGACACTACTTCTAACACTTTGACTTTTCATCCCAGCCCTTGCCTGTGAGTTCTCCACACAGTTTAGTGCATGTATCTTCATTACAGCCTTGCTTTGGAGCTGTGGTATCTTTAATCTCTCCATGTGAGATCAAGACAAAGAACCAGAAATAAATAGCCACAGTGTCCAATTCCTAAACTGTATCCCTTACCACCTGCTCAGTGTGGAAATTAAAACTCAAGACAAACTTTTCTCATAGGCCATCTTTTTTATTTTTTTATCATGTTGCCTCTAAGGACCTCTCCATGCAATAGGAAACTGTCAGTAGGCAACTGTTACTACAGTAAAAGATCTATGTGTAAATGAAAAAGAGCCATGTCTCTGGGAAAACTCTGTACACTGAGATTGCCTTATTTGATTATTCTTCCTGTCTAAAAGGTATGCTTTCCAGTAGGAGATGCATCTATCCTGGACTCCCACAGGTTAAATGTCCCCAGATATGTTGCCTTTCTAGCTTCAAGTTCTCCCTGTGACAGAGACCTTCTTTTAAATAGAGTGAATGCAGATGTGACCAATTGAAGATAAGGACTCCAGGGAACGGTTTTAACAGGTGGCTAGAACCCCCCATTTGAAGAGAGAATGCTTTGTGAAGGAACACAGCTAAGGAGTGCCATGACCACAGAAGCAAAGGTAATTATTTGTAGCTAGCTGCAAACTGCAGAGGGCTAAATACTCAATCCACCTACCAGAAGCCACAAGGAAAAATGGAATGATTCTGTACAAGGTCCAAGTGACAGTACAACAGCTCAGACAACCTCTTGACTTCAAAATTTTAGCCCACAGAAGTGTAAGAGGATAAATTTTCTGTTGTTTGAAGCTATCAAAAATTGTGATCATTTGTTGAATAGAGCTAGTAAGTTGGTGTGTAGACCAATAGAGCCGATATGCCCCTGAGACAATTCCACAGTGTTACAGAGGAACAAAATGTCAATAAGGATAAGAACTCTAAGTACAAAGTTCAGAGTTCTGAACTGGGTGCTCAAAGTTCAGACAGAACAAAAGCCTAAATTCATGGAAAATCCATTAGTTCACAGGAAGGCAAGGTTTTCCTGAAGGACAAGGAAAGACCCAAGTTATCCCTTTATTCAGCACCCAGTATCCCATACCTGTGAGAAGTTCTAGAGGTGCTGTCTCAAGCAATGGAGTGATTTCTAGCACCATAGAATCATAGATGGAATAAACCTAAAAAAACAACTGAGAAAGTCAGGTTGTTATTAGTATTTAGAGTATAATCAAATAACACCATCCTTTCCCAGAGAAGCATAAATAATCCATGCCTATTATCAGAGAGGAGGAATAAAGCCTGTTCATCTGTATGTATGGAAGAACTGAAAGCCAAAACTGTGCCCCAAACCTTAGTGATAATGAAGCAACAGCTACAGTAAGCCATCTATCATCTATATATCTTGTACACATGTGTGTGTATGTATTAGGGGGGAGAGGGAGGGAGAGATAAATGGATAGGTAGATGATAGGTAGGAGATAGATAGGTAGATAGATAAGGGAGAGATTAAGAGTATAGACAGTCTCAAATCAGATATCCGAAGGCTATTTACAGATGTATTGGTGACTTCTGCCAATGCTAGAACTTGGCTATTGTACACACATTACAGAAATATAGTACAACTATTGATTGATTTACTTTTGATTTGCCATTTAACATTAAATCTGATACATTTACAGAGCAATAGTACTGACCAGGGCTTCCTGGTAGGTGATTCAGATTAATCATGGCAGCAGCCATTCACAGAATTTGGCACTGTTTGTGTTTTGGTAAGCAAAACTGAGGGGATTTATTTTTGGCCATCTGCATCACTCTTTACTTGGACAACTAAATAAATCACTATAAAATCACATTGTCTAAATACTCGATGGGATTTTGTAACACTCAGATTTAGTGATTACCTGGTCTTATGTTTCCCCTGGGTTTTCTATTGTTGGTACTATCTCCTGCATGTTTTGATTGCAAGCATTTGAAGCACTCTGCCAGCCAGTTCCCATTTCATGACATAAAGCTGATCTGAGCAGGCAGAAACCACACCACTCAGCACTTTTAAGAAAATGAAACAATTTGCAAGTTCTTGAATGATAGATCACAATAAGGAAACGCAGCATACTGCACTTGGAAAATGAAGTTGCAGCAGTAACTAGGCTGAGAAATGCTCAGCCCATGCACACCTGATTGTGAGAGTCTTGGTTAGCAATGGCTACCTTGCTATCATTATGAACGACATTCATTGTGATCTCCAATTATCTATACACAGATATAATACATTCTTTGACAACCCATAAGCAGAAGGATTCTAACAGCCTGGTATGAAATATACACAAATATTTATAGCCATCTGGAAGTGTCAAGCCAGAAGAGATATAGCACATAACAAATTAATCTTTGAGGACAGCAGGTCAGGGATAGTGAGACGGTATGATAAGAATGAGAAACCATAATGCCTACAGGAGATGAAAAAAGCACTTTAAATAGAGAAAACATTCAATGAAAACATATTATGCTCACAGAAAGGATAATAGAGTTTAAAATTCTAAACTCAGCAAAATTTAGGAGCAAATTTATAAAAGCTGTTGTTTATGGTAAATTGTGCCAAACCCTAGTTTTATTGATCTATATATAAACACATGCCAGCCTAGCAACCAGTTCTTTACATTCATGTTTTATAAACAAAGGTGGAGGGTTTAGCATGATGCACCAGCTGGAAAATGAAGTCCCTGGCCACAAAGCCTGATGACCTGAGCTCAATTTCTAGGATGCACCTGGTAGAAGAAGATAACCACATAAAGCAAATTGTACTCTGACCTTCAAAAGGGGGGTCATGGAACATTTGCATGCAGATATATGTACGCACATACATGTAGACACACACACACACAAACACATACACATAAAATGTAATTTAGAGGTGGATCTGAAATTCTCAGGAGGCTGCTGAATGCTGGCTGAAACAGCAGGCACAACTTGCCCTAGAGTTGGGCAGGTGACTGAGTGTCTAAACTTATATTGCCCCAGAAAAGCAAGAGCCTGAATTTGAACACCAGTCCTACATAGAATTAGCCAGAATTTTGGTGTGCTCATAATATCACCACTGGGTTACTGGAGATAGGGAGATCCTGCCCCAGCCCACGGGGTTCTGGTAATTCGTGGGTCGCCAGGGGACTAAGCCTGAAAATAAATGGGCAAGAAAGAAAGAGTGAGACCAAGCAATGGTTGTCAAGGTCTGTTTATTGAACATAAGCAAGGAGTTTTTAAAGAGAAAGGAGGAAGTAAACAAAGAGGAAATAAGGGAGGGGGAAGAATGGGTGTTAAATGTCCTCAGGCCTGGGCAGGTGTCCTGGAATTTTCTTGTGGTTTATCTTGGAACACTAACCTAAGGCGTGGTGTGCTTGACTAAATTGGCGGTTTAGCATGGAGGTTGCCAAGCCTCTTGTAAAGGAGACTTTTATATCTGACCAGGCCTGGCTCCTGACAAGATCCAAGATGCTAGCTACCTGGCTATCCTAGCCTACTTGGTAAACTTTAAGCCAGATGAGAGACCTTGTCACATTAACAACAAAAGGTGCATAATACCTAAGGAATAATACATAAGGTCCTTGACCTCAAGGCTACACATTTACACTTGTGGACACAGGTGCATGCACTTATGCCATGAATGCACAGTCACACACATGTGTGTATACACACACACACACACACACACACACACACACACATTCACCTGCACACACGCACACTCACGAGATGAATATGAGTAAATATTTTAAAGCCACTAAATGATAGTGAGGCACTAATTTTTCTAATGCCTCAGAGTAAGAAGAACACTGGGACAACAGTGATTTATTTAAAACAAAAGTAGTATTTATTAGTGACAAAAAGACTCCTGACTCCATCATGAAGATAAAAATCGATGTTATAACTGTACTTTTGTCTTGTTCTCAGAATTTTGGTGCGATTTACATACAACATTGAAAGACTTGACAATATTCTCTTTTTTTTTTTTTTCAGTGGCGTTTCTATATTTATTTTTGGACAGTGATAGAAATCTTTTAAAATTTGTGTTATTCATTAATATCTTTTATGGTCATTTAATCTTTACCACTTTGAATGGCTTAAAGTCTCTATGAAAAGGTCACTTTAGTTTTCTGATTCTCCTGGGACTTACCTGTGATCTGCATGTAATTTCTTGTTCATTCAGTGAAATCTCTTGTTCTGCTAGATGCATCAGCTGCCCTCCTATCAGTACAGCACCACCCACCATCAATATCTACAATTGGATATACTCCTTAAATCTAGACTTGGATTAGAGATTTATGAAATGTCTAATTTAATCAAGTTCAGACATTCATGAAAAGAAAAAAAAAAAAAGACTTCAAAAGAAAAATACAGACATGGCTTTTGAACATGCCTGAGGATTAAAATGGTTCCCACTGGTAAAAAACCCTTCACTAACAGCAAGCATGTTAGTGAAGTTCACACCACTTTCAGAGAGTGAATATGTGTTTATAGAAACTACCAGCGACACTTTGGTTCTCCCAAGAATTCAGGAAACATTACCTAAAATCCTCAGCCATTGTTGAAGCCTCCTGCCTTTGTACCCACAGCAGAACCATTCTTATTGGTTTCATATTATTATTGTTACTAATTATCCAATGAGTTTCATAAGTGTGTATCCCTCAGTTAACACCACCCCCATGCCTGATAGATGCACTATAGCGATATCTTCAGTGGTTAGATGTCTTTATTGGTCAACAAACCTTTTCTACAAAGTGCTAAGTCATTTTCAGGAACTCTTTCCCTTATTATCACTGCTCAAATATATATTATAAGAGGGAATTGAAAGCAAATGAATATCTATATTCCTATAAAACGTTTTTACAAGAACTAGAAGCAGTGTAAAGATGAAAGTAACCCAAAATTTGATGGCTACTCTCTCAGTTTTAATATCTAATGTCTGTTGTTTAAAAGAGTATTGAAATGTACAATACTTCGTAACTTAGAGCAACACCTCATGTTTGGTCCATATTTTATGTATAGCTATTTAATTCTTATTTCCAACAAGTTTTTCATTTATTATTCCCTATCCTTCTTACCCATCCAAAATTTTTCACTTTTATTTATTGTGCATATAGTGATGCCTAATTTTGAAAAGGACCACCAAATGTTACTCTCTATCTGCTACAATGGTACATGTTTTTCCCCTTTACATACCAGTTTTCTTTATTGTTTAGAATAAATTTTAATTTAGGTCTTTGTAAAACATTTCATTGGTTTATATTTCCTTGAATAAGTGTTCAAATCACTTCCTTTGTATGTCCTTTATTGTGTCATTTTGCACTCCAGATGCTTGTCACTAGAGTTACACTCTCAATTAGTTCCTTCATAATTATGGAGGTCCTAAACTTTGGTGTCATATTATCACAATGTTTGGTGTAATAGATGCAGTTAAAGTAATTAATTCAACCATTTACTCAGTCATTTTGCAAATGTATATTGATGGTTTATTATGTAAATGCATGTTCAAGACATTAGAAATATATCAGTAGATACATTTCCATCCTCTCAAATTTTGAATTCCAATAGGAGGGATGCATAAATAACCAGGGACAAAATTCATCATATGTCATGCAGTGCCAACAATAAGGGTGTGATAGGGATAAGTACTGAACTACTACAGGAGGTTCCACATAGAGGAATACTACCTGAGCCAAAACACACTGGGGTGGACCTAGGTGTAGGGAGCCGTCCCTGCATTCTCCATTACAATGATGGTGCCTGCAGGCACTGAATGTAAATTATTTCGCAGGCGCTGGGTAATTTCCCATTTCCTTGATCTCTGCCTATCCCGTGGCTCATATGGCCT
This sequence comes from Cricetulus griseus, assembly GCF_003668045.3. Taxonomy (NCBI): domain Eukaryota; kingdom Metazoa; phylum Chordata; class Mammalia; order Rodentia; family Cricetidae; genus Cricetulus; species Cricetulus griseus. The sequence goes on along the minus strand of NC_048600.1, from coordinate 6,847,351 downwards.
GAGGAGCTGAAGCCATTCATAGGGTGACACGTCCCAGGAGGCTGCTGCCAGCCTTTATTAGGGGACGGGATTCTTGGCTCAGGGTCTCCGCTCTGGTAAGCTTATGCTCTCCTCTCTCAAGATGCATTAAAGCTTTCCTGCAGAAGGATCCAAGTGTCCTGTGTGATTCTTGCCAGCGAGAATATAGCGCGGGACATCTGGTGCCGAAACCCGGGAATTTGTTAACATCGCTGGCACTGCGGAGACCCCTCTAACGGGGCATATTCAGAACTGCAGGGTGGTAAATTCGGAGAGGTATGTCTCTTCTGGACTTTGGCTTGGGAATGTTGCTATTTTGGGAGGTTAGTGTAGAGGCTTCTGTGCTTTTACTAGGAGCCATTTTGACCTTTCTCACTGTTGTAGCAATCTTAAAGAAGTCCAGAATTACATGTCAGAAACCGAATGTAGTGAGAGATGGGGTGCACCCAACAATAAAATATAAGGAAAAAGGACCTCCCGGGATGTCTAGTGACAAGGGAGTATGTATAAGAAGAGAAACAGCAACAAATAAGGAAAAAGGACCTCCCGGGATGTCTAATGACAAGGGAGTGAGTAATTTGTTAGATGATTCTGTAAATAAGTTTAAAGCTTTAAATCTTGATAGCTCTGATGACTCTAAAAGCTCAAGAGATAAAGTTTTAGAGGAAACAGCTCAGCTAGGTAAAAAAGAAACAAAAAAAGGGGGGAGAGAAAATAGGGAATAACCGGTCACACCCTGGTAAATTTAAGAGACCTGTTAATCCAGCGGGTGTACTTCCATCAACACCCCCATTATTTGGTACCAACTCCTTTTTACCATTAGAGGAGCGGAGAAAATTACAGATGGCTTTCCCAGTCTTTGATAGGGGAAAAGGCCGTGCATGTTATTCAACACTTCTTGGAGGCCTGGAATGCCTGTGGCTTTAAAGCCTCATAAACATTAACGCTCGGGGCCATACTGCGGCCAAGTGCCACACCTCAAAACCTAAAAGGCCAAAGGAAATGGTAAAATGAAAAGATATCTTAACTGGTCTTTGGAGAGGCCCGGATCCTATTCTCATAAGATCCAGGGGAGCTATTTGTGTTTTTCCACAGGATGAAGAGAATCCCCTGTGGATCCCAGAAAGACTCACACAAAGAGCCCCTTCGGGCCTTCAAAAGTCAAAACTCCACCCTCTCCCCGGGAGTTGAGAGCCGCTATTATTATCCAGATTAACTCCTGTCCTTGACGGAGAGATTGTCATCGATTAATGGGTGGGGATGGGATTGTTTGGTACAGCCGTTTGCTGCGGATTGGTGTTACTTCTCTGGCTGGTCTGTAGGCTCAAGGCTCAAACTAAGAGAGACAAGATGGTTATCGCCCAAGCACTTATAGCTTTGAAATAAGGGGCTTCCACTGATATTTGGCTAACTATGCTTAAGCAATAGGCCATTTGGCTAACTATGCTTAAGCAATAGGCCGCCGGCCAGACAGCTCTTACACACCCTGAGCCTAGGCTCATTGCACAGGGTAGAATGTCTGGTTTGAGCAGCCCATGCGGGATGTTGAGCAAGGCATCGCACAGAGAGTTGCCAGTATGCAGGATTCTCTGGGAGGCATATTGTCCTGCATAAGGGTTGCCTGCCCGAGTCTCCCTTTCCCAGAAAAATGGCAGAGGACAGGTCGAGAGCGCTTCGGGTCAAGCTAACAGCCTGATGGCGACTCTTGTACACAGTCTTAATGTTTGATTGGGAAGGTACAACCTCTGCCTCTATCCCTCAACATATGGGTGACCTATTTGCTTGTAAAAATATAAAGCCTTATCATTAATTAATAAAAAAGGGGGATCTGTAGGGAGCCGTCCCTGCATTCTCCATTACAATGATGGTGCCTGCAGGCACTGAATGTAAATTATTTCGCAGGCGCTGGGTAATTTCCCATTTCCTTGATCTCTGCCTATCCCGTGGCTCATATGGCCTGAGGAGCTGAAGCCATTCATAGGGTGACACGTCCCAGGAGGCTGCTGCCAGCCTTTATTAGGGGATGGGATTCTTGGCTCGGGGTCTCCGCTCTGGTAAGCTTATGCTCTCCTCTCTCAAGATGCATTAAAGCTTTCCTGCAGAAGGATCCGAGTGTCCTGTGTGATTCTTGCCGGCGAGAATATAATGCGGGACACCTAGGCCCTATCCCAAAGGATATGATAGACTCTGATGACACCCTATGGAAGGCCTCACCCTCCCTGGGGAGCAGAAAGGATATGTGATAGGTAGGGCTTTAGGTGGGGGGTTGGTAGGGGAGGAGGTGAGGGAGAGGGAACTGGGATTGACATGTAAAATAATTTTGTTTCTAATTCAAATAAAAATTAAATTAAAAATTACTTAGATGAAAAAATAAGGGTGTGATAATAAAGAGTATTAGTCTACTGCTCTATATAGCAACTTACGTATGTCTATACATGAGTGAAAGTGTGAAATTAGCATTACCATAAAAATTAAGCAAATGAATGGACTACAGGGACAGGTGCATTTAAGTGCTCTGTGCTTTCTGCATAGGTTTGACTCATTGTCTTATTGTGTCTACTTCTTCTATATGAAGAAAGTCTTCAGTTCACAATTCTCAGGAAAACAATGTAGCCATGGCATTGAGTCTTCCTAGAAAGAAGCAGAGCCTTACCATTTCATCCTGCTAGAGAAATATTAAACTCTTCCCTCTGTAAGTGTCCCAGCCAGTAGCTCTTACTTATAGACCTTGCTCACCTTGAAGCAATTCTAATTCCTGCCTCCAGTCTACTGTCATAACACTTCTATAATCTGCTACTGTAACACTTAGTACATTGTTTTAAAGTGAATTACTTGTACATATCAGTCATTATGTAAGTATGTGAACTTGTCCAGAGCATAAGCTCCATCTTACTCACTTAGAAAGTGCACCAGCATCCTTGACACAGAGTCCCTATTACAAGTATATATGAAGTTAACTTGGTGATACACTCATTCTGATTTTTCTTTATACTCACCGTAACATTGGAGGAGAAAATAAAGAGTCAGGCAGGTTCTCTTCTGTTTTCATGCAAGGATATTTTGAAGTAATTGTTTAAGGAATGAATTTTTTTTCAATTTTATCTGTCTTTTTAGTCTCAAAGTAATGAAAGGCTATATTTTGAATTTAAGGGACACACAATAAGTACAGATTTGTTTCCAGGATTGGAAGTTGGAAACATATGACTAATACCAGCTTGTAGTCACTAAAGAAATACCTTAACGTTTCAAAGTTAATATAATTCTCCACCTTTTTTTCCTATGCAAAAATAAAGGTTATTAAAGGTTTTACTACATATATATGCACACACACACACACACACACACACACTATTGTAAACTAATTAAAACATTATCAAAGAAAAATTGACTGAAATTTCCTTTTTTTCCACATATATTATTTTTATGAATTCAAGAAAAAGATAAATGTTGAATGGTGAAGCCACAGCCAATGACCTAGGAAGCTTTTGTTGATTTGTTAACATTCAAAATTGAGAAAAATATGAAGGATTCCTCTTTCAAGTATAGAAAATGTTGGTTTGTGTTAAAATATACATTCCTGAGCGTACAGACCAGAAAGAAAAATGTGTATTTAAAAACAATACAAAATATCATCAATGAAAACTATTGCATAATCATTTTAGTAAACAGTGATGAAGTTAAGACCTCCCTAAGGTACTACTTATAGTTGTGTCACTGATAGATACATTTCTGTTGGTTGTAAACTAAACCTCTAGAAAAGATAAATTCATAGACATAACCTCGGATGCTTGGATATGACTCAGCATATAAAGAATTTGTTATGCAAGCCGAAATCTCCAGCATTCATGTAAATTCCAAATACCAACACACATTGGACAAGCACTGGATCCCCAAAGTCACTTGACTAGTAGAACTGTTGTGCTAGTTCAAGTCAGAGCCCCTAGCTTAACAAATAAGGTGAGAATTTATTGAGGAAGATAAGAGTGTCACGTCTGTCTTCCACACATGCACACACATATACATTCACACCACATACACACATATTAAGAAACCAGATTTGAAGAAGAGTTCAGGAAATTACAGTAATATATAATGCGTGTCTAGAGATCTGTTACTGAAAGGAAGAAAAATAAAATTTTGGACAAAGGAAACCAGCAGCATAAGGCAGGAAGTGTAAATGTTGAAATGTGATTAGACCTTGTACCTTCTGCTCCTGCCTTACTCCTACCCAATGTCCCCTTCACCATGGATCTCTCTGGGCCTGTGCCAGTATAGTGTTTCCCTGAGTCTGGAAACACCTCACTCTTCCTTCCCCCTCTGGCGGCCCAACCAGAATCTAGGGACTACACACCAGCAAGATCTGAAAAGCCTAACAAAGAGAATGAAGAAGAGATAGACATCAAAAATTATCTTAGGAATATGATAGAGACCTTTAAAGAGGAAACAAGAAAAATCCATTAAAGAAATAGAAGAAAAAACAAGCAAAAAATTACATTAAATGGAGGAAAAGACAAACCAAAAAATTCAAGAAATAAACAAATCTATTAAAGAATCTAAAGAAAGCCAAGAAAAAATCCAAACACATGAAGGAAGAACTTGAAACAGTTCAAGTTATTAAAGTTGAAATACAAACAATAAAGAAAACACAGAATGAGGGGATTCTGGAAATAGAAAGGCTGGATAAGTGATCAGGAACTAAAGATGTGAGTATAACCAATAGAATTCAAGAGATGGGAGAGAGAATTTCAGTTGTTGAAGACTCACTAGAGGATATACAGTCATTGACCAAAGAAAATCTCAAGTCCAACAAATCCCTAACACAAAATATCCAGGAAATATGGGACAACATAAAAAGGCTGAACCTAAGAATAATAGGTATAAAAGAAGGTAAAGAAATACTGCTCAATGTCACAGAAAACATATTCAACAAAATCATAGAAGGAAACTTCTCCAACCTACAGAAGGATATGTCTATGAAAGTATAAGAAGCTTACAGAACACCAAATGGACTGGACCACAAAAAGAAGTCCCCTCTACACATAATAATCTGAAAAACAAACCTACAGAATAAAGAGAAAATATTAAGAGCAGCAAAGGAAAAAGGCCAAGTAACATATAAAGGCAGACTTATCAGAATCACGCCCACTTCTCAATGGAAACTTTTAAAGCCTGAAGGTCCTGGATCAATTTCCTACAAACACTAAAGGAGCACTGATGCCAACCCAGACTACTGTACCTAGCAAAGCTTTCAATCACTATAGATGGAGGAAAAAAAAAGATATTCCATGACAAAATCAGATGTAAACAACACATATCCACAAATCCAACACTACAGAAATTTCTGGAAGGAAAACTCCAACCCAACAAAGATAACTACACTCACAAAAACATAGGCAATAGATAATCCAAATTTACCAAACACAAAAAGAAACAGGAGGTTGAAATCCACAAACAAAGACACCATCAAAAATAAATCCAAAACAAAAAGAACCAACAATCAATAGACATTAATATTCCTCAATGTCAATGGTCTTAACCTAGTTGTAGGTTAACAGGTTAAGGTCTTAACCTTAACATAGTTGGCAACAAAGCAAACCTCCACAGTTACAAAAGAATTGAAATAACCCCCTGTATATTATCATATCACCATACTTTAAAGATAGAATTCAACAGCATTACAAATTGGAGAAAACCTACAAACTCATGGAAATTGAATAACACCCAATTGCACCATTCCTGGGTTGAGGAAGAAATAAAAAAAGAAATTAAAGACTTCCTAGAACTTAATGAGAATGTAGACACAACATACCCAAAATTATGGGACACCCTAAAAGCAGTACTAAAAGGAAAGTTCATAGTGCCCAAATGAAGAAACTGGAGAATAGTCACACTAGAGAATTGACAGAAAAACTGAAAGCTTTAGAGCAAAAAGAAGCAAACACACCACAGAGGAGTAGATGCCAGGAAATAATCAAACTGAGGGCTCAAATCAATAAAGTAGAAAGTAGGAAAACATTACAAAGAATCAGTGAAACAAAGAGTTGGTTCTTTGAGAAGATCAACAAGATAGACACACCTCTCTCCAAACTAACAAAAAGGCAGAGAGAGAGAGAGCATGCTAATTAACAAAATCAGAAACAAAAAGGGGATATAACAGATGTGGAGAGCTGTGATGCACCGTGCCAGAAGATTGGGCCAGTTTCTGCCTTCCACCATCCTGAGGGTGAGCGCTCTCTGGAATAAACAACTCCTTATTTGGCTTGGTCTAAGACTCAAACTTGCATCAGCAAATGCGAGCCTATCCACCTTAGCCACGTGGTATTCTGGGGTTGGCTGGCAACAGTGTTTTTAAGCTGTGGGGTCTTTCCCAGGAGTCAGAAGATTGTTTCAGTTTTCTGAGTAAACTGCTTAAGGAAGAGTCTCAGCTTTGTGTCTTCCTTGCTGGTCAAGGCAGTCTCGACAAGTGGTGGCCCGTACAGGGAATTCCTCCTCTGAAGAGACTCAGAAACTTCTGCAGCCAGGGCAGTGCACTGGTAAGTCCCAGGTAAGAGGGATAAAATTAAGGGCCCATGAAGAGGGCGGAAAATCTATGGACCGTGACTAGAGCGGTGATAAAGTTTTCCTTTCTCCATAGATAAAGAGAAAAGGGGGGGGGGAATTTGTGCTGTGATAAATATGGGTGTGTCGATCTTGCACCCAATTTTTGTGGCCCTAAATGAGTTGCTTTGCTTGAAGGGCTTAAAACTAAAACAAAGCACCCTAGATAATTTTTTAGAGCAGGTGGACATAATAGCACCCTGTTTTGCAAACACTGGACAGTTTACTGTCCTTTCTGTCAGCTTTATGTTGGGGAGTCTATTGGAATTTCCTACTTTAGGATGTCTTCATTATATGGATGACATATTATTGGCTGCTAAGGAAGAAAAAATGTTAGAGAAGGCCTATGTAAAATTAGTAAAATTGCTCGAAAGAAAAAGGCTATTTATTGCCCCTGAAAAGGTTCAGAAAGAAAAAATTGTAAACTATTTGGGAACAAAGATTAGTGAGAACCATATTATTCCACAAAAGGTAGAATTGAGGAAGGACAATTTGAAGACCCTAAATGATTTTCAAAAATTATTAGGAGATATAAATTGGATTAGGTGTTATTTGAAGCTACCGAATTATGAGTTGAAACCTTTATAAAATGTGTTGAATGGGGACTCGGCTCTAGATTCCCCTAGAGAATTGACTTCCAAAGCAAGAAATGCCCTACAGAAGGGAAAGATTACAAAGTGCCTTTCTACAGAGGTGTAAAGAAGGACAAGCCAACACTATGTGTATTCTTCCTACATATTATCAACCTACAGGCTTGCTTTGGCAAAAGGGGCTGCTGCTATGGATATACCCTAAAATATCTCCTGCTAAATCCATTGAGTATTATCCCACTGCGGTGGCAAAATTGGCCTTAAACGGGATCCACCAATGCTTACAATATTTTGGCATAGCCTCTAATATGATTGTGGTGCCTTATTCCAGTCATCAAGTTAATATTCTTTGTACCACAATTGATGATTGAGCCATCCTGCAGTGTGGATTTGATGGAAATATAGACAATATTTATCCTAAACATCCATTGTTGGTTTTTTTTAGGGAACATCCCTTGATATTTCCAAGGATAACCTCATCTCAACCAATTGTGGAAGCCCCGAATGTGTTTACTGATGGTTCTAAGACAGGTTGTGGAGCCCATATGATTAAGGGGCATAAGCCTGTGTTACACCAATTTCAACCTGGCTCCCCTCAGATTGTGGAATTAAAAATAGTATTAGAAGTTTTTAAGGCCTGTCCTTTTGCCTTCAATTTACTCTCAGATTCAGCTTATGTTGTTAATGCTGTTAAGAAGGCTTGTTTCTTTGTGCAACATATAAGAGCTCATACAGGTCTTCCAGGACCATTAAGTGAAGGTAATGATAAGGTGGATCAGTAGACCAGAATATAATGTATATTTTTGAGCTCCACCTTGGAAAAGGCAAGAGATTTTCATAGGACCTTTCATGTGAACGCTAGGGCACTACAACAGAAATTTCATCTCTCTCGAGCTGATGTTCGGCAAGTGGTTCTAGATTGCCCTCAATGTGTAATTTTTCAACATCCACCCAATGTAGGAGTGAATCCAAGAGTCTACTCCCTTTGAGAGTGTGGCAAATGGATGTGACACATATATCTGAATTTGGAAGTCAAAAATATGTACATGTGTCTCTGGACACCTGTTCAGGCATCATGCACGCCATGCCTCTAACAGGAGAAAAGGTATGCAATGTTGTCACTCATTGCCTGGAAGCTTGGGCTGCTTGGGGTAAACCCTAACAGTTAAAAACTGATAAGGGGCCAGCTTATATGGCTCAGACTTTTGATTCATTCTGTCAGAGCATGGAGGTGCAACTTCTCCATGGATTGCCATATAATCCTCAAGGCCAAGGCATTGTTGAACGTGCCCATTGCACGTTAAAGGAATGTCTGCAAAAACAAAAAGGAGGATTAGGCCACGGCCATATTCCTAAGGAGAAGCTATCTCTTGCCCTATTTACTATTAATTTCTTAAATTTGGATGCTCAAGGCCGTTCTGCGGCTGATAGACATCAGGATCCACATGGCCCTTCTAAAGGGATGGTTAAATGGAAAGATATTCTGACAGGCCTCTGGCGAGGGCCTGATCCCATGCTGACATGGGCATGAGGTTCTGTTTGTGTTTTTCCACAGGACCAACAGGATCCGGTGTGGGTGCCAGAACGATTGATCATGAAAATTCAACATGATGAACACCATGAGTGTTAACGTGGTGATGCTTCTGCTCCTTCCCATGATGAGTCACCTGGGGATGGTGGAGCAGAGATAGGGGATACTGTCAGTGTTCCCAAGACCTATGCTGGTGATGTATAATGCAGGTGTTTTCCCATGCCTTTTTACCACCAATCAAAGTTTAAAAGATTATCTCAGTTTCTATTACAGAATTGGTCATCCAAGTTTAAAGACACCATGAAAGAGCTCAGGATGGCTATTGTGCATGTGAATTCCACTCAAATAGACCTATCCCTTGTGAGTGGCCTGACTTCCTGGTTGAACTCAGCCATGGATCATTTGAAAGAGTGGGCGGGCATGGGAGCGTTAGCAGGCCTCTTGATTATGGTCTCCCTGGTCTGCCTGTGGTGTATATGCAGGATTAGGGTTACACAAAAGCACAATGCAGCTATGATTATTCAAGCCTTTACTGCCATAGAGGCAGGGCAGTCTCCCCAGGCCTGGTTGGCCACTATTAAGAACTAAAATGCTCTCTTAAGCGGGGTGTGAGGCTAAGCACTGCACGAGGGTTTGCTTGTATTCAGCTAGGCTGCCCCCGGAAGACAAGCCCGATTGCATGAAGGTTGTACACAAGATCCTTCCCCTGGGAAAATAGGTACGGGATGGGTTTGGGTCACCGAAGGCATATTATTTGTGGGTGTCACCAATACATTATCCCATGTTTGCACACTGGGGATCGGGCCTCTATCTTCACCCACTCTGTTTTTTAATAAAGAATGGGGAACTGTGGAGAGCTGCAATGTGCTGCACCAGAAGATGGCACCGCCAGTTCCTGCCTTCCACCATCCCAAGGGTGAGCGCTCTCTGGAATAAACAACTCCTTATTTGGCTTGGTCTAAGATACAAACTTGCATCAGCAAATGCGAGCCTATCTGCCTTAGCCACATGGTGTTCTGGGGTTGGCTGGCAAGAGTGCTTTTAAGCTGTGGGGGGGGGGGTCTTTCCCAGGAGTCAGAAAATTGTTTCAGTAAGGAAGAGTCTCCGCGTTGTGTCTTCCTTGCTGGTCGAGGCTGTTGCAACAAACAGACACTGAGGAAATCCAGAGAATCATCAGGTCATTCTTTGAAAAACTGTACTCCACAAAACTTGAAAATCTAAAGGCAATGGACAATTTTCTGGATAGATATCACTTACCAAAAAAGATATGCAGTTTAATTCGACCTATAACCCCTAATGAAATAGAAGCAGTCATCAAAAGACTCCCAACCCAAAAAAGCCCAGGGCCAGATGGCTTCACTGCAGAATTCTACCAGAAATTCAAACAAAAGCTAATACCAGTTCTCCTCAAATTGTTCTACACAACAGAACCAGAAGGGGCATTGCCAAACTCTTTTTGTGAGTCTACAATTGCGTTGATACCCAAGCCACACAAAGATACAACAAGGAAAGATAACTACAGACCAATATCCCTCATAAACATCGATGCAAAAATACTCAACAAAATATTAGCGAAGTGAATACAAGAAAAGATCAGAAAAATCATCCACTATGATCAAGTAGCCTTCAATTCAGGGATGCAAGGATGGTTCAACACATGAAAATCCATCAATGCAATCAATCATATAAACAAACTGAAAAAGAAAAACCACAGGATCATCTCACTATATGCTGAAAAGTCCTATGATAAAATCCAACATCCCTTCATGATAAAGATCTTGGAGAGAACAGGAATAACAGGAACATATCTAAACATGATAAAAGCAATATACACCAAACCAATAGTCAACATCAGACTAAATGGAGAGAAACTCAAGGCGATTCCTCTAAAATCAGGAACAAGACAAGGCTGTACACTCTCTCCATATCTCTTCAATATTGTACTTGAAGTCCTAGCTAGAGCAATAAGACAAGAAAAAGAGATCAACAGGATTCAAATTGGAAAGGTAGAAGTCAAACTTTCACTATTTGCAGATGATATGACAGTCTACATAAATGACCCGAAAAATCCTACTAGGGAACCCTTGAAGTTGATGAACAGCTTCAGCAAATTATCAGGATACAAAACTAACTAAAAAAGATCAGTAGCCCTACTATATTCATATGATAAATGCAATGAGAAAGACATCAGAGAAACATCATCTTTCACAATATCCTCAAGCAACATAAAATATCTTGGGATAACGCTAACCTAAAAAGTGAAAGAACTGTACTTTGAGTCTTTAAAGTACTTTGAGTCTTTAAAGAAAGAAATTAAAGAAGATACCAGAAAATGGAAAGATCTCTCATGCTCTTGGATAGGTAGAATTAACATAGTAAAAATGGCAATCTTGCCAAAAGCAATCTACAGATTCAATACAATCCCCATCAAAATCCCAACACAGTTCTTCACAGACCTTAAAAGAACAATATTCAACTTTATATGGAAAAAAAACCAGGATAGTCAAAACAACTCTGTACAATAAAGAATCTTCTGGAGGCATCACCACCCCTGACTTCAAGCTCAATTATAGAGCCATAGTACTGTAAACAGCTTGGTATTGCCACAAAAATAGACAGATAGACTAATGGAATCGAATTGAAAACCCTGATATTAACCCACACATGTATGATCACCTGATGTTTTAAAAAGTAAAAATAGCTTTCCTTTTTTATTTAAATTAGAAACAAGCTTGTTTTACATGTCAGTCCCAGTTCCACTCCTCCCCTCCTCCTTTGCCCCCCCACCCCTATCCCAATCCCTTTCTGCTCCCCAGGAAAGGTGAGACCTTCCATGGGGATCGTCAAAGTCTCTCATAGCATTTGGAGCAGGGCCTAGACCCTCCATCATGTGTCTAGGCTTGGAGTGGGTTTCCCAAAGTCCATTTGTGAACACCTGATTTTTGATAAAGAATGTAAATCTATACAATGGAAAAAGATAGCATCTTCAACAAATTTTGTAGGCACTTCTATATTGGGACATGCAGAAGATTGCAGATAGATCCATATTTGTCACTATGAACAAAACTTAAGTCCAAATGGATCAAAGATCTCAACATGAATCCAGCCACACTTAATCTTCTAGAAGAGAAAGTGAGAGATATCCTTGAAAGAATTAGTACAGGAAACACTTCCTGAACATTACATCAGTAGCACAGACATTGGAATCTACAATTAATAAATGGGACCTCCTAAATCTGAGAAGCTTCTGTAAGATAAATGACACAGTAAGACAAAACCAGAGCTCACAGAATGGGAAAAAATCTTCACCAACCCCAATCTGACAGAGGGCTGATTTCCAAAATATACAAAGAACTCAAGAAGCTAGCCACCAAAACACCAAACAATTAAAATAAAAAAATTGGGGTGCAGAACTAAATAGAGAATTCTCAACAGACGAATCTGAAATGGTAGAAAGACACATAAGAAAGTACTCAAAATCCTTGGCCATCAGAGAAATGCAACTCAAAAAAATTCTGAGATACCATCTTACACCGGCCAGAATGGCTAAAATAAAAAACACCAATGAGAATCTATGCTGGAGACAATGTGGAGAAAAAGGAACACTCCTACATTGTTGGTGGGAGTGCAAACTTGTAAGACCACTTTGGAAATCAGTATGGTGTTTGCTCATAAAAATGGGAATCAGTCTACCTCACAATCCAACAATTCCTCTCATGGGCATATATCCAAATAATGTACTTCATACAACAAGGACATATGTTCAACCATGTTCATAGCAGCATTCTTTGTAATAGACAGAACCTGGAAGCAACCTAGATGCCCCTCAACTGATAGAGAAAATGTGGTACATTTATACAGTGGAATACTACTCAAGTGGAAAAAAAGCAATGGAATCTTCACATTTGAAGGCAAATTGATGGAACTAGAAGAAACCATCCTGAGTGAGGTAAGCCAGTCACAAAAATACAAACATGGTATGTACTCACTCATCTATGAATTTTAGACATTGAGCAAAGGACTACCAGCCTACAATGCTCTTCACCAAAGAAACTAGGAAACAAGGACTCTTAAAAGAAAAATCATGGACCCTAGAGAAGGGGAAGGGCCAGGATCTCCTGACCTAACAGGCAGCATGAGGGTAGGGGAGAAGAAGCTGACAGATTGAGAGGAGAAGAGGAGGGGAGAGATGAAATGGAGGATCAGAAATTTTGAATTGGGGGGAAATTAGAGGACAGCAGGATGCGAGATACCATCACCGAGGGAGCCATTATAGTTCCGAGGAGAGATCTGGTACTAGGGAGATTTCCAGAGATCTACAAGGATGACACAAACTTACAATCTAGGCAATGGTAGAGAGGATACCCTAAATGCCCTTCCCCTATAATGAGACTCATGACTACTTTATATGCCATCCTAGAGCCCCCATCCCATTTCTGATGGAAGCAGAGGCAGACACCCACAGATATGCACTGAACTGAATTCTGGAACCCAGTTGCAGAGAGGGAGGAATAAAGATCAAAGGGATTGGGAGCAGGCTGGTGAAACCCACAGAAGCAGGTGGCCTGAACAAAGGGGAGCACTTTCATCCCAGACAGTTGTTTGGGGGGCCAGCACGGGACTGATACAGTCCCCTGAACATGGATGTTCATGAGGAGGCCTCTGCACTCTATGGGACCCCTGGTAGTGGATCAGTATTTTTTCCTGGTGTAAGAAGGGACTTTGAGAGCCCATCCCATGTGAAGGGATACTCTCTCAGCCTGGACTTGTGGGGGAGGGCCTAGGCCAGGCCAAGGATGATGTGGTGGAATTTGGGAAGCCCCTGTCGAGGGCCCTATCCTGCCTGGGGTGTGGAGGGGGGATGGCATGGGGGACAGGTAGGAGGTTGATGGGGAGTTGCGGGAAGGGGAGGGGAGGGAGAATGGATTGACCTGCTAAGCAAGCTTGTTCCTAATTTGAACTAATAAAAAAATAAAAATTAAAAAATATATGTAGAAGAATCTGCAACTGTCTCATGTTCATTTGCTTTTGATGTGAGCTTTCTATTTAATAGCAAAAATCAACCTACAAGAGCAGAAATAGACACACATAGATATATGACAAATATAGCATTACAGATTTTTCATAATTATAAATGGCAAATCACTTTTAGTTATTTGATATATTTGAAGATACTGTGGTGATATTTTAATTTGCTTGGTATATTTTCCATCATCATCATCAAGACAGTGCCTTACTATGTATCTCAGGCTAACTTGGAACTGACTATGCTGACAAGACTTTCTTGACCTTTGCCAATCATCTTGGCTCAGCTTCCTAAGAAGCTTGGCTTAAGACATGAACTACAATACCTGGCTTTTTTTCCAAATGTAACATTTATTTTATTTTATTTTGAAACAGGGTCTCACTAAGTGGCTCAGCCTGTCTTGAAACTTATTATTTAGATCAGGCTATCCTCAAATAGAAATCTGCCTGCCTCTGCCTCTTGAGTGCTGGAATCAAAACATGAATCACTAAACTAGCAAATGTGATTTTTTTGAAAGAAGCAATGAAGTAGAATGACATCTGATTGTGGAAAATCATGAGGTACAACACTGTGACTGTGTTAATGGTGAACAAGAACCTTCTTAATGAGAGCTCTATTGCAATCCCAGGTCATGGCATGGCAGAGCACAACAACCATATCCAAGATCCTCACACTTGACCAAGATCCTTGTATCACCACTCCAGACCAAATTGGTACAAGTTCTTCAGCAGGCAATTCACTAAACATAAACCACTTCATGTATAAATGTTAGAAAGACAAGATCATCGAAGTTCTGTCACTTAAAATGGCTTCAGTAAAGGGCAGGGCAGCTGACTCAGAGAATTCTCAAGACTGAGAAAGACTAGAGAAGTGCATTGTGACTTATTCTGAGCACATTGCCTTGAAAATTTCTGTAATTCATTCCTTCCTTTGCTGCTAGTTTTTCTTTATATATTCATTATTTCATACAATCACTAAAATAACCAAAGTGGACTGTGAGGAATGCAGATGTTCCTTTCATGAAATTATCTGTGAGTTCATGGGGTAACTTAAATTTTCTTCTCTATTGAGAGTAGAATCTACTACAAAATTTCCTGTACTAGTTGGGACTGTCACAGAAAGAACGATTATTTTTCCAAAAAAAAAAAAAGAAAAAAAAAAAACAAGAAAAAAGAAAAAGAAATCTAGTGGGGGCAGGAAATGAACCTGGAACCTGTTCCCCTAAGTGGAACAATTATTCAGTGGAGTACAAGTAACTTGTAATTTCAGTTAAACCAAACTTCATTATATTATTGACATCTCTATTTAATTACATTAATGAGTTATTTCTATGTGTTTAAATATGTTAAGGAATTTTTAAATTAAATTATTTGAAATTGTTGTGTTTGAAAATCAATCTAAAGTTTATAATGTGACATAATATTATGCTGGTAATATATATGTAGATAATGCTTATAATTCTGAGGTACTACTTATAGCTTTAAGGCATATAAAGTAATATCTTTACTTCTGAACAAAATTTATTTCATGATACTTGTGTCTTATATGAAATAAAAAGGTGATATAACTTAGGGTTCATGCTGTATTTATCATTATGGAACAGTTAAATATAATAAAATTTTGGGTACATAGTCGATACCGAATATATTTTTTAGCTCAATTTTCCAGGAGTTATATAACATGATGTATAAAGTATTTAATTGATTTAATAAAAATGTACTACAAAGAAAATAAATTTCTAATTCAAAAGGAAGAGTGGGAGAAAAAGAGAAAAAAAAACTGTCTTCTTTTTTTCCTGTAGTCAATTTTTATATTTTTAACCTTTACTCTGGTTAAAATCACAAATGTTTTATGTTAAATCCAAACTAATAATCATATTCTAATTTAAATAATGCACACACATAATACACACACACACACACACACACACACACACACACACACACACACACACACACACACACACATATTCTCTGTTAGGCCCAGTTCTTTTGAATTATTTAGTAGGATATTTTTAAGGCAATTAAAGGGACCCATTCAGCAGGATTTAAGCCAACAAATCAGTCAGCAGTTTCTGGCCACCTCATAAAGCAGTTAAGCATTCCATCCACTTCTGTCTTTGATATTTCATATGCCTTTATAATAGAGCTATCAATTTTTTGATTTGCAAGCCAGTTGACAGAGTTAATACCCTAAAGGGCTACTGCGATGTTAAGCTCCTAAAATTGTTTTAGACTCCCTGTAAATTAGACTATTGCACAATCATCTGTAATTTTATCCATGCGCTCCTTGAAAAAGCATGAGCTCGCTGTTCTAGAAGCAAAGCCCTAGAGGACAGCCCTTGTGATCTATTTGTCACTTTCTCCCAAGACTGATGCTGATGAGGTTTATCACAAAGTGACATGCCACAAGTCTCAGAAATAGCAACAGGATAGGGGCAGGTTGGATGTTTTGAAATTGATATTGCAAATACCAGTGCACCTTGGCATATATCTTTAGCTGTGTGTATTTGATGACTAAAATAAGGAGGTGGTTTATAACAGACTGGCTTAACATTTTGCATACTATCACTATAACACAGTTTTTGATAAAACAGTAATCAAGCTACCAGTTTTATAAATAAATCCTTGTATGTAAAATTATAAAAATGTTGCAGAGTATTTTTGTTCATTTGTTTCTCTTGGGAGCCTCCTCTGCTGTGTAATTTTGTAGTTTTATAAGATTTTCACTATGTCTCATACAAGGCTTGTGTCTGAGTGTGTGTATAGCTAGGACTACTGCTGTCAGAGGGTAAATAATGAAAGAGCATTTATAAACTTTATGTCACTATTTACTAAGTTAAAAGCTTCTGAATGTGGAAAAGTTTCAGTAGGAGTCCAAAGATGCTTTCCTAACTTAAAAATACTTAACATACATTAAATGAAATTTCTGTGATTCTCACATTTTGTTTACACACATTCATACTCAACCTTAACACCAAGAATGACCCCAAACAGGTCCATATTCCTGCGTTCCTCATGCTCCACTTCCCTGTTGGAATGGGTCATTCTCATATCACCAATGGTGTCCTAAGTATCATAACTTAAGAATTTCTTAGTCCTCTTGCTTGGTGACTTTGCAGTTGTGAGTCTAATAACTGATCTTCAGTAGATTTCTCTTCTCACACCCGACAGAAAGCAACTTGCATGATGTCTTCTTGCAAGTTTGCATCTGTGTGTATCCCATCATATTTACCAATGTCCTCAGTCTTTCAATACAAATTTCCACCTTAGAACTAGGTTCTCTTCTTTCATTTTAACTCAATGTTCTTCCATCTTTCCATTGACTTCTCTTCTTGTTGATGGCCCTTACCCTAGAATATTTCATTTAAACCAATACTGTTGACTACTGCCTAATGCAGGTACAAGTCCTAGGGGGAACAAAAACCTGACACCCTTTCACTGCAAATGATTCTAATCACATAAAGAAAGTGGGATTAAAATAATTTATGTTATTTTATGAGTGTGAACATACCATATATGCATCACTTTTTTCCTGTGCCTTTGAAGGCCAGAATAAGGTTTCTGATCCCTTATATAACTGGAGCTACTGGTGGTTGTGTCAGTTGATGTGGGTGATAGGACCCAAACTTGTGTTCTCTACAAGAACAGCAAGGACTTTTAACATACGAGCCTTCACTCCAGCCCCCAAATTCTTAATAATATTTCTAAAGGGGACATATGTTTTTTACAATCAATTTTTAGAACAGAAACATTTCAAGACAAGGGAAGGTCTTTATTTGTAGTTAGACAAGTTTCTATTAACAAGGGTGTTATTAATATTGGGACATTCATTGCAGGAAGCTCAACTTCCCAGATGTGCCATTAACCATCTGTACAGGGTGTGGTTAATGTGATACAGAAAACTATGTGATCTTTGGGTTTTTATTATTGTAAAGTAAAATAGAAGCATGTTCATTGAAAAACTATCTTAGAGAAGAAATGTCAATTGGCAACATTTTAATGTATGTCATTTGCTTGTAATTTTTTGAAACTTCAGTATAGTGTGAACAACCATAGATCATATCAATAGCAAATCCCAGTCAGTGGAGAAGAACAAATACCCACTTGGCACAAATTTGCACTTAGCCTTGCAGGAATAAAAGAGTAAAACTAATAATGAGCATCAGCAGTATAATGGCCTCTTCCTATTAAAGGTGCCAAACTTGGCTTTGCAGATTGATCCTTCAATCTTTTAGGATTAGCAATAGTTCATTTCTCTTTCTTATTGCTTTCAGCAAAGCTAAGCCTTTGACATTAATATCTCTTTTAAAACCATGCAAAAATGTCATGCATCATTATTTCAATTTTTAAGTGTTAATTATCATATAAGTATATGGGATTTGTTACTCTTTGCCTAGCTTATAATCAACAATTCTGGAAAGATTAGAAGATTTGGGACAATCACTCCAGTTTTAAGTTTATCTTAAAAAGAGAACAGAGATTTTCTGACTACAAGTATTCACTATGAATCCCATTTGAAGCTAATAACTATGGGTTAAGATAATTCCTAAAGGTATCTTGATGTGAATGTTCTTCTGTGTATATGTTATATTAACAGTTGATGAATAAAATACTGTTGGCCAATAAGGCAGCAATATAGATTGGACTAGGATATGAGAAGAATTCTGGGAAGTATAGGCAGAGAGGAGTCTTCATGTGATCCCAGTAAGTAAAATAGCTGGACAGAAGCTGCCACTAGCTAACCATAGAGGTCTGGAGGTTTGTACAGACAATCAGGAAGTGACATAGCTGGGCAGTAACAGTATATAAGCAGGGTCAAACAGGAAATCATGATCTTCTCTTCTCTGTGAAGACACTGAGCAGACATGATGTAGACTCCAATGGACTAAGAGGTCCAGACCTTTATTCTGGTAAGATAAGACCATTTGGAAATACTTAGATTTATAGAAATGAATTTATAATTAAGACAGAACTAGCCAATAAGAAACCATAGTCAACTACTAACAACTTTATTACTAATTATAGTGTCTGTGTGTTTAATCAGGACCCATGCCGCTGGTGGGAAAGAACACACTTTACAAAATGGTGCCTGAAAAATGGGTAATAAGAACTTGAACTTAGAATCTCACAAAAACTTAAAAAGTGATTTTAGAAACAAAAGAACATAGACAAGCAAGGCTTCCTGGTAACAGCACTTTTCTTGGGTGGGTTCTGTTTTGCAAGAGATGAGCAGAGACTTGAATGGCTCCTTTAAGGGAGGTTTCTTGAGTCAGCATAGATTGAAAAACTGCAAAGTTCTTTTAAGAGGTCCTAAATGAATGGTGTGTATGAGCACCTGGCAGTGGCAGTGACCACATCCCCAAGCCAGCATCATGCTGCTTGATGGCAGCATAGACCAAGGCAGTGAGCACAGCTCTCAGTGCTGGCGATAAACCAACCCCCAACATTAGAAAGACAGCAGCTAAAGCAGCCCTGGCTTTAATTTTAGCAATGTAATTTAGCAGATAAAAGACTTGTGGCAAAAAAGATAAACATATACAGTAAAGTCAGATTCAGATGAAGAAAAGAAAACCTCTAAAGATTTACAGTGTTTTTAAAAAGGTATGTACTCTTGGGAGAGAAAAAGAAACAGGATAAAGTGGTTTTAAAAAAATGAGAGTAGCTGGGGGTGGTGGCAAAGGCCTTTAGTCCCAGCACTTGGGACGCAGAGGCAAGAAGATCTCTGTGATTTCAAGGCCAGTCTGGACTACAGAGTAAGTTCAAGGGCAGCCAAAGTTACACAGAGAAGCCCTATCTAAAAAAATGAAAAAAAATAAAAGTAAAAAAAATAGAGTAATTAAAAAGTCATATAAAGATGGAAAGTACACAGAGAGTCTGTAAGCTGTATGCTATTGTGTTGTCTTTGAATTGTATGACTGCTAAGGAAATAGCAACAACTTCGAAAAGAAATGCTGCTGGATTAATCCAACTTATATATTTCAAAAATGCCTTGACTTTAAAATTTAAGTATAAGGATATGTTACTTTGGAAAAGAGATTTTATTTGTGTTTCTATAGAAAATGAAAAGCTATGGATTCCTTCTAGACCTATATGGTTTGACGAAGCATGACCTCCTGAAGCAGTGGCCCAGGTGATCCAACATTCAAAACAGCTGAGATGAGGCACTTATAGAGAGCCATACAGGCAGGATTTCTGGGACTTCTTAGGATCCCTGAGATAGTGCCACCAAACAACATGAAGCAATTTGGAGAGAACTATTCCCACATTCCCAAATATTGTTTATAAATATTTGTTTACATTTATATGGTGTTAGTTATAAATGGTTAATGATCCCAGCCAAAAAAAGGGGGGGAGTTGCTATAGAAATGACTACTGTGCATTGGTATGGATTTTCATTTATTGGTACAAATTTAAGGACAATTTTCTGATATGTATATTTCTCCTTTTGTTTATGTTTTGTGTTTATGCAGATCTTTTAAAATGTAATGCATAATTAAATACAGATTGTATATAGTCACCTAAGATATATAGACATATATTTCAATTGGATAGATATTCTTCAAACCTTTCAAAGACCTTCAGAATGTGCCATTTAAAATGGTTTAAGGTTTTCTTGACAGTGATACACAACTGCTCCTGGCAACATCAGTTGCTTCAGAGAGGAAGATGGGCATTAAAGAAACATGTTATGGAGGTTGCTTTTGATATAGCAAGACTAGCCATTTTGGCAAGAAACTTCTCTTGCCTTGACTGTTTGAATGTATGCTGTAGAAAGTGGATATATAGGACCCACAGGAACATGACTTACGAACTTGCAAAACAAAATGGAATAGTCCTGAAGGTTTCTTGTTTCATGGAAGAGTGTGCCAGACATTCTGCAGGACACAGAGAAAAATGACTGACAAAATGCCAATACAGGTGGGACAGTTTCAAATTTCCTGCTTTGCTGAAAAGTCTGCCAGATGCCTTATGGCCTAACCAGATGAAGATGGATTTTCCAACATTATAGAGGAACTTCAGGTGACTGTCCAGGTAGCAAGGTGTCTCTATCAATTTTGAGTTTTTATACTATCCTTCTGTGGTCTTTAATGGAGTTGAAGACAGATAGTTATAGCTACACTTTTCCTTGGTTAGGATAAAAGATAAGTTACATATAAGACTTTGGACTCACAAAGATAGGATAGATGATAGAATATTTTCTACAAACTTTGCCTAATATTAATGGACTAGATATTGTAACTATAGTTGTTATTTGATAACTGTTTTGTTATATATTTAACTATGTTAAAGTTAAACCCTTCTTTTTATTTAGACAGAAATGAGAAGATGATGGGAATGTTCTTCTGTATATATGTTTATCTTATTGTTTGATGAATAAAACACTGCTGACCAATAGGGAAGAAAGATAGGTGGGACTGGGATATGAAGGGGATTCTGGGAAGTGTAGCAGAGAGGAGTATCATGTGATCCCAGGAAATGACATAGCTGGGCAGAAACTGCCACTCGTTAACCATAGAGGTCTGGAGGTCTGTACAGACAGGCAGGAAGTGACATAGCTTGGCAGACTCAGTATATAAGCAAAGACAAGAAATCTCTCACTTCTCTTCTCTGCGCAGATGCAAAACAATCAAGATGTAGGATACCAGAGCAGTAAGAGATCCATGAACCTTTATCCTATAAGATAAGACCACATTGAAATACTCATATTTATAGAAATTGGTTAATAATTACGGCAGAGCTAGCCAATAAGAAACCGTAGTCAACAACCAACAGAATTTTTAATTATTTTTTATTTGAATTAGAAACATATTGTTTTACATGTCAATCCCAGTCCCCACTCCTTCCCTCCTCCCCTACCACCCCCTCCAACTAAAACCTATGTATTACATATCCTTTCTGCTCCCAGGGAGGGTGAGGTCTTCCATAGGGGGTCACCAGATTCTATCATAACCTTTGGAATAGGGCCTAGGCCCATCCTGTGTGTCTTGGCTCAGGGAGTATCCCTGCATGTGGATTGGGCTTCCAAAGTCCACATCTATGCTAGGGATAAGAACTGAGCTACTACAGGAGGTCCCATAGATTTATGAGGTCTCCTTACTGAAACCCACGTTCCAGGGGTCTGGATCAGTCCCATGCTGGTATCCAGCTATCAGCCTGGGGACCAAGATCTCCCTGTTGTTCAGGTCATCTGTTTCTGTGGGTTTCACCAGCCAGGTCTGGACCCCTTTCCCCATCACTTGTTCTTTTCTTCAACTGGATTCCTGTTCAGTTCAGTGATTAGTTGTGGGTGTCTGCTTCTACTTCCACCAGCTGCTGGAAGAAGGCTATGGAATGGCATATAAGTCAGCCATCACTCTCATTATCAGGGGAGGGCATTTAAGGTAGCCTCTCCTCTGTTGCTTAGATTGTTAGCTGGTGTCATCTTTGTAGACCTCCAACCATTCCCTAGTGCTTGATTACTTTGTAAGCCTAAAATGTCTCCCTCTATTATGGTATCTCCTTTCTTGTTTTCTTCTATTCTTCCCCTGACTCAACCTTTCTGCTCCCTCATGTCCTCCTCACCTCTCCTCTTCTCCCTTTCTCATTCTCCTAGCTCCCTCTCCCCTCCTCCCTTGCTCCCAATTTGCTCAGGAGATCTCGACCCTTTCCCCTTCTCCAGGGGACCATGTATGTCTCTCTTAGAATCCTCATTGTTTACTAGCATCTCTGGCAGTGTGGATTGTAGTCTGGTTTTCCTTTAATCTATGTCTAAAATACACATATTAGTAAGTACATACCACGTTTGTCTTTTTGTGATGGCTTGCCTCACTCAGAATGGTTTCTCCTAGTTCCACTCATTTTCCTGCAAATTTCAAGATTCTATTGTTTTTCTTCTGCTGATTAGTACTCCATTGTGTAATGTACCACATTTTTATTATCCATTCTTCAGTTGAGGGGCATGAAGGTTGCTTCTAGGTTCTGGCTATTACTAATAGTGCTGCTATGAACATGAATAGTTGTCCTTGTTGTATGAATGTGCATCTTTTGGTATATGCCTAAGAGTGGAATTGCTGGTTCTTGTGATAAATTGATTCCCACTTTTCTGAGGAACTGATACGCCGATTTCCAAAGTGTCTGTACAAGGTGACTCTCCACAAGCAGTGGAGGAGTGTTCCCCTTTCTCCACATCTTCTCCAGCATAAACTGTCATTGGTATTTTTGATTTTAGCCATTCTAACAGGAGTAAGATGGTATCTCAGAGGTGTTTTAATTTGCATTTCCCTGATGGCTAAGGATGTTGAACACTTTCTTATGTGCCTTTCAGCCATTTTTAGATTCTTCTATTAAGAATTGTCTATTTAGTTCTGTACCCCACATTTTCATTGGATTGTTTGGTGTTTTGGAGATTGCTTCTTGTGTTCTTTGTATATTTTGGAGAAGAGCCCTATGTCAGATGTGGGGTTGGTGAATATCTTTTCGCAGTGTGTGGGCTGCCGTTTTGTCTTGCTGACTGTGTCCTTAGCCTTACAGAAGCTTCTCAGTTTCAGGAGTTCCCATTTATCAATAGCTGATCTCAGCGTTTGTGCTACTGGTATAATGTTAAAGAAGCAGTTTCCTCTACCAATTCATTCAAGGGTATTTGCCACTTTGTCTTCTAATAGGTTCAGTGTGGCTGGATTTATGTTGAGGTCTTTGATCCATTTGGGCTTAAGTTTTGTACATGGCAATAGGCTTCGATCTATCTTCAGTCTTCTACATTCCAACATCCTGTTATGCCAGCACCACTTATTGAAGATGCTTTCTTTATTCCATCGTATAATTTTAGCTTCTTTGTCAAAAAATCAGGTGTTCATAGGTGTGTGTGCTAATATCTGGGTTTTCATCTTTATTCCATTGGTCTACCTGTCTATTTTTGTGCCAATACCAAGCTGTTTTCAGGATTATAGCTGTGTAATAGAGCTTGAAGTCAGGGATGGTGATGCCTCCAGAAGTTCCTCTATTGTACAGGGTCGTTTTGGCTATCCTGGGTCTTTTGTTTTTCCAAATAAAGTTGAGAATTTTTCTTTCAACATCTGTGAAGAACATCCAGCAGCATTATAACTAATATAGCATCCATATGTTTCTCTGGGGCAGAGAAGGGCAGCAGGACCAAGCCAGGCCAATAAACCCCACATTACAACAAAAAATACTTTTAAAATTGATTTCATGTCTATAGTAGAGAAAGCTTCAATATCTTATAGACTGCATAGAAATAAACAAACACTATATTTATAAACATTAATACAACCATTATGCTGTTCAGAATTTTACCACATTTTACTAATTCAATTCTCCTCTCCTCTTTTTATGACTTCAAAAAGTTTAATGAATAAAGAGTGGGCATGCATAGAAAGCCTTAAAAGAGTTTCATTATCAATATAGCATAGATTTTGAAATTTGCAACAGATGGAAGATAGATACTGTAACCTGTACTTTTTCCCATCAGCACCATGGGTCCCGATTAAACACACAGACTTTATAATTAGTTATAAAGCTGTTAGTCGGTGACAATGGCTTCTTATTTGCTAGCTCTGTCTTAATTATAAACCCATTTCTATAAATCTAAGTATTTCCAAATGGTCTTATCTTACTCCATTAGGGTCTAAATTGCATCTGCTCAGCATTTCCACAGAGAAGAGAAGAGTGTTATTTCCTGTTTGTCCCTGCTTATATCATGTTACGACCCAGCTATGACACCTCCTCCCTGTCTGTACAGACCTCCAGACCTCTATGGTTAGCTAGTGGCAGTTTCTGCCTAATTATGTCACTTCCTGGGATCACATGAAGACTCCTCTCTGCCTACATGTCCCAGAATCCTCTGTGTCTCTTATTGTTGCCTGTCATCCTGCCTGGCCAATCAGTGTTTCATTCATCAACCAATAAGACAAACCTATACACAGAAGAACATTCCCCATAATTATCTGGACAGAGTTCAGATGAACATTTTCTGAAAGAAAACCTGAAAGAATTAGAGAGCCTAATATGTTTTACAACAGATATTTACTATCATACCTCCAAAAGAAATGGTAACTCAATTTAGAGATTGAGATGCTAAAATTTAGCATATAATTCTTCTGGAAAAGGGCAAATAAATGCCTTTTTAAGCTTTGGATATGCAAAATTTATTATATAAAAATTGAAAGTAAAGAACAAGCAAGAAAATCATTAAATGCTGGATCTGGTGAAACTAAAATTTCCTTTTGTATAAAAGTATATATATATATATATATATATATATATATATATATACAATTTAGATGAACATTGCAAAAAGACAAATCATTTTTAAAACAGATATGCCTTCTGTGGGTCTGATGGATTATATTAAGTATTTATTTTTAAGTCCTCTCTCCATTATCTACTACAAATGAATAAGAAAACAATAAGTCTTATGGAGATGGTCTTAAAGATCATAGTAAACAGACAAACAAATCAATGTGTAAAGATCCACAGCATATGCTAGAAGCATCCTATCTTAGTAGATTTCAAATATCAATTAGATGGGTAGACCACTTGTATTCATATTAATAGTTACTAATTTCAGAAATCATCATGGACAATCATATTATTTAGAAATCTGAATAAAATTTCAATATTTCATTTGTTGATAAAATTCATATTTGAAATGCCCATCCAAGCACTGATAGTATTCACTTCACAGTTACACACTGTGATGGTTAAATACAATTGTCTACTTGATGAGATCCCAATCATCTAAGGCATGGCCTCTACATATACTTATGGGGTATTATCTTGACAAGATTTATTAAGGTGGGAAGTCCCGCCTATTGAGGGTAGTGTCTTTCCTGAGCTGGGATTCAGGTGTATTTCCTTTTGCTGTCCTTTACTCTTTTGGCTCTTTGGAGGCACACTACCCAACTCCTAAATAAATACACACAGTTTTATTCTTGCTCATGAATACCTAGCCTTAGCTTCTTAGCTTGACTTGATTCTTGTTAGATTTTCTTAATTTAAATTATCCCATCTATCTTCTGCCTCTGGGCATTTACCTTTCTATATCTCTGTTTTTCTTTCTTTACTTATCACTTTGTGACTTTCTGTGTGGCTGGGTGGCTGACCCCTGGAGTCCTCCTCTTCATCTCCTCTTTTTGCTCCCTGATCTTTTCTCCCCAAGTTTTTCCTCTTTCTGCCTGTTAGCCCTACTTATCCTTTCTTCTTCCTTGCTATTGGCCATTCAGGTGTTTTAGACAGTCAAAAAATTCACAGTCCCACACAGTTAAACAAATGCAACATAAAAGAATGGAACACATCTTTACATCATTAAACAAATATTCCACATCATAAACAATGGAAGACATCTTAAAATAATATCCCACAGCATTCAGGACTATATAAAAAGAAGAAAATTAACAAGTACAAAAACTCACTGCTCTCCATTCCTGAAAGTGGGTGTGATACAATGTGAGCAGATGCTTCATGTCTCAGTTGCCTTTACTTTTCTGGCATCATGGACTATGGCTTGACCTGTCAGCCAGCATGAACCCTTTCTGCTTTGAGCCTCTTTTCTCACAGTACTTTATCATAGCACTGGGAAAAGAAACAAAGATAAGTACCATGTTGTGGCAACTTGCCTGAGATATAAATATTTCAACTCATCATATTTATTGGAGAATTTTTAAAAGATTTATTTTGGATGTATTTAGTTTTATAGTAAGGTATTTATCTTATAGTCATCAATCTCAAGTGATAGTCCAATAATGTAAATTGTATCTTTTACTTTGAATTTTATTGAATGGCATTTTATATTCTACAGAATGAGGTCAATTATATTTCTGAGTGAAGTATAGAATGACAAAACTGTAGCAAATATATGAAAAATTAAATAAAAATGGCATTTGAGATTTTATTTTTGACAAATGCATACATTTATTTGATCAGAATATCTGCTAAAATATTAGAGATATAAAATATTTAAAACTGCAGTACCATTTTAAAGGAATTTTAACATTTATAGTAAAGAGATATCCATTTTATATGAGTATACATATTAAAATGTGTCAGGATATTTGAATACTATCTACTTACAGATAGTGAGAGGCTTTATCCTTTCCACACTCTGTCATATTATTAAAGTCAGAACTCCAGCTGGATTTATTTCTCAAGGCAGGTAGTTCCTTACACAAATGAATGTGACTCTCTCTGGCCAACATCTCACAATCAGCTGGGTGTCATGTCTTTTGAAGTCTGACATTAAACCTGATTCTGGCCTCAACATAGACAATGAATAATTCTATGCTTTATCTCTCTCTTTCTCTTGACAGCACTTCAAGAATTTGAAGGTATCTGTCATGTCTCAACTAAGATGTTTTTCCTTCTCGGAGAAGGTCTCTGGGTTTCCCACAGCTCTCTCTCCCTCTTTATCCCAGCTGTACATCATACAATATTTCCATTGATTAACAGTTCTGGTTCCCTTTCACCACACTCTGTCTTTTTTTTTGTCAATTCTTCTTTCAAAATATGACACCCAGAATTCAATATGATGCTAGTTGAGAATTTGACTGGCACAGAACACAAAGGGAGTAATTCTGCTTTCTGTTCCCTTTTGTTAATGTAGAGCAAATGCACACATGTGCTTTTAGTGTTAGGGCACAGCCATATTTATTGGGTTATTTTTAAGGTTGTATTTAAATATCAGTAAGATACTCAAAACCACAGTTTATAATAGGGGATGAGGGGAAGTAGAGAGGGAGTTACTATCGATAAGTCTAGTACCAATGTATAAATGGTAATAAAAGGCCCAACTGAAGATCACATGAGTGAAATTGTTGTCACCAACAAATAATAAAGGGAGCTAGACTTACTTGAGAGTTAAATGAAGTATGGAGACATTTTCAGTTCTGGCAAATCAGAATAATTTCAAGATGCATCTATAATTAATGACTAACATTCACAAAGTAATTTTTGGTGGATTTCAACTTCAACATAAATTTCACAGCTTCACTTTATTAATGAAATTCATAGAACAATATTATTAATACAATAATTATATATTTACTGAAGACCTAAATCTTACCACATGATTTTTGTGAATAAATAAACTTAAATTTATAAATGACCAATAATTTGCCTAAGGTAGAAGAAATGACAGTGGGAAAACTTCAAACAGATGGAGAAAGACACAGAGACAGAGTCTACTAAAGTTTCCAGGAAATAAATTGTGGGTAACAGACATCACACAGAATGTTGGGAAATAGCTGGAAATCTTTAGTTTCATTCTCAAAGAAAGATAGCTTTATGGATATTGATAGAAGATACAAAGTCCATCTGAACAGACTAGTGTGGTTTAGGAAACTCTCTTGTTCTATAAGAGAACAGCAGAAAGCTAGATCTTAGATTCTCAGACTCTGCATATATTTCAAACAGGAGAAATAAAATATAAAAACAACAGTTGCATGAAGAAACAGCAACAGTGGGCATTGTAGAAGCTAGAAAAATCCACTAATTTTATTACTTGACTAAAACATCATCAGCAAGCCAGTTTTTGAAAGATCCTTTGTAAAACCTTAGCTTCCATACCCTGGACCTCCCATGAACAACACACTTAAGAACTCTAGAGAATGTGTCATATGACAAATCTACTGAAATATGGCCAGCAGACTACATCCACACAACTGGGAAAGAACTGAGTATACAGTATTCAGCAAGGTGGAAATCTCATTGGAGACAGTGTCTGTGTTGGAACACAGACATGGGTTCTAAGCATACACTGGGCATCACGAAGGACCACACAGGTATTGTGACCAGTATTTACTACCATATCTGAGAAGGGCCTTCCAATAATGTTGCCAGAATCTGTGATTCTACAAACTTCCAAGAAGTGCCCAGAGTCATGAACAACAGTTGCAGTTGACTAGCCTTGAGACTGTCATCTGTTATAACAGGAACTCCTAGAGTTGAAACTATATCCACTTCTCATATGAGAGCCTACATTCAAACTGAAATCCACTCACTGTCCTACTTTCTCTCAAAAACAAGGTATAGAAGCTATTGTAATAATAGAAAAACAATACTGAAAATAAAAATCACTAAAGACTTCAAACCTTCTAAATACTGATAACAAATGCAATGTGGCAAAAAATTGACAATTAAAATGAACATACAGACAGAGGATGGGGTATGATGATGAGTAGCTTGAAATACAGCAAAAATCATGAAACTGTGATGAGAAATTGGGATAATCAAAGTACAATGAAAAAGTTTGAAGACACAGATCTCAGTTATTAAGTAATTATGCAAATACAAGTAACAATGCTGTGAAATGATTAAAGATGATGAGTGACAAAACATCTAAGATACATGCATGTAGAAGCCTTCACACAATAATATTTCCACACATGCCTTTTAGAAACATCAGCATGTTTTGAGTCATAATTAAAAGAACAATGAACACAAAACAATAGCAAAACTTGTTTTATGTACTGACACTATTTTCTGGAACACCAGAATCATGTATCTTTCCAGAAAACATTAGGATGAGGATAGTAGATGCTCCTTGCTTTAGTGTATGGCATAAACTGTGGAAAGAAAGAAGGGCTATTAATCATATGCAAATATTATTCTCTTAATAGAAGACCTAGATAAGTGTGCACTCAGATGGATTGGATATATTATCTTCATACTTTCTCCAGTATGTTATGAGATTCAGTCACTGATGTTAACACCACAGTGTAGCTAACAAGACAGCTGCTTCACAATGTGTCCAAGATACTGCACAAGCAGGCAGCACAGTGTTTCTTGATCCAGAGGCCTTCTGGGACTAGTGTCAGCAAGCTCAGTCTGTGTGTGCAGTGCTCCAGGAGAACTAAATGCATGGGATGGATGAAGTGTGTGGTAATCACTGCTTATCATCAAACACTGAGTGTACTACCCCTCCTCAGCAGGTCCAACTTCCAGGGCATGCCACCTTTTGCAAAACCCCACCTTCAATGGCACTCCATTTCTAGTGCACTCCACATTCCTGTTTACTAGGTGTATTGAACTTCCTATCTGGTTTTTAAGTTGGGCATGGAAGCTGATTTGAAGAACACTAAGAGATTGGATTAGGCATCCCCCTTAGAGGATGTAAGGGTCCATATGTGATTGGAATTTCCTTCATATGTCTGAGATGGTTTGAGATTTGGGTATCTATTGTTCTGAACCATTCTGTCTATGCAATATGATCAAGAAAACACTGTTGTTTGGACTCCTTTGACATTGTGTAACTAATGTAATTTGTCCTAAACTGACAAAATAAAACACTTTTTATTAAATTAAGTGACACAGATGAGGTAAAATTATTTTTACATAAGCCAAATCATGAGATTTGTTGTTTTATTTTTAAGATCCCACACTTGAAGAGATGAACCTAAATAATCCCAATGTGAAAATGTAATATAACATCAAATAAAAATTAATCACCTAAAGAAAACTATAATGCAGTGAACAGCCAGCTCAGAAGTTAAAGCTCCGAGTTTGAACTCACTTGAATAAACTCATTATAAGTGAGCCTCAGTATGGTAAGAGCATAATCTGAAATCAAGTGCTATTGGTGTAATTGTCCACTTGTCTGCGACTCATACCACTGGGTGATGCTGTCTCAGTACATCCAGATGATCCCCCAGAAAGATAAATGAAGTATGTAATTCCCACACATAATTCAGAACCATTATGTTTCAGCCTATGTTTTCAGAGTCAGATCTAGGTATAATTTTAGGCAAGAGCTCTCCATTCTTTCTCAATAGTATAAGATAGTGTCTCAACAATTCATATTAGCTACTGACTTGCATACAAATCAAGAAATTGTTACATTTTTGACTTTAGCATCTCTACATAGAAATTGCATGGGTGCCATTCACATCATTTTTTCATTCTTAAAATAGAAAATCACTCAGGGTAGTTTTTCATTCCCTATTAGGGGATGCCATGCTCAACCTTAATACAAGGGGGGGGGCTTGGTCCTGCCCCAACTTAATGTGCTAGATTTTGTTGACTCCTCATGGGAGCCCTTACCCCTTGGGTGGTGTGGATGGGGGTGGGATGGGGGAGATGTAAGGGGGATCACAGGAGGAGGGGTGGGAGGGAGGACTGTGGTTAAAGTGTAAAATAAAACAAATTAATTAATTTAAAAGAATAATGATTAGCTTGATAGTATTTTTAATTAGTAAAAGACACAGCTTGTCAAACAGAGAAAGTGTTAAGTGGTATTTGCAAGTGTGTGAGTTAAAGGAAATGTAATTTCAGGACAAACTCAGACAACATATGTGTTAATGAATATTAAGAGATAAATCATGTCAGTGAAGACATTTTCCCCAAAGGAATTGAAAGTATTCTAATTGCTTTGATAGATGTCATTCACTCATTCATTAAAATGAAATATGGTCAGGTCATGTAATGCAGACACTCCACCAGATTTGAAGAAGTGATGGTAAATGACTGACTTCAACCATGCCCACAGTAGTTAGACTAGTTGACGATCCCACTAAGAGTTCATAAGGATTAACCTTGACTGCATTCTTCTGCATTCTTCTCAACAATATTTTTTGCTTAATCCTTGTCATTCTCAATGGGAAGAAATGGATTCTCATTCTGTTTTAAGTAATTTGCATTTCTCTGATGATTAGTGATGTTGATTTTTTATGTTATTGACCACGTTATTTAAGAAATACATGCTCATTTAATGAACTCATATATTGACTGAGTTGCTTGGCTTACTGATACCTTAATCTTCTACTGGATAAACACCTGCCAAACTTTCTTCCATGTTCTAATCCTACCTCTTCATTCAAGTAATTACTTACTTGACTGTGTAGAAACTTGATTTCATGAACTCCTATTTATCAAATATTGACATTATAGCCTGAGTATGAAGAAGCCACATAGAAGTCTCCTATTTTGTAACCCAAATTAAAAAAAGAATTTATAATGTAGCAATAAAAATATGGGCACAGAGGTGCATTTGTGGATGCAGAAATGTGTGCATCCTTCAATGTTCTCAGAGACCATGGCCTTGGGAAAGTATCAGGCTTCAGACAAAAGGATGAAAGCAAAGACAATATCATGTAGCACAGCGAGATTATCGTGAGTGGCTACACCAGTGGCAAGCAAAACAAACTCCTCAGCATACTTCCTCTATTTTTCCTGAAGTCATTGTTTCATTTTGTTATATTTAGCATGACACCAACTACAAGAGGGATGGTTTGTATAAAACAAATCCAGGCAGAATTGAGAGTGCTAGAGACTTGGGGAAATGGCCCTAAAGATCTAGCATGTCCCTTGAAAATGGGCAACAATCCTTGTGTGCCTAGTGCTGGGATTTCAGGGAATGCTTGAATAACAGGGGTTGTGATGTATTCTTAATTGAGTAGGCTTTTGGGAAGTGGTTTAAATGTTAGGAAGCAGCTCACGGCTGGAATACATGGGTAACTGTTAGCATGCTCCTGAGGGGTTTAACTTTCCTTAGCATCTTGCTCCCTCCTTTAGATTGTGCACCAAAATCAGGTGGGCATTTTTCTCTCATGTGCTTTTGATGATATCCTAACATCCTGTAAGACCCAAACTAAAGCCTGGTTCAAACTTCTGAAATTGTGGATAAAAACAAATCATTCCTATTGTGACTTTGCTTTCTCAGATGTTTTGTCACAGTGATAGACAAATCACTAATAATAAAATAGAATAAATTACAAAAAACACAATTCTCTGTATTTTAGGTTCCACTTAAATAGATTCTGGAACAAAAGAGACTTTCCCTTTCTCTTCCACACTGTAATATTATTGAATCCAAAGTATAGGACACAAGAGTAAAATAGACAGGAAAGCTATAATTAATTATATTGATTCATGGGAAAATTTTACTTTAACTTATAGGTAGCTAAGATGTAGATGAACTCTCAGAACATAAGCTATTTGCAACTTGGGGAATATTTTACTGGCCACACATATATTATTTAGACAGAAACTAAACAGCATGGAAATAGCTATATATCCATGACACATTATTTTAAAAATAGTTACTCCAGTATTAAGAACAGCAATTGAATAGGGAAAAAGATGACAAATTGTGGAAGGGTTGAACTGTACAAAATATTTCACTTTGTATCATGAAAGGCATTCTTTGAGAAGAGTGTCTAGAGACAAAAGGAACCTATTTCAGTTCTACCATTACTGGCTGTGGAATATAAGATATACAGCACCTCCCAGTGCTGTGTTTGATTTGGGATGAAAACACTTGGAGAAGTTAGTTGTTGGATGAAGAGCTCACTGTTTGTGTTCAGGTAAGAGTTAGTAGCTCCTAGCTCAGATTTTAGGATATCTGGTGATGGTTTAAGTAGGGTTTACACACATCTAGTGTTATAATATGAGAGGCATTAGAAGAGGAAGCAAATATGAGAATTTCTCATGTCCAATTCGCTGGTACAGGAAAGAATGTCCAGTCAAATCAGGAGCCCCAAATGTTGGTAATCTGCCTACTTCTTTTTGTTTTCTCTGATTTGATCAGATTATTTTGGCTGGGTCTAAGTCAGAAAGCATGCCCCTCCTTGACCTCATATCCAGGAGCAGATCTTACAATCCTGAAGATGTTCTTTGCAAGGATGAATTCTGTTCCCCTCACTCAACTCTTCCCATGACTGACAGAGAGACATAAAGTCTTTCCTCCTTTAAGACTGTCCATGAAGATAACACAGCCTGTACATCAATCTGCACTTCATGTTATAGAAACTTCCATTCAAACAGAACACAGTAGAGGGGAAATTGTGACCCATCTTGTATCTGTAACACAAAAGGAACCCAAAGTTTTTAAAGCCTATTAGAAACCAATAGCTGTGTCATATGCTAAGTCAGAGCAGAGATCAGCCTGATGTCTGGGCCATGGGATTAATAGGATGAGGGAAAATGATTAGAGTTTTTAAAAATGTCAAAATAGTTAGGAAAGCCGGCCCATGCAAATGCCATTTTGAAGATTAATGGAAATATTAAGCTGGAAACCCACACTTCATAGACTACAATAGCTTTCTTTGCAAAGAGAAGCATATATGTGATTATTATCTTTCTGATGAATATGACACTTTCAACCCAAAATATTTCCATCATTACTTGAGGGTGATCTGCACTAGAAATACCATCATTTTCAATCCCCTTGAGTTAGATTGATATGCATTATATCTCCCACCAGAAGGCTTTCTTGATGGACATGGGAAGTATCATTGTAGCATGACCTTAACTCCGTGGTGACTAGTGACATTACTTTAGTTGTCAATATCAATCCTTATTGGCAGAATAGAAACCATTTTTTGTTCACAATCTGTCAACTCCTTCTGAAGTCACTTAACTCATGCACTGTGTGACAGAACTAATATCAGAGTCATTGACCTTCAGCAATTTTGTATGAACATGGTTGACAGGTATAATAGTCAGAGGAAATGTAGATAATTGGATCGAAAAAATGAGTTTCAGTGTACAGCAATATAGTCCCCTGTCAGGTTTCAATGTTGATGGGTTAGATATAAATTTTGTTGGCTTTAAAGGCATTTTTGCCATCCTGAAATATTGTAGAAATTCTTAGCTCAAATCCCTCAAAATCTCAAAGCTGGCAGCTTCGTGTTTATTATTTTCACTCGAAAAGGAATATGACATAAATAGAACAAGAGGCTTAAGACAAAAAGAAAAAATGTGACTATGATAACTAATGACAGCCTTATGTTGCATAAAAGAAAACCTAAGTGTAGACTACTAACATTGTAGAACATCTGCAATATTGTGGCATAGCGTACATAGAAATGTTCAATTGGGTGTTTCACTAGTTTGTTGCTTCTGGGTATTAACCATTGTGTAGTAGGGAAACAATTGTCATCTGACACCATCTTATCCCTGACTCCACTGCATTGCCATTCATCATCAGACAGCATTTTCTCGATACATACACCAATAAATTCTCATTAGTTATACATATCCTTCTATAATCAATAAATTAATTGTATACAACCAAATACTAAACACTTGCTTTAATAGTTAAGAGTATGAGCACTACAATTCAGTAACATATACTCAGCTGCCAGTATTGCCACTTCCTAGGCATGTGAACTTAAAAATGTTCATTAACAAATTAAAGCTTGCTTTTCCCCTACAAAATGTGAATAATTAGTTCTTATATCTTAGCAAAGATGAAGGATTAAGTGAGTTCATGCGTGCGACCAGTAACTACTGTGTCTGTCTCATACCAATTGTTCAATGTCGTGTGTGTTGCTTTCCTGCTGTTATTCCTGCTGCTGAGGCCGATACTGTGTGTTTACCCTTTGCTATTTTAAAGGCAAGGCCAAGAAATCTTGTAGGTTAAGCCGAATGACCGAATCACATTGAGAAATTTAGAACTTCCATCAAAATTGAGATTACATACATAGGACAATTCAGACAAAGCTATCTTTAAAGGGTACACATTTTTTTCTGGATATATAATTTTTTGAGAGTTCCCCTGCTTTCCAAAACTGACGATATATCTGAGACTTAATATTTCTTATTTAAATTAGAAACAATCTTATTTTACATATCAATCCCAGTTCCCTCTCCCTCCCTTCTTCCCATGTCCCCCAATGACCTCCTATACCTTCCCCATTCTGCTCCCCTGGGAGGGTGATGCCTTCCATGAGGGAATCATCAAAGTCTGTCATACCATTTGGGACAGGGCCTAGGCCTTCCCCCATGTGTCCTGTGTCAAGGCTGAGAGAGTAATCCTCTATGGGGAATGGGGATATTCATACACTAGGGATAAATACTGTTCCACTACTAGGGGCCCTGTAGATTGCCTGGGCCTCCTAACTGACACCCACATTCAGGGGGCTTAGTTCAGATCTGTGCTAGTTTCTGAGCTGCCAGTGTGGTGTCCATGAGCACCCCCTTATTCAGGTCAACTGTTTCTGTGGGTTTCCCCAGCCTGGTCTTGAACCCTTTGTTCATACCTCTTCCCTCTCTAAAACTGTATTACAGGAGTTCAGATCAGTGCTTAGCTATGGGTGTCTGATTTTGCTTCCATCAGCTACTGGATAAAGACTCTAGGATGGCATATAAGACAGTCATCAATTTCATTACAGGGGAAGAGCATTTAAGGTACCCTCTCCACTATTTCTTAGAATCTTAGTTGGGGTCATCCTTGTAGATCTATGGACATTCCCCTAGTGCCAGATTTATAATGGCTCCCTCTATTAAGGTATCTCTTTTCTTGCTCTCCAAAGTTCTCAACATCCTTAGCCATCAGGGAAATGCAAATCAAAGCAACTCTAAGATACCATCTTACTCCTGTCAGAATGGCTAAAATCAAAAACCCCAAGGACAGTTTATGCTGGAGAGAATGTGGAGAAAGAGGAATACTCTTTCACTGCTGGTGGGAGTGCCAACTTGTATAGCCACTTTGGAGATCAGTATGGTTGTACCTCAGGAAAATTGGAATCAGTCTACCTCAAGATCTAGCAATTCCACTCTTAGGCATATAACCAAAGGATGCACATTCATACAACCAGGACATCTGTTCAACCATGTTCATAGCAACATTATTTCCAATAGCCAGAACCTGGAAGCAACCTAGATGCCCCTCAACTGAAGAATGGATAAAGAAAATGTGGTACATTTACTCAGTGGAAATAAAACAATGAAATCTTGAAATTCATAGGCAAATGGATGGAACTAGAAGAAACCATCCTGAGTGAGGTAACCAAGTCTCAAAATGACAAACATGGTATGTACTCATTCATATATGGATATTAGACATACAGCAAAGGATTACCAGACTACACTCCACACCTATAGAGAAGCTAGGAAACAAGGAGGACCCTAAGAAAGACATACAGTGTTCCCTGGAGAAGGGCAAAGGGACAAAATTTCCTGTGCAAATGGAGAGCAAGGGGGCGTGGTTAGGACATGAGGGATCAGGAAGACTGAGACTTAATATTTCTTATACATTGGTTTTCACGAATTTTGTTCTTGCCCACTCTAAGAGTAGAACAGCACAGATTGAAGGAGTGCCTGGAATTTATTTCCAATTTTTACAATAATACTTTTTCTCATTAAATGTGTTGTGGGATTATGTTACATGTGATTTTTTCCTTATAAATATTAGCAGTATCTTTTCACATGGTTGGGGAAATTTTTAAAATATTGTCATAAATCCTATCATAGATTTAGGTAGATTTTGTTCTCAACATACCCTCAACTACTTTTTTATTGGCTCTATAATAATGAACAAACTGACTTCTACCATGGTCAATTTACCCCCATTCTAAATCCAGATATGTTGTATAGTGCTTTCCTGTAGATTAAAATAGAATAAGCTAAATGGATCACACAAGAAACTCAAGGATCTTAGGATATTGAAGCCACTCTCTAAGCAACCATAAGCAGTAAATAATATCTGTGGTAAGGAATGCTTCAGTAATATAGAAGCCTGGCAACTATTCAGAGACTTCAGGGATAAAGCTTACATTGGTACTCTTGCATCTTTGGAGGATGGGGGTTAGTGGTGTAGATGCCGGAGTCACATGTATGTAATGATTATAAACTCTCCTCACTCCACTATGGAGATGCTGTGTTTTATTCTGTGCAGTAGACTCTTCAATGGTGGAAATGATTTAATTGAATTCCTCAAATGAGAGGCAGAATACAAATGGCTTGCATGTGAAGAAAGACTCTTAGAAACACTCAAACTTAGTTTCTTTGTACATTGAACTCCTTCCCTTTCAAAAGGCCTTTTTTTCTCAACTTTAGATATTAGGCTAGGAGTGCTCTCAGTGGTAGAGCAAGTGTCTCAGCATCATGCCCTCTGCTCCACCAAGGGCGAGATATACAAACAGAAATACATGGCTAATCGAGTGGCCATGTGGTTACTCTTGTTTTTAATCATTAGACATCACACTTCAATGAGAGAGGGTTTTCTTTGGCTTTGCTGTTTGGTGTGGATGGGGCACTTTAGATGTTGTAGAGATGAATTACTATCAGTAATTATAGGAAGTAAACTTTAAAGAAATAAAAGTCTTACACAATTTTGATATAGGTTTTCCAAGTTGCTTTATAACTTCAAAAGCATGCCTGTTATCACTCCATATGTCAGTTACCTATTTCCTAAGGTCACCAGGCCCCACCTGTGAAAAAGAAACTATTTTCTTTTTCAGTTCCCTGTCAACTAAACAACAACTAGGCAACTTGGGGATCATACAATTCTAAGTATCTGAATTCAAATTTGTAGTTTAATGTTTCTAGCTAATAACACAAGAAATTAATTATATTACCATAAGCCTGTTTTATTGCTACATTGAATGAAGGTAATATGCCATTACTAGAATAATACCATACACATTTGTGCATAATTATACCATGAAGGTTTTCTGGAATCTCAAACATGGCATTGTTCAATTTGAAATAAATCCCAAGACTACAAATTGACAAGTGAGTTCATATTCCCTTCATTTCTGACACATTTATTACCAAGTAACTGAATCTAAGCAGTGTATAACTGGCTATCTACAGTAATCAGATTGGTGACTAGCCTAATTGTTATCAGAGATACTCTATCCAGTGACTGATGCAAGCAAATTCAGAGATCCACAGCCAAGCACTGGGCTGAGCCCTGGGACTATTGCTGAAGAAAAGAAGAAAGGATTGTACAAACCAGTGGGGTCATCACAGGGGAACCCACAGAGACAGCTGACCTGAACTCATGGGAAATCTTGTATTCTGGATCAAAAGTTAGGGAGACTCCATGGCACTGACCTATGTCCTCTGTGTGTGTTTGACTGTTGTAAGCCTCCTAAGCAGAGAGATCAGGACATGTCCAGGCTCTTAGCAGACTTTTTGGAACCTGCTCCCATGGTGGTTTTTCTTGCTCAGTCTTGAGGCAAGGGGAGGGATCTTGGTCCTCCCTCGATTTGATGTACCATGCTTTGTTCAAGCTTGTGGGAGGTCTGCCCCTTTTGAATGGCAATAGATGAGGATTGAAAGGAGATGGGGGAAGATGGAAAGCAGGGGGATGGGAGGTAGGGAAGATGGCGGAAATAGGAGCAGAGGACCTGGAGGAGAAGAGGGAGTGAAAATTTGGGTAGGTATTAAAATAAATGAAAGAAATATTATGTAAATAAAATAAAAAATGTAATACTATTTATTCATAATAATTACTTTTAAGATAAACATTGTTTTAAAAGCTTCTCAAGGAAATTTTTAAGTCTTTGATAATAAAAGGTGAATTTCATCAAGCACTGAAAGAAAACTACCAACATTTCTACACATTCTATTTCATGTATTAATGGAGAAGCAAGACAATACAAAACATGTAAAATGTTATTACCTCTAATTATTGTTTAATTAGCTAGTGAATTAAAATGTATTATTAGTTATCAATGAATTCTACCAAATTGTTTTTTTGATTAGTGATTGAACTTATTTTAATTTTTGATTTTTTTC
The DNA here is from genome assembly GCF_003668045.3 of Cricetulus griseus. NCBI lineage: Eukaryota > Metazoa > Chordata > Mammalia > Rodentia > Cricetidae > Cricetulus > Cricetulus griseus. The sequence goes on along the minus strand of NC_048600.1, from coordinate 6,808,132 downwards.
TTAGGTTTTAAATTATCCATCTTAATTAGGGTTTCTACAGGTATGTTAAAACACAAAACAACTTAGGGAAGAAAGGATTTATTTCATCTAATGCTTCTAGGTCATACTCCATTCCTAAGGAAATCAGGACAAGAACTCAAGCAGGGCAGAAACATGGAGGAAGAGACTGAAGCAAGGCGATGGAAGAGTGCTACTTACTGGCTGGCATCAATACCTTGATCAGCCTGCTTTTTAATACATATTGGACAATCTCTCCAGAGGTGGAAACAGCAAAACTGGTGTGGGCCTTCCCACACCAGTTACTGATTAAGAAAAGTTCCACAGACTTACCTACTTGCAACCTTATGGGGGTATATACTCAACCGAGGTTCCTCTTTTTATATAACTCTAGCTTGCATTACATTTACAATCACAACAAAAAATAATAATAAACCCTGGGACATAGAAATAATAATAATAATAATAATAATAAAAATATTAACAGATGAAGAAGGAGAGGACAAAGTGAGGAGGAGGAGGTGAAAGAGCAGGAGGAGGAGGAGGAGAGGAAGGAGAAGGAGAAGGAGGAGGAGGAGGAGGAAGAGGAAGAAGAAGAAGAAGAAGAAGAAGAAGAAGAAGAAGAAGAAGAAGAAGAAGAAGAAGAAGACCTAGGATGCTGTTCTTCTGTTTATCATTAGCACTTGGTTTGGAGAATAAATGAACCAAAATTATGAAAGTGACTAATTATAATGCATGTGATTTATAAAATGGTGTCCTAACATACTTTAAATATATCTGGAGATACTTATATGATACATTTTTATTCTACATAGATATGCTTTACTGAATAATTAACTAATGTTGAAGATTGATACAAAACAAAATTAAAATAGAATATATTCAATTGGTATCCTTCAAGAGTTGCAAAACTAAATGCGCTATAAAACCTACTAGTGTATATAAATGTGTCCTCTGTGTGTGTTTGTGTTTGTGTGTCTGTGTTTGTGTCTGTGTGTGTATGTGTGTGATACAGACTATTGAGCAGCTGTTTTATTTCATTGATGTCTCTATACTCTAAAAGACTGATAAATGGATTGGCTCTCACAGTAGCAACAAAATATGGCACCATCAAGTTGCAGTAAGACTAAGCATTTCCCATGTATTAAGGCTGGGCAAGGTGACCCAGTATGAGGAGTAGGGTCACAAAAGCCAGCAAAAGAGTTAAAGACAGCCCATGTTACCACTGTCAGGAGTCCCACAAAAGGAACAAGCTACACAACTGTAACATATATGCAGAGTACCTAGGTCAGTCTCATGCAAGCTCCCAGGTTGTTGGTTCTAATAAAGTCAAAAGCTCTAAACACAGAGTATTTTTTTTCTGTATAGGGAAGCCTGAGTATTCTATATTTTGAGCAATGGCCTGACCTCCACTAGCCTTTGGTCATTCATAACTCACCAAAAGTAAATGCAGTTGGCATTCCTATTCTACCTTGCATACTGGATGTCAAATCTTAATTGTTTACTTTCCTGACTATATATCATAATTTGTAAACATTGGAAGTTATAGGAACAGTTAGATCTCTCCCATAAAAGGCAACTTGCCAACACGGAAGCCAGCTTGTTCACCGTACCCCCATTTCCTCAATGAACCAAGAAACAACAATTTATGTTAAGAGCAAGAGTTTGCATTTATTTTTTAATCATATAAGCCCCCATTAAGATGAATGTACACAGAAGTCTGTTGTTGCTGTTTTTGTATCTGATAGAGTAGTTGGTTTAATAGATACAAAGCTAAGCACTGAGAATGCTAGGAACAATCCTGTTTAATAGCTGAAAATGTTATGCTTCTCATCTATTAAACAGCATACATATTATTAAAGTGATAAACTAGGAGAATAGGCTACTAGAGAAGAGTTTGTTATAATAAAGCATAAAAGAATAAACTATTATCAATACCTATTATCAATGCATAAGGATACTAACCACTAAATGTAAGTTACCAGCATTATGTACTATTTTTGAATTTTATCTAAACAATATGAAATATTCTGTAGTATTGAAATCAAAGCATAATATTTGAAAGTATAAACATCAAAGATGACCAAACTACAAGGAACATTTTTTAATAATGACTACAACACTGAATAATTATTTCAACAGAAGTCAAGTCACATGTTGGCAATTTGGAACCAAGAGATCAAGAGAGATCACAAATTATGCCACAGTTTCAAATGAATCTTTGATCTGCAACAGAGATTAGAGTCTTTGCCCATGGACACACTAATTCAAGAATGCAGAGGCAAACATGAAAAGTAAAGATGGCTCAGTTTTCCATACATTTCACTTGAGTGTTTAGGATAAGCAATCCATAGCCTGGTAGGATAACATGTTGCTTCTCTGTCTACCAGTTTAGGTTGCAGTTTTCAAAAATTGGTAATAGCTGTCATTTCTGCTGTTTGGAAGAGAAACCCCTGCATATGTACATGGTTTCCAAAACCTAGTTTTCCTCAACCTGAAATATTACACATTTTTCATATTGAAGATGTGATGCCACTTCCCCAGAGCCACTGTTTCTGCCCTTAGAGGAGGGAGTGCAATCTCAATTTGGTGAATAACATAAGATGATTTTTCTCTTATAACATTTTTCATGTTTTTGAGTTGTGATTTTTCCATCTAAATTAAGTCTCATCTACTATGATTTAATACCCTTGAAGCTATGTTTGGATACTAAAAGGAAGTTCTAAGTCAAAAACTGTAAATGAATTACATAAACATATATTAATGTAATAAATTATGTTAAATTGTGTATTATGTGAAACCACATCAGTGTGTTAGTCAGTATAAAGTATACCATTGTATTAACAAGGTGAAACAGAGCTTGTGCTGCCCTAAACAAAGAATAATTATAATACTACAAATTAATATTCATTAATAATTAAATACACACTTATGTGCATTACTATATATGTATGTGTGTGTGTGCATGCACAAAACTTAAGGCCAAATGGATCAAAGGCCTCAACATAAATCCAGCCACATTAAATTATTAGAAGAGAAAGTAGGGAATACCCTTGAACGAATTGGTACAGGAGACTGCTTCTTGAACATTACACCAGTAGCACAGACACTGAGATCAAAAATTAATAAATGGTACCTCCTGTAACTGAGAAGCTTCTATAAGACAAAGGACACAGTCAGCAAGACAAAACAGCAGCCCACAGAAAGGGAAACGATATTCACCAAGCCCACATCTGACAGAGGGCTGATTTCCAAAGCACACAAAGAACTCAAGAAGCTAGTCTCCAACACACCAACTAATCTAATTAAAAATTGGGGTACAGAACCAAATAGACAATTTTCAGTAGAGGAATATAAAATGGTTGAAAGACACATAAGAAAGTGCTTAGCATCCTTAGCCATCAGGACAATGCAAATCAAACCAACTCTGAGACACCATTTTACTCCTGTCAGAATGGCTAAAATAAAAAACACCAGTGGTAATTTATGCTAGAGAGGATATGGAGAAAGGGGAACACTCCTCCACTGTTGGTGGGAGTGCTTACTCTTACAGCCACCTTTTTAATCAGCATGGTGGTTCCTCAGGAAAATGGGAAACAATCTACAACATTGTCATTTTGGAGTGCTGGTTAGATCTATACTGCAGTTTACATATTTAGCTCTGATTCAATCACTACTGAATTCTACTACTTTGAAAGCAGAACGGAGGTTTGCAGATCCTGAGACATAAGCCTAGAGAACACAGTGTGTTCTCCCCTTAAAAACCCAGCACTCTATTCTGAGTGTGGAACTTTTCTCTGCATTTCATCCAAAGTGCTAACTTTCTGAAGCCTTTCACAGCTTCTTCTGGTGTCTGACTTGACCCCTGACTCTATATCTACAGATTTTTTCTACTGCATTTTTTGATACTAACTCAACATGTTGCTTTAGTTGAATAGTAGAACTAGAGTTTCTTGTGATTTTCTTGCCTTTTTTCATTGAAAATTGCTTTTTATGTATAATATATCCTTCAACTCCTCCCAGTTTCTCTATATCTCCCCTTTTGTCAAGATCTACACCCTTTCTGTCTGTCCATAGAAATCACATAGGCGTCTAAGATAATAGTAAAATATGTTAAAACAACAACAACAAAAACAAATCAAAATAGGACAAAACAAACAAGCAGAAGGAAAAGAGCTCAAGAAAAGATACAAGAAACAGATACAGATGCAGAGACCTCCTTTTTGCACATTAAAAAATCCTGAAAAAAACAGAAAACTGGAAACCATAATACACACACATACACACACACACACACACACACACACACACACACACACACACACACACACACAACTCTGTAGGGTAAACTGCATAAATTAATATTTGTTAAAATAAAAAATTAAATAAAAATGAAAATAAAATTAATTTTTAAAGTCCTGAGAGGACATTATGAGACAAATATCCTCCACAGATTACACTAAAAATTTCTTTTCATTTGGCCATGGACTTCTGGGAATGAAGCCTACTCTTGAGAGCAGTTTGTTTCCCCACTGAGATTCCCTTGAAGAAAACTATTTTTTTCATTTGCAAGTGGTTATCAATTGGAGGTAGCTTCTGAATATGGATGGGGCATGTGTCCACTTCTTTCAGCTCTAGGATCCCATCTGCCTGGTACAGACCCATGCAAGCCCATGCATGCTGTTTCAGTCTCTATGATGTATTGGCCCTGCTGTGTTTACAAGACCTTATTTCCTTGGTGTCCTCCATCCCCTCTGGCTCTTACACTCTTTCAGCCTTCTCTTATACAGGGTTCCCTAAGGTCCATAGGTAGTGAATTTGATGAAAACATCCCTTTTAGGGCTGGGTGTTCTGAGGTCTCTAACTCTCTGCATAATAACTGGCTATGAGTCTTTGTAATTGTTCCCATCTTCTCATTTTTTATGTTGATTACTTTATAGGTGTTTTGATTAGTGCAAGAATAATATGATCTAATATTTTTCCTTTTAATTTATGAAGAAATCTTCCCTCATACACTTTTAATTTTTGCTTGCAATCTGGTTTATTTTTATTTCAGCTTGTTTTTTGGTAACATATATTTTATTGCTATCTTTTTTTCTGTTCTTGAACTATGGATTTTTTTCTCTATGTGTTGACACTCAGTGGTCCCTAGAAATTTGTTTTACACATCTCTTTGTATCTCTGTATTTTTGTTAAATTAGCATGGGTCTCTTGAGTTACTATTCTGCTAATTCCCAATTACCCCTTCTCAGAAAATGTTTAGCGGTTTCTGACATTCCATTAGCTTTTCATCTGGACATATCATACTTTTCATCCATTAGATAATTGGAGTTTTAAGGTGAGTACTGATACTGTTCATAAAACCAAAATTAGTGTTGGTATTATAAAGTTTGACTGTTATTGCTTTGGGATGCCTGGTTATATATATGAGTGTGTCTGCTTATCCAATGTAACTAAAATGATGAGGCTTCTCTGTGGGTGGTTTTATTTACACTGAGCATTTCATTTTACATTTCAAACCAAGCCTTTAAATGATTATTATTCTTTTATTCATTGTACTAGTAAATAACCTGAAGTATTCATTTGAATAAGATGTAAAATGAGATTGCATTATTTTAAAAGCACAAAATGTAGTGTTTGTTACATTCAATTTAAGGCATGCAGAGTAATCACAAACAAAGTCATATTTAAAGAATGCACAAAAATGTTACATATACCATAGTATAACTACACTTGAATTTATCATATTTTTCATAAAAGATTAATCTCTGGATTCATGTGTTTTAAATGTATCAGTATTTCCATGACATGGAAAAAGCCTTTATACTTACTAAACACCTGACTTTATGATGGAGTTTATAATTTCATACTTTGTATTTTTACTAAAGTAAATATTTTCTATTCCTAGGAATTTAGCAAAGCTACTCTACTATAGTTATTGATAGCACTATTGGAAAAATGATGCTGAGATGAAGTTATTCTCTCATGAACTTTTCTAAAAGGACTACATACATTCAATCCATTTGTATGTATGTTCATCAAGTCCCCTTTTCGTAGTAAAAGTAAAAATACAAGCACATCATTTCCCTTCCTGAGGGAACTCAGCCACATACCTGCCTATTCACAGGCTGCAATCTTCATAAATCCGTATGTTACAAATTACAATATATTAAAATCAACTGCTATTCATGTTTACTTTTGTTTGAATTTGCAGGTGAAAAAGAGAGTTATAAATGTTATCATGAGGTGAAATTTAATCGTCGCACTTTATATGTTAATGGTCATTTACCAACAGATGTATGCTAATCAAATACTATTTACTTGGTTGTACACATATTTAAACATTTTATTTTTATTTTGGAATTTTCATTATACAGAAAAAGTATTCTCTCTTTTTCTGAAGTTCAAGTAATATTTTACTCAGATTTAATCAGTTTTTATAAGCATTCATATGTTATATGTCATTGGTCATAATTCTATGAGATATTTACTTGGGTATATTCACAAAACTGTCAACAACATCAACTGCAGAACTGCCCTGTCACTCCAATGACCTCTGTCAAGATGTTTGTTTCTATAGTCCTCTTCCCTCCTCTTTTCCTACCCGACAAGCCACTGATTCTGATTCTTTTTATCATTTCCAATTTGGACTTTAAACTTTTCATGAATTACTAATAATTTAGTAAGGGACATTCAATGGTACTAATTACTCTCTGGTAAGAATATAACCTTGATAAATATAAATGCAACTTATTAATTTAATAAGCACAGCCGTAGATATTAAATTTACCACATGAATTCTCATTCTATTTCAAATACAAATGAGTCCTACAAGATTTGTAGTGGATATCTAAGCTCCATTTTACATTTTTGGTTTTATTTTAACTCAACATCATTTTACTCTCTAGAATAAGAGGCTTAAAAGGAATACCTTTATTAACCATTAAAATCCAAAATTCACACACAAGTACAGAAACTGCAACAAACTAGGATGACTGAAACCATAAAGTTAGCCACCATATGGATATTTATTGGCTTGAACAGTTAATTATTTCTTTCAAACTGAAAGGAAAACTTCATGTATGCACTACAAAAAGGTAGTCAAGATAGACTGTGGGTCTGTGGTCATTTCCGGTGTAGAACTATGTGTCATGTGTCAGATTATATCACTAAATAAAAATTTTTGATCAGAATACTTTAGCGTAACACTGCCTATTATTTCCTAGGAAAGACATCATTAAAGGGAAGTCAAACACTTGAATGGGATCTTTTGTTTTCTCAAGGCTCCCAGAAGCCGATCCCCAAGGATGTGACTCCATAGTGTCTAAATAACACATGTGTAGGTTCTGGTTATTTGGCCATCTTCTCATGAGCACCTGCTTAGCATCTACACAGACACTTCCATAGCGTCCATAGTGAGACCTTTGTTTGTGCTATTGATTTATTCATATTCATGCTTATCAGCTAGTTTTATATTTAAGAAAGGAACTATCCTGCTATAAGGGACAAATATTCTGCAGTTGTTTATGGGATTTTACTGGAGTTTGGAAGAATTCTCCACAATTAACATGAACAATCTAAAAGAAGAATTCACAATATAGTTGAAAACTGCAAACTATCAGTTTTCACATACACAGTCTTGAAAATACTCAGAGAAATGACGCAAAATGCAAGAGGTACTAAAACATTAATAATTGTAAGGGGACCCAATAGATATGTTCATGTTTCCCTCTAAGGAATAAGTAAGCCTTAAATAACTCAGCTGCAATGTGATGACAATTTTGCTCACCTTATTTGACAAATCCAACTTAGAGTACAGAACAGGCAAATTCTGTCATATACCAAAGCAAACATTCAGACCATTAAAAACCATGAGATTTTTGACGACATTAGCAGAAAAAGGCCTAATTCCTATGCAGATAACTACAGGAAACTGAGGAAGGATAGAAGTGGGAGAGGTTGTCTAATTGCTTGTCTCTGAAAATATTATATGGACTGATCATGTTATATTTAAGAAGATATATGTTTGTGTGCATGTATATACATATATGCAATTACAATTAGTAAAAAAAGAGGCTGTGAGTTTGAAGGATAGCAAGGAGAGTATTGGGAATTTTGAAGGAAAAAAGGGAATGGAGAAACGTTGTAATTAAATTAATATGTCAAAAAATGCAAAAAACCTCACTGTTCTTAGTAACCAGGAAGAAAGAAATGCACTAGACTCAAAAAGAATGTATTTACATGATCATAGACGGGATGGAATCTTCTCAGTCTTCATTGATGATCAGAGGTGTTCAGAGCAGAGTTTTTACATACATGAGAATATTGAGCAGGCACATATGACAGAAAACATCTTTACTTGTTTCTGAAATGAATCCCCTCAATATCATGGATCTTGTGAACCCCATCCAATGAGTGTGAAACACCATAACTATGATGTTACGTGTATACAAGACCATCAGAAAAAGTGGTGTGAACTGAGATTTAAAAATGCACCCCTGCTTTTTTTGGTTCTAGGGGTTTACATGACACAGCAAGATACATCTGCAATCCTCAGACTACAACCTACAACCTCAGACTCTGAAAGTCTAAATAGTTATAATGCAACAATAGTGAATAATGAGATGATGGAATATGATTCCTAAAAAATGATTAGGCTAAAGGATAGGATGAATTTTTCTCTACAATTCTCCAAAAGAATGATTAAAGGAGAAAATACCCATGTATCTTGAATGTTTGTAGAATTAGAGGAACATTCTTACAGAATTTTCTTTGAATATAGAGTTTATATTTTTACAAGTTTTAAAACTAATATGTACATATATGTGGCAAAATCAGTCATATATAACATGCATGTGCATATAAATTTGTGTGTGTACACATAGATCCATGAACCATAAATACTAACTTCGATGCAACTAATTTTATCATTATAGGAAAGAACAACCAGGGTAGTTCTGCCTACCTCTTTCACAGTACCCTTGATTTATTTATTTTATTCCACTACTGATTTCTCTGCACTATGGTATTTATTTTTGTAGCCTGTCTCTTTACATCAGACTGTAGGCAGTGACAGACCATATAAAATAGTATGTAATCATTTCCAACTCGATCATGGATTCTGAATGGCCATGTCTGCCAGTACTGAGCATGAATGGCCTAAAAGTATACTGAAAATATTTGGCAAGTCTCATTTTCCATTTTATTTTATTATATTTTATTCTTGCCAAAGGAAGCTGCATAAAGAAGGATCAGGAAGAAGGACTGTAGATTTCTAATAGATGCCCTAGCCTTTAAGTCTGTCTCCACATAAGCTGTGAACTCCTAAGGAAGCACTTTACTCAAGAGGCCATTAGGCAGGAATGCTGTTTCCTGATAAATGACGCCCAGCCCTGTCAATTATTCTTTCTCAAGGTGGCTCTTTATATAAGAGCAAGTTGTGTAGGGAAGACTGAAGTTTGTTCCTATTGTCTTATGTTTCATGGACCACTTTTAACAGTTTTCTTCCTCAAAGTAAGCACTTAGAAATGAATTCCTCTATAATGAGAGATTGTAGAGCAATGATGCCTATACTCAATGCGTTCACACCCCCTATATTTCTTTTTTAAAATAAAAAGTTGGAAATCATGTTTTTGCCTTAATCCTTGTGACACTGGCTTCACAGAGACCTCTCTGAACTTAATGTATTCTTTCTGGAACTATATGGAGAATGGTGGGATAGTGACTGACAGCAGGCTGAAAAATATGAATGAATGAATGAATGAATGAATGGTAGTAAGCTCAAGCTAGGAGCGGAAAAAGAGTTGAGGGAGGAGTTTGCCTTAATTACACTGAGAAATAACTACTTTTCTGATGGCAGAAAATGGAATATGTGGTTCACAGACCTGTGCACGTGTAAGAAAAGAGAGGATGAGATGGTGAGGAATCACTGAATCCTAGCCCCTGATATCCCAACACGTCAAGTATGAGAAGAAAACTTCAGCAAATAAGAGTGGAGAAAGACAGGTAGAAGGAAAGGTTGAGCATCAGGGAGATGTGGATGTGATTTGTTGTCCTAGTGACTGCTTGTTTAAAGCAGATCAAGGCTGCTGAAGCACTGATGAAAACGTAACTCGAGAGACTCACAAAAATACTAAGTCCATAGATATAATATATATGCAGAGGACCTGGTACCGTCTCATGTAGGCCCTGTTCTTGCGGCTTTAGTCTCTGTGATCTCATATGTGCTTAGGCTTAATTGATTCAAAGGGCATTGTTCTGTGTCCTCCATCCTTTCTGGCTCTTGGAGTCTTTCTGCCTCTCCTTCCTCAGAATACACTGAGCTCTGAGAGGAAGAATTTGATGGGGATCCACCAGTCAAACTCTCTGTGTGTGCAATGTCTGACTGTGGGTCTCTGCATCCATTCCTGCTGTGGTATATTTGTACACTTCCTGAAGATGTATTTATGTCATTACCTTAATAAAGAGCTGAATAGCCAATAGGTAGGCATGTGGTGTAGATGGGACTATAGAGAGACAGAAAATGAGAGGAGGAAAGTAGGTAAGAGATTTCATTCACTAGGAGACCTGGAGCTGGACATGCTGTACTAAGAAGAGGTAACTAAAACGCATTGTAGAACATAGATTAATAATGTGGGTTGTTTAATGTATAAGAGATAGTTGGAGACAAGCCTAATCTAAAGGCCAAGCTTTCATAATTAATAAGAAGTCTTTGTGTTGATATTTGGGGGTTGGTGATCCAAAGATAGTCTGACAAGAAACTTTGCTACAATTTCCCACCTGCTGCCACAGGAGGATGCCTCTCTGACAATGACCAGATAAGGTATTGGTCTATGAGTATAGCGCATTGTGAGAATGAACAGGTCTCTGACTATTGTGCCTGTTCTTGGGAATATTTTCCTCCTGTTGGGTTATCATGTACACCTTCTATATGATAGTAATTGCTTAATTGAATTATATTTTATTTTACCATATTTGGTTATGTCTTGGAAGCCTGTAATTTTCTAATGAAGGACAGAAAGGGAGTGCATTCAGAGGGCACAGGATATAGGGAGGAATTGGGAGGAGTAAATGGAGGGGAAATTATAATCAGGATATATTGGTTGAAAATAGAATCTATTTTCAATAAAAGGGAGAGAGTGAAGAGAGGGCAAGAGACAGAGAGACACAGGGAGGGAGAGAAATGGGGAGGGGGAACAAAGAGAGGGAGAGAGAAAGAGAGAGAGAGAGAGAGACTCAAACTTCAGATACTGTCTTTACTAAGAGAGGTCAGATACATGTCTAGAGTTTTCCAGTCAGTGTGACTCTCACAATTCATTTTTTCCACTTGTATGCAGACACTGAAGACATTATAATCTCAATCAGACAAAGAAAGCAGAAAAGCATAGCAAGAAAAAATTGAAGTAGCACATGCTCACTTCTGAGTGAATTGTAGGGGTGTCTAAACCCCTGTAGGAAATACAGATGCCTGTTAGCTATTTGTAGCTAGAAATTAGAAATGATTAGTCCTTTGTGAAGGACACTTGTGGACAGGGACTTGTGACAAATGACTAAAGCTTTTTTTTTCCTGAATAAATGAGTCCACCTTAGATTTTGTTCATTGGAAAAATGAAAACTAATAGAACATAGATGAAGAGTAAGGGGATTGGCTGAAAGGGAAAGTAAATTCTATACTTCCCACAAGTTCTGCTTTACCAGGCTTGATTCATATCATGATGAGAAATAATTTCATTTTCTCGTTGTCTGGATATACTTAGCCCCATATGATCCTTATTTCTATAGTTAAGTATCCGCATTCTATTCTCTGTTCTCTCTTCTACCTTATATCATATGTGCTCCAGAACCATGTTTCTCATTAGTATGCTACCTCCTTCATGCCTCCCAATAAAATAGAAGTTCCCATGAAGAAGATGCATGTGTCTTGACCACTGGTACAGTGACATGACAAATTGTCTCTGTGTGGATGAGTAGATGTCTACACTGATAGAAATACTTTGAAGGGTGTTTTAAAGTTCTGTACTACATGTTCTGATATACACATGTAGCAGAAGAAACAATAACAAAAACAGGTCAAAAGACAGGTTAGCTAGTGTAGTCTGTACTTTGGGTTTTGTTTTGGTATAGTGCATGGGATCTTATGTATTCCATGCATAAAAGAGAAAATTTATAAAATATATCAGGTTTCGTATATGCTGGAATAGCCATGCCATAGAGATGTTTAGTTAGCTAGTGGTCATGGTTACAGCAATGCAAATGAGAAAAGAAAGCAAGATCAACATTCAGTGGAATTCTGTAGAAAACTACAGAAAGAGACAAGGAAAGAAATAATAGCCAAGAGGGGCAGGTGGCAAAAATTACTACAAAATATGATTTGATACATCAGGTTATTGAAGCCTTGTAAAAAGTGTTTGGCAATGACCTTTCTGTTTCTATTGTGTGGAATACTTTGATTAGACCTGGTATTAGATGTTCTTTGAATTTCTGGAAGAATTCTGCACTGAAAGCATCTGGTCTGGCCCTTTTTTTGGTTGGGAAACTTTTGATGACTACTTCTATTTCACTAGGGGGTATAGGTCTATATAAATTGCTTATCTGTTCTTCATATAATTTTGGTAAGTGATATCTATCCAGAAAATTGTCCATTTCCTTTAGATTTTCAAATTTTATGGAGTACAGGTTTTCAAAGTATGACCTGATGATTCTCTGTATTTCCACAGTGTCAATTGTTGTATCAACCTTTTTCAATGCAGTCCCCATCAAAAATTCCAGCACAATTCTTCACAGACATTGGAAAAAGAATGCTAAATTGTATATGGAAAAACAAAAGATCCAGGATAGCCAAAGCATCTGTGGACCTCCCAGTGGGAGTGAAATAATGAAGACTCATTTCCAGGGGCTAGCATTTCTTCATAGCAATGAAACCATTGATAATCATGTTAAGGACAAGTTAGGCTGAAATTCTGTTAAAGAAATCAAGCATCTACAAGAGCTACTTATAGGACAGCCTGCAAAGCCACAGAGAAACCCTGCCTCAAAAAACCAAAAAAAAAAAAAAAAAAAAAGAAAAGAAATCAAGCACCAATGAAAATAAATAAGATACAAAAAAAATAGTACATGTCAAATAACCCACTAGATTAAAAACTCTCAAATGATAACAGTAGAAGGAAACATATTCATAAATGAATAGATTTATTTTGATTGGTGAAATAAAAATATAAACTAACTCTGAAGAACAAAGTAACATTTAAAAGTGTTTTTTTTTTCCTTGTGTGAGAATATGAGCTGTGTGTAATCACACCAAACTTTCCCATGGGTTTTGGGACTTTGAACTCCTGTTCTTGGTATTTGGGTTTCAACCCCACTTTTGATGTTACTATATTTGCCCATACCTAAAGAAGAACTTGTTTCACTTTTGGGTCCTATCTGTATGTTGTCAGACCTGCCTCTATCTGAGACTTTGATGTAAAGATTGATGTGCCTATTGGTTTTGTCTTCTGTTTGTTTGTTATTTGTAGCATTCCAGGAACAGAGAATGGCTTTCCAACTCTTAACCTATTATAAGGACTGCTTCAGCCTCAGAGTCTGTGGAATATGTTGACAAATATTGTATATCTTTATACATTTTACTCTCCATTTAAAATAAAATGAAGTAAGAAAACTTTAAAAGCAATTATTCTCAAGCATATCACACATCTATTACATTGTCACTTATGTGACACTATGAAGTGACTCTCTAATGTATGCTAACAACAATATTAAGAACAATGAAAATAACTAAAGCAGATTAAAACTTAGAAGTAAGATAACGTGTACACGACAAATTTGTATAAATTCTGAAACACTTGAAACTTATACAACTGAACACTATGCTTAGCATGACTTCATGGAAACTGGATGAGAAGGAGGAAAATGATAACTCATTTAAGAATATTTAAAATCCATACACTTCTTAAAAAATGGAAGTGTAAGAAAATGCAAAGTACCTGAGATCATTTTGTAAGGTGATTAAAAAACAGGCATGGGTGCAAACAACTGGAATCTTAGGCCCTGGTAAAGGGTTTGCTACATCTTGAAATAATTAAATTCCCAACACATAAAAATGATTAATGTTTAACAAGTTGAAATTGCTGTTATAACCCTGACTTGCTTACTACCCATTGTATACATGCACTGAAATCCCATAGTATAGCTCATAAAACACACTGATAGTACATCTTAATGATGAAAAGGGATCATTAGGGCAATACATTTAGGGATTTGTAATTTAAAAAAAAGAAAGAAAGAAATGAAGGATGAAGCAGCAGAAGCTAGGAGGAAGACAGGGAGCAATGGAAGGAGGGAAGGTAGGAAGGAGAGAGCAGGGAGGGAGGAGGAAAACAAACAAGGGCTAAAAGCATCACTCCTTAAGCCCAAACAACAGAACATTTTCAGTAGTGTTGCTTCCACAGTGTCTGGCAACTTTAATACAAAGCTAAGCAATTAAACTTAAAATAGGTATATAAATTTCCCCAGAGAAACAAACCTTAAGACTGATCTGTCAAAAATAATAAAAATAGAACTTTGTCATTCAGTCAGCCAGGCCCCAAAGGAAGCTAAATTAATGCAACAGATGAATGTGTTGCTTTCGGCTGAGAACATTTGTGATGGTGCTAATTATCCCTTGAACATAGGCTTGGCTTGATGCTAAAAGATTGGAGAAAAGGCTGCCAGGCCCTGAGACTGTGTCTGTACAGGCCCCAGGAATCTACAGGGTTGAGTGGCTTCCTCCTTCCAATTTACCACAGGCCATTTACAGTGCTGAATAGCAGTGGTGTCCCAGAAAATACATTTCGTCTCTTCCATGATTACAAGCTCTCAGGAAGCACAAGATCCATCAGTTTCCCCTAAAACAATGCACTGTTTTAATTATTTTTTGGTAAAGTAAGCATCAGATCTAGAAATCTTTGGCTGTAGGCCCTCTCCGTCAGTTAATCTGGAAAAACAAACTCTCTAAGAATGTTCACAGATCCGAGAGGATGCATTCAAAGATGGGTAGAGGTTGTGGAAGGCAAAACACCAAGGTGCAGGGGCAAATACATCGGAATACCTTTGCTGTAGCTGTGCCGTTGTTTTGAAGAGGTTAGACACAGAACGGAACAAGTATGCCAGAATGTCACTTGTGTATGCATCATGCTTTATTTATCTGCATAAAAAAACCTCAACAAGTAAAACTGTGTCAAGATGCCTCTACTAGAGTCAGTGATCTCACAGTATTCCTATCCAATTGTTATCACATGATAGGAATTGAGTGCCAAAGCTTGAAGGTGACCCCGGATTTCTCAAGTGCAGGCAGCAATCACCCTTAACAAAGAAACAGAAATATCCACAATATTGGATCTACATTAGAGCAGAAAACCTCTTTTCAGGGACCAAATGATTCTATATGTTATATATACAATAAACTTTAATATACTTATTAAAGTTCTATACTCTTACTATGCTTATTATTAACCTTATTTTACATATTTACAAATATGTAGATAAAATACACTAACTGCAGCATACAGAGATAACTTCATTGTTCATAAATAACATAGAGATGGAGGAAAATTTAAATGTAAGTAGTCTGGTGCCCACAGTCAGTGTTGGAAAACTAAAATGTTGTAATTTTAATGATACATTATTCTTTCTCAAACTGTATGACACCTTCTACCTATGAACATGGCTTAAATTCTGCTTAAATGATCTTCATATGATACTTCTTTATCAGAACTGTTTTCATTGAATCCTATGGATTCCTTTCTCTCTTTACTGCCCTCTCTACAACCAAGTTCTCAAAAAGTAGCCAAGCTGATCTTTGAAAAAATAAGGTCTTCTGTACTCCAAATCCTTACTGAGTTCCTATCAGTCTTTCAATAAAATTTGATCTTCCAGACTGCACCTCCTTCAGCAAATCCTACAGGCGTTCACCACCATAGTCATCTACTGTAAGCAGATTGGTGACTTCCCTAATTATCGCCAAAGATACTCTATCCAGTAAATGATGGAAGCAGAGGCAGAGACCCACAGACAAGTACTGTACTGAGCTCTAGGAATTTTGTGAAAGAAATTGAGGAGGGATTTACCAGCCAGAGGAATTCATGATGAGAGAACCCACAGAGACAGCAGATAAGAGCTCAAAGAAGCTCATAGATGCTGGAACAAAAGCCAGGGAGCCTGAATGGGACCGGCCTAGGCCCCTCTGTATGTGTGTGAAAATCGTGTAGTGCTTTCTTTTAGTAAGGCTTCTAACAGTGAAAGCAAGACCTTGCCCTAGCTCTTAGGTGGCTTTTGGTAACCTGTTCTCCATGCTGGATTACTTGGCCCTACTTGGAAGCAAGGGGAGGAATTTGGTCCTGCCTCAACCTGATGTACAATGCTTTGTTCAAGCCCATGAGAGGCCTTTCCCTTTCTGAATGGAGAAGGAGGAGTGGATGGGAAGGGGGATAGTTGGGAAAGAGCAGGGAACAGAAGGAAAGGAGGGAGGGAACCAGCTGGTATGTGAAATAAATGAAGAAAATATAAAAAATGAAATACTTCAGGAGGCTTTTGAAATTAAGACAAATAAATTCCAGATCTGACAGTAATGAAACTATAGAATATAGAAACTACTGTTGAAATATGTCATAGTTTCACCTGACTGTTAGGAAATATGTAGGAACGTTTAAATATTCAATTAACAATATTTATAAGAAAAAGTTTAGTTCAAATAGCAATGTATAAATAAATGGCAGATAAATCTGTGGGCATGCAGATGAGAATGTGTGAGAATTGGAAATGGAAACCCTAGAGGCAGCGCCACACTGGCACCTGACTCTTTTGTTGTATTGTTCTGAATGCTGTGACAGACACTTTGTCTAAACATGACAGTGTTTCATCACCTTCGTGAGATTAAAGCTCCCTTTCAAACCTTACTGCCAACACTGTTCAAATATGTTAGCAAAGTAGAAAATTTAATAAAAGTCCCTGAGGGGTGAGATGCCAATTAGGTCTGAAGATGCCAAGGTTTGCTCTTGAGTTAGGCAAAACAGAGAGTCCACTGGGTATGATGCAAACAGCAGGCTTCATAGACACTACTTTATTCTCTCATCCTGCCAAATTTGGGAGACTGAGAAGCTTCCTCCTCTTTCTTCTTGAAGGAAGAGGACAAGGATGGGGTTGATGCTAATGTCATTTATCAAAAGAGGTACCTTTAAAGTTCCTTATGACAGGGTTCCAAAAAATCACAAGCAGTTTTAGACTATTTATTTCATTCAATATGTTTTACCTGGATTTCAAATAGAAGGATTTGATGTCATAAGTGTCTGTTTTCTGAAAGGCAGAAGTTTCAGCTTTTCAATCTTGCTCAATGTGTGTGTGTGTGTGTGTGTGTGTGTGTGTGTGTGTGTGTGTGTGTGTACATGTGCGTGTGCGTGTGCGTGTGTGTGTGTGTGTGTGTGTGTGTGTGTGTGTGTGTGTGTGTGCATGTATGTGCATGTGTGGCTGTGTGTTCATAGTTCCACAGCTCCTCATCTCCTAAGACTTTTTTGATCATTAATGATTACCATATGGATATTTGTATATGGGAGTTTTGTTTTCTACAGAAGTGAAAAAACTATCATTATTTTTAAAACTTTATGCTAATTATGCAGAATAAAACTTACAGCAACAATGAATAAAACATATGTGCCTATATTTAGTATTTTAGAAAAAAATACTTTCTTGAAATACAAACATACAATGATGGGACAACACATAGATATAAAATAATAGACCCAACTACAAAAATTAAAATCTATTTTCTGCTAAAATCTCTACAATCAAATCCCAAGCAAGTATTACAGCTGATGGCAGAGTGGGCAAAGTGTCATTGTACCACTTTCACTGAGAAGTGGCTAATATCCAAATGCAGAGGCTGACTTTCCTTAAGTTAATACAAAAAGATCACAAAGGTCAAGGTAAGCAAGGTAGATGTAAAAACATTTTACATAGCAGAAAGTCACATAGAAAATAAAAATATGAGTGACGCTAATTATCACCACTAAGTATAAAACGTTACCGAGACGTGCTATTTCACATCCACATAATTGAAAACTATAAATTGCTAATTATGGGAGCAAATAAGAGATGAACAGTACTTTCATATACTGTTAGGAGAAATACTCTTTAATGCAAGTATTTTAGAGGGCTTTTCACAATTTTTTGAGTAAAACCGAGCATACTATAAGCTAAGAAATCTGACACCTAGATCTACAGAATTAGATTATAGACTGGCTGTGCAATACACAAACTGCCATTGTTTAGAAACATTACGGGAACCATGCAAATGCACAGAGATTGTGAAATGGATACAATGACACAATCACTCAGTGATTCAATTCAAAGGAATAAATGAGCTAAACCTTTTTTTGAGCCAACATTGATAAATATTGAAACAAGATAAAAAAAAAAAGCATCACTGTGAACCTGCACCTCTAATGCTACAGAATTCACATCAAAAAGCAAATCAAACTATTTTTGTGTCTTCACACTTGTGTTTGTTCCACAAATGTGGACTAAATCCTATTCATCAAATTTATATGCATGTTTTCTTCTGGAAAGCAAGTTTGGGAAGGGATTTGCAGAGAAAAATAAAAGAACGTTACTTATTTTATTGTTTCTTTTGCAGTAGGTTTTGTAAAGCCAATATGCTAGTTTGTTTATG
Organism: Cricetulus griseus; assembly: GCF_003668045.3. NCBI lineage: Eukaryota > Metazoa > Chordata > Mammalia > Rodentia > Cricetidae > Cricetulus > Cricetulus griseus. The sequence continues at coordinate 6,789,435 of NC_048600.1, read as the reverse complement.
TTGTCTGATTGAGAGGGATAAATACAATGGTTCTATCATATTATTATATGGATTAACTTTTTCCCCAAATCAAACAAATTTATGCACGTGTGCATGTGCATTATTCATGCTTGACGTGTCTAATCTTAAGAGATGGAGGCAATACATAGCTGTCAAGTTGCAAATTCTGAGTATAAAGGGTGCCAAAACTGATTAAAGACTAGAATTTCTTCAAGTCAAGTTTAAAACAAAGCAGAAGTAGATGACAAGGCAGTTCCCATAATTTTGAGAGCCCAACTGTTTCTGACAATTTATCATCAAAACTTGACAGATTGGGCCTTGTTGGGTTCTTGCTATGGGTTTGTATTTTGAAACAGTTTTGTTTAGTAATGCAGAGTAGCTTCAATCTCTTTACTTTCCTCCCTTGGCTTCTTAATACTGGGATAAGTGTGCTCTGCCATACCTGTCAGTGATGTAAAAAAAAAAATTAAAAATAATCTTGTTAACCATTTATTGCTTATTGGTTTATCTTGCACTGGAGGATATAGATAATAATTAACTTAGAGTTTACATGCTTCAAAAATAAAACTCAACTTATAAAATGGATGAAATATCCAATACTCAAAGAGCTACAACTCTTTTGGACTTTTGATTTGCAGTCCCAGCATGACTCTTAGATTGGCTTCATCAGCTGCTTTTCAATTTGTGAGCCCCAGGAAGGAGCCTGCATTGTGCAGAAATTGAGAATTTTCTATTTCATCATTTAAATATGGGCAAGCAATCAGACTCGGGATTACTCATCTGTCACTGCTCACCGGTTTTATTTGCTTTTTCCTACTCAGAGCCCTTTTCAATCCCTCCGTGAACATCTTTGGGAAATATTACTGTGGTCCTCAGTCAACCAGGAGAACTTAACTAACAAAGAAGTGCCTGGTTTTATTCAGAGATGAAAAGCAGGGAGCTGCATCAGTGGCCACAATGGGAACCAGTTAGCTGGAATGAATGGTGACTCTAGGCTCATTTCCCGGCTGGCCCAGGGATGTACATGAGATTTCAAAGGCTTGGTGGGAGATAGTGAATTTCAGTTCATCAGTTCAGTGAAAAGGTAAGAAAGGGGAGTAATGATAATTGAGGTGTTCTTCAAAATCTGACTGGGTCTTTTTACCCCAGTCTTTTTAAATGTTGTTTTTCTAAGTTTTGTCTATTTTCATCTGTGTCAGTAGAATTGAACAAATGAAAGAATATCATAACCCATAAAATATTGTCTTTTCCAAGTTCTTAAGGTAATTGTTCATGATGGCTAATCTAAACTTCTTACCTCTTTTCTAATTCATTTTATTATGCTTGGATATCATCACTAATTTAAACGTTAAACATTTGACACAAGTAAATATTTGCCACTTCCAGACAGAAATGTCTTCACTGATGGGGAAGCTGCATGAACTAGAGACAAGAGGATCTGATTAACTCAATCCAGTGATTGTTTCAGCAATGCATAAGAAAAATAAACCTCCCATATTGATTAAACTAAAATGATTTTTTTTATTTTACTCGATACAGTGTGGAAAAGTCAGACTTAAATTAGTGGTAAAAACCAAATTTGAACAAAAATTTTCATTCACAGTAATAAAAAAGTGTAACATGGAGTTGATAGACAAAAAATTGAAGAAATATTCTATATTGTAGTATATTCAGCATTTTTCAGTGTTTAAATTTTACTCAGTATGTCCTTATTATGCAACTCTCATGACCAACATGGGACAAGTGAACATGGAGTTAGAAATAGCATGAAGACAAACTGATGAGGAATAAGTGGACCAGGAATGTATGTAGACACAGGAGAGTAAGGGTTATTAAATGTATAGTGACCAAGTTTTCCAATTGAGAGGGGTATCAAAGTTAAAGAGAAATTCTTAGTAGATATTCTGAGACTACAACACAGTTTCCAAAGCATGTTTCTTGCCTTTTCAGCAGACTATTCTTATTCTCATGCAATAGCAGTATTTTCTACTTAAACCCAGGAACAGCCATATGAGAATAGTGTTGATTGTCTCAGTGTTAGAATAACAATAGGTCAAGAGAAATCCCGGGACAACAGCAAAACTATTGAATGTCACCTTGACTGTTATTTTAATTTCACCTAAGCGAGCAAACTGAAGAATTCTATGTGTCACTATTTACATCAAAATCAGCTTTTCTATCCAACCTGTAAAGCACAGTGACTTCTGCAGCTTAACTTCTTAGGTATGTTAAATTCTTCATTATTCTCTTTATTAAGAGTCCATTGTCAGTTTGACAGGCTACAAAATGTTCTGCATCGGTCCAGTTCAGTGGCTCCTTACATTCCTAATTAACGCCAAATCATTTCTATCCCATTTCATAGAGTAATCTTTTATTTCTTGAGAAAAACATTTCTTACTTTTTCAAGAATGTGAGCTAATACATTTTCCAGACACCTTACTCCTTCATGAATGGCTTTCATTTATCACCCAAAGACAGTGTGCCAACACAATGCAAGGTCAAAAATTCTTTAACTCTCTACATTTAACCCAAATACAAATTCAGGAAAATAAGCATTACATATCACTTTCTCATCAACACTGTGAAATCGAGTCATCGATCGTGGTGAGAATGGAATTGTGCAATGCAATGATGCTTTATATTTTCAGCACCTTCTCATTTCACAGCCTGACGACAATCCTATTATGACACTTCATAATCCAAGACAGCACATTCCTGATAATTGCCAAGATAGGATTTTCTCTTCAGTTTCAATTCATACATTTGATTCAAGGACCCATTTCGTTTCCGTTTTCACGAGCAGCTGTGTGATAGTTAGTGTTCATAACACCCTCAACACTTTTACTCCTGGTTTGGTTCTTTTCATAAAGACATTATTTTTATAATCTTGAGGCACTTTTAGAATGGAATTCCACTTTCCTGATCTTCTCCTTAACACATAGTTGCTGATGTGACAATACAGGAAAGAAAAAATTGTAGCAAGAATTTCATTTTACCTTCTTGGATTTCATTTTCTTCCAACAGGCAGTTATCTGGGTTTTATTTTATTTTATTTTTTTCTGATCAACAAATTTCTTCATCAACCATAATTGCAAAGTATTAAATCAGATTGCTTCCCCTCAATCTTGAGTAGCTTCAATTCTCTTGTGGTGGCTTTTGTAAACCATTATATTTGAAATATGTAAACAGTTCAGCACTCAGGAAAAAATAATGCCTGAAAATGACTTTTCATTATAATGCACTTTAGCATTGCACAACAATGATAATTTAAGAGCATATAGAGCTACATACTAAATAAGAAATGTTTTCATTGAAGAAGTAAGTCTAAATACCGTATAAAGGCAGATAGCATTTTCACAAGAAACCTGGCTCTATAGAATATTTAGATTTAAAGAAGGCTTCCAGCAAAACTTTGTAAAGTAAATAGCAGTGCTTGGAAGTCTAATTTATTTTCTAGTGTAACATTTATGGAGAGATACTTCAAAAGCAGGTAGGAAAATCACCAGGAAATGATTGCACCCTTCCATAAATTATATAATTAACTTCAATGCTACCTAAGCCTAAAAGATGAAAGTAGACAGAAGTAGGAAATTATTTGGATTTTGACTCTGTTGTGACTTATTATGGGAAATGGACATAGATAATGAAAAGGAAAACTGTATCATCTGATATTGTTATTTTTGTTTACTGCAGTTCTCCTTGGTATTCTTCCACAATGTCCTACTTAGATGAAACATGGAAACATTAAGCAAATATTATCATTTATATTAATGCTTAGTTTCCAAGGGGATGACTGCATCCATAAAAATCTTACTGGCTTTACCAAAATCCACAGATGGCCATATTCATAAAGAAAAGAGATAACAATCTTATTGTTATTTCCTGCTGTTAATTGGACTACATACATAGTTTTCAGTCATTCATATTTTTATGGTTAAAATAAAATAACTTACCTCCAAGAGCTCTTGTATTCTTTTATATATCTAACGTTCCTATAGTTTATCAAAATTATACATTTTTTCTGTATACCATTTAAATCAAACAATCTCTATGAAGGTTTATAATACCAGCCTCTTCTACACAATCCTTACTGTATCATCTTTGCTAATTAGTTACCACTTTTCAAAGTCTTTGTTTAAATGAATATGGCATCCAAATGTTTCCTTAAACACCTGCATTCTTAGCTTGAGGCCACAACCATCTCTTTCTAATGGAATTCAAAAGGAGACTATTACTTTGAATTGATGTCCTGATGCTCGGGTCATATTCATTTGTCAATACTTCATTGCTCACAGTGCAATTTAGGATCCCTTTCCATTTTGAGATCCAAGAGTTCCCAAATCTGTAGGGCTTCCACAGTCTGAACAGAAGTATTGATCCTCACACACTAGCATCAAAGGCTAGGAGTGAATTAAAATCCATAAAGCAGAGGAAACAAAGATCTGTGAAATTCATGTAGAGATACTAGAAATAATAATTACAATCAAAGTACTTACTCCTTCTTGTTCACAGGCCTGTTTTATGCCTATGAATGGCTTCTTCTAAGTATCTGATATATACAAAATTGATAATTTTCCTTCCATAAAACAAGATTTTAGTGAAAATGTAGGTTTGATACATATAACAATAGAAAATGAAATTTTATTCACTTGATGTAAACATACTCATTCCAATTTTAGAGTATAAAAATTGAACAATTTTAGTAAGATAACCTTTATAAGGTTCCATATTTGCATTTTTAATGTTTATCAATACTACCTTTTTGCAAATGATTATTAGTAATGATAACATGCAGTTGATAACAAAGTCCAAATAACAATGGAGATTGTAATATAAACTGACCCACCACCCAAAACTAAAATATTACTTCTATCTATAGATATCTTCTGCTAAGCACTAGCTAAATAGCATTAGGTGCAGTGTAGTGCAGGAGTTATACAGGTGAAGGAACACATAGGTATACTCAAACATCAAACACAGATCTGGTACCAGAGGGTATTCCTAGGCCTAGAATCCTTATAGCAAAATGTTTCCACTGACATTTTAATCATCAGACATCATGCCAAGGTTTTAACCCTTCCTTGTCAAGCAGTTTCTTCTATGGGATTGATGGATTGCTATAGGTGAGAGGAGTTTATTTAACTCACACTATTGGGTCTGCACTGTGAGTTAAAAACTTCTATTTGTTAATATTTTATTTTGAAGTTTCCAAGAGAGAATTTAATTATAACTATTTTTTGGCTCTTGGTTGCTTCTTCAGTGGTTCCATTTGCTTCGAGGCTACATTGAAACCCTTTCTAGTTTGGGAGCTAATTTAGAGTTACTTTGTTTTCCTGATTTTTTTTATAATGCTTTGCTTTACAGCTAATATAATTATTTGAAACCTCCACAGCTGACCCTTAAATGAAGCCTATGCTTTTGTGCACTCGAGGCCTCAGGCTAACATATCTCATTTGCATTTTCACAACTTATATAGTTTTAGTCCTTCGAATTTACTTCATTCAGCATTTTTAAGAGCCTGAAGATTCTGATTGCCACAAGGTGGCCACCTGAGGAAGTTTATTATTGGATCTCACAGATATTTCTACTTATAAGCCACATCAGGAACAGAAATAAGATTCTTGGCATGTATTTAAGAGGAGTAATTCAGGGACTGTATAAATGGCTCAACAATTAAGGGTGCTTATAGCTCTTACAGAGGACATAGGTTTGATTGTCATCATCCACATAACCATTTACAATAACCTGCAGATACAATTCCAGGAAATATGATGCCCTTTTCTGACTTTTTGGGCCCTTGCAAATATAGTGCAAACATACATGCAAATAAATAAATAAACAGAGTTTTTAAAGAGCCATGGTTCTATGCTCTAAGATTGTGGCTATTTCTCAGGATACTATTCTAAACAATATGTACGAATTTATCCAATATGATATTTTTGGAGGAGAAATCCTAGTGACCTCAACTACTATTAGGTCATTTTTCTTAACAAGATCTAGTACAGATTTCAGCACACCAATCCTCATGTCTGAGCAATGTTCTGTTGTGGAAGGAAAATTGAACATACAAGGATGTAAAGCATTCCAGGTAGAAAATTAGTACATTGAAGATACAGCCTACTTGCCAATGCAGAAGAAGAAATAGCACAGGCCGGGTGGTGGTGCAACAACCTATAATCCCAGCACTCGGGAGGCAGAGGCAGGCAGAACTCTGTGAGTTCGAAGCCAGCCAGGTCTCCAGAGCGAGTGCCAGGATAGGCTCCAAAAATATACAGAGAAACCCTGTCTGGAAAAACCAAAAAAAAAAAAAGAAAAAGAAAAAGAAAGAAAGAAAAAAAGAAAAGAAAGAAAGAAAAAAGAAATAGCACAGCAAAGTAAATTTAAGGAACACCTTACATATATGCACATGAGCAGATGTATTTGTATTACTATATGAGAAAAATCACATTATACTTTTATACATAACCTACTCTGTTAGATGGGGAAAATTTTGCTTTGTAAGAGATGATGAAGACAATGCAAAGAGCACCACAACAGATGTAAGTGAGCAGGTGGTGTTTTCCTTGAACCACTGACTCTGTTCATACTAAAACAAGGCTAATGCCCTTCAACAGATAAATGGATAATGAAAATGCAGTGTGTATGCACAATGAAATGCTATTCAGCTATAGAGAAAAATAAAATCATGAAATATGCAGGTAAATGGATGGGCCTAGAAAAGACTATATTTAGTAAGGTAATTCACACTCAGAAACACAAATGCCACATTTTCTTTCTCACATGAGGTGTCCAGCTCAGATATAAGCATAGCTACCACCAACCAGAAGCTTCTCTTTACATCAAATACAGAAAACATCAGAAAAAAAAAAAAAAGAACAGGCCATACTGCAGAAATCAAGTGATCAATTAAGGTAGTCATTTATCTCATTGCAGGGGAAGGGCATCAAAGGGAGTCTCTCCACTACTGCCTAGATTCTTAGTTTGTGTCATTCTTGTGGATCCCGGAACATTTCCCTAGCACCAGATTTCTCTTTAAACATATACTGGTTCCCTATATTAAGGTATTTCTTTTGTTACTCTCCTTTATTCCTCCCCTTTCTCAGTTCTCTTGATCCCTCTTGTTCTTCTCCCCACCCCCACTCTTCTACCCTCCCCACCCATGCCCACCCCCACTCCTAATTTGCTCAGGAGATCTTGTCCTTTTCCACTTTGTGTGGGACCTTGTATTTCTCTCTTAGGGTCCTCCTTGTTTCCTAGTTTCTCTGGGGTTGTAGATTGTAGGCTGGTAATCCTTTGCTGTATGTCTAATATCCATATATGAATGAGTACATACCATGCTTATCTTTCTGACTGTGTCACCTCACTCAGGATGGTTTCTTCCAGTTCCATCCAGTTGCCTGTGAATTTCAAGATTCCATTGCTTTTTCCACTGAGTAATGAATACTTTATTGTGTAAATATTACACATTTTCTCCATTCATACTTCCATTGAGGAGCATTTAGGTTGCTTCCAGGTTCTGGCTATTACAAACATTGCTGCTATGAACATAGTTGAACATATCCTTGTTTTATGAATGTACATTCTTTGGGTATATGCCCAAGAGTGGAATTGCTGAATCTTGAGGTAGACTGATTCCCAGTTTTCTGAGAAATTGCCATACTGATTTCCAAAGTGGCTGTAGACATTTGCACTCCCACCAGCAATGGAGGGGTGTTCCTCTTTCTCCACATCCTCTCCAGCATAAACTGTCATTGGTGTTTTTGATTTTTAGCCTATTCTGGCCTGTGTAAGATCGTATCTCAGAGTTGTTTTGATTTGCATTTTCCTGATGGCTAAGGATGTTGAGCACTTTCTTAAGTGTCTTTCAGCCATTTTAGATTCCTCTATTGAGAATTCTCTATTTATTTCTGTATCCCACTTTTTAATTGGATTGTTTTGTGTTTTGGTGGCTAGCTTCTTGAGTTCTTTGTATATTTTGGAAATTATATTTTGGAAATCAGTCCTCTGTCAGATATGGGGTTGGTGAATATCTTTTCCGATTCATTGGGCTGCAGTTTTGTCTTGTTGACTGTGTCCTTTGCCATCCAAAGGCCTTCATCCAGTAGCTGATAGAAACAGAAGCAGGCACCCACAGCTAAGTACTGAGTCATACTCCTGGAATTCAGTTTTAGAGAGGTAGGAGGGAGGAGCAAAGAAGCCAAGACTGTGCTGGAGAAACCCACAGAACTAGGTAACCTGACTTAGTGAGGGCACAGAAACCCCATTCGTAAAGCTGGGGAACCAGGATTGGACTGAACCAAGTCCTCTGAATGTGGGTGCCAGTTAGGAGGCCTGGGAAGTCTATGGAACCTCTAACAGTGGAGCCAGTGTTTATCCCTAGTGCACAAATGGACTTTAGGAGCCCATCCCCTATGGAAGGATACTATTGCAGCCCACATGCACTGAAGAGGGCCCAGGCCCTGCCACAAATGATGTGACAGTCTTTGATGATACCCAGTGGAAGGCCTCACTATCCTTAGGGAGTGGGTGCAGGTGGGTTGGGGGTGTTGGGGGGGCATAGGAGGATGGGAAGGCAAGTGAATGGGGGGATTGATCATCGGATGCCAGCCTCTATGGATACATCTTCATCATAATACCTGTATTTATGGTTCAGGGAACGTCTTGGCAGAGTGCTTGGAAAAACTAAGAGCCAGAATACCAGGATGTCACTGTAAAACTATCTTTCCTAGTCATGGTTGCTTAAACAAGAAAGAACAATGACAATATTAATGGGCATGTTAACATTAAAGGGGAGTAATTTCAGCTCCAAACACTAAATAAAAACTAAAGGTAAATAATGACTGCAGACCCCTCAGTCAGCCCTTAAACCATTGACAAAAATGGACTCAGCTAGTGTAATTATACATATTTTGTATACATATACATAGGCACACATATATTTCTACAATAATAATAACCAGTGAAAAGAGGTTATTTACTTGGGTCAGAGGTGAGATTAGAAAGAAGGTATTTGGAAGGACCTCAAGGAAGAAAAAGGAGGAGAAAAAAATGATGTAATTATATTTCAACTAGAGTCAGATTAAAACTAAAACACATACAGAACTATTTTGAAAACTGCAGGAAACATTTGTCTAAGTTTGAGAGGTTTTATTACAGGCTATTATCAATATTAGAGGGTATTGAAGACCTTCAAAGTACTTAAAACTTTATTCTCTAGGCAATGACTTGACATGGGGAAATCTTGATGAAGGAGGCCATAATATGCATCCTATATTTTATGAGATGAAGGTCAACTGATTGTGAGAATAGTGTTAGAGAAAATTGGATGTAATGGAGCAGAATAAGTATAATATCTGGACAATGAACACAATGATGACTGAAAATGGAATTATTCCATAAAAGCCCAAGGATATGGCTCAGCAGGAAGAGGGCTTATGATGCAAGCATGAGGACTAGGGTACCAATCTACAGGATCCACACAAGTGCTGGCTGGGTATAATGCCCTGCCCACATTAACAGTATGCAGAAGGTAAGATGGAATACCCAAGGTAAGCTAATTAGCTAGACTACCTGTGGGGGATTCAATTAGGGAATCTGGCCCCAAAGTACAAGCTGAAATGTGATGCAAGAAGTCACCCAGGTATACACATTCCCATGTTCCAACACATTGAACAAACAACAGAGAGAGAGAGAGAGAGAGAGAGAGAGAGAGAGAGAGAATGCCTATCCTAAAATAATATCAAAGTAGGCTGTAATGAGTTGTTGAATAAAAAAAAAAAAAAACCACGACAGAGGATCAAATATGGCTCTTAAAGTACCAACATAGTTATTTAGAAACTGGAAAGTCATGAGCAAAAGTCATGAGCAATCAATTTGGTGGACAAAATCACCAAATTCCAATTTCTGAGGCTTATTGAAATTAGAGAGTATAAAATTTGACTTAAATAGAGTGCAGATCTGTTTTGAACAGAAATGAGGAAAAATGGATAACGGAAGTGAATAATCTCCCATGTCATGGAAGCAAATGGTCTTGAGTATGGTAAGTCCATCTATGCAAATTCATTTCACTTAAAAGTTGAATAGAAATGAAACCATGGAATGAACCACATAACAAGGGACATAAGGTATGGCTATTTTCATCAAATAAAAAATTTACCTCTTCATTTCCTTTCATTCATTTGACAAGTCACCACAAATTCTAGGTCTATACTCCTAAATAGAACACAAATACAATCATGAAAAAAAACTCTGCTTTGATGGCTGTTGTAGTCTGCTTCAGTAAACCCAGAAGCAAAGCATTCTTCTGGCCCTCTACTTAAGCAGGAGTTAAGAAGTTACGAACCAACCATTCAGACAGTTGGAGAATATGCAGTGTTCTTGAAAGCTGTGTATTTGTCCTTGAAGAACATCCCTCCTCCCAATTCAACTGCTTGTCTTGTAGTATGGTCTTTAGTTGAGTAGAGCTCAGAGTAAGAATCTCAGTCCACTACAAGTAAAAGTAGACAGAAGTAAACATAGGCATTATGTACATTTCGAACATAATGGAAATCCATCTTTTCTTGAGGTATTTACATTGCTTCATGTTAGCAACAAACAAAATTACAGCAGGAAGAAGGGAAAGTGGGCAGCATGTCCCATCCCTAACCAAGGAGTGATCTGCAATTGATAGCTGCCAGGAAGGAAGAAATCCACTCCCTTCAATGGAGTGACACTGGTTGTATCAACCACACTCCAGGACAAAGCTCTAGGCTCAGGGATAATTCTCAACACAAAACACTCTTTTGCTTTTTTGTTTGTTTGTTTGTTTTGTGTCTGTGCTTATTTGTTTGTTTTTAAGAGAGTAAAAAAAAACACATAAAGTTGGGTTCACTGGAATCTGGGAGGGACTGGGGAAAGGAAAAAAATATGATCAATACATACCGAATGAAAATTTTGAAAAAAGAAACCTGACAGCACAAAATGTATTTTTTAAAAGATGTTTTTATTACTGTACTTTAAACAAGGCAGCCATTTCTAAGAGAGACTGTTTCACCACAGAACTTCTGGTATTCTGGCTTTTATAGACTTTCTAGCCCCTCCTTCTTCTATGCAAAAACAAAACAAACAAAAAACCCGACAAGATGGTTGTATTTATCTTATTTTGCATACATGTATGTGTGTATTTTGGAGACACACATACACATACAGACACACACACATACATACATACATACATACATACATACATACATACATATTTACAATAATAGTTATTAAAGAAAAAGAGACTATCAGCTTGAGGATGGGACAGGCTTGGGGACTTGCAATGAGGGTACTTTAGAGGGGCTGGGGGGGAAAACAGATGGGGGAAAGTGATGTAATCCCATTTTGATTAAAATGAATTCAAATTAAAATTAAAAAATACAGTAAAACATTCAAAATGTGAGCAATGACATGCAAGATTTACATTAAATAACTTTGTACATCTTAATGATCAAATGTCTTTAACTATAAAAATGCTAGAAATTCCTTAGCTATAATTTTTGATCTTTTGGTTTGATGTGATTTTTTAAAACAATGGGTTATATAAATAGAAAGATTAAAGTAATTTGCTGATTGATGGAAAAGTAATGAATATTTTAAAGCCTCACTGACAGTCCTTAGCTCAACATGGATTTAAATGCTCCAGTTAGTGTGTTGTTACACAGATGAAAATGGGACGGTATTAGACAAAAACATTTGTGATAAATTGGAATCTATTAATCATATTCTTTGTCAAATCCAGATTTCTCAGTAGCTGTTAGGTTTGAAGGAACACATTTTAGTTAGACAATGAGCTGTTTTCACACACTGTAAATTGCATGGTAATGCAAGCCTAATGTGGAGGAATGGAGATGCCAAGAGTCTTGGAATCAAGGGAAATGCATCAACTTGATAAAGTAGGCAGGGGGGACCAAGGTAGCAGCAGTATGCTGAGAAGTGTCCACTGAACACTGTTATTCATTAACTAACTCCCTGCTTTATTAGTTAAATAATATCTAAGATTCATGCCAGCTCTCCAAATCCAGTGACTTTAACATAATTGCAATACATAAAAACAAAACAAAACAACAAGCAAACAAAGTAACAAGAGCAAAAGAACCAGAATCCTGCAGAAGAACGCAAAGAAAGTAGAACAATTACTGTTCAATTCAGTATTGGATCATTAATACCCTTGCTGAGGAAGTAAACCATTAATTTTTTTTACCTTGACAATGTTCAGGGAGACATTTTTAAATTGCTGCTGTGGAACTAATAGAGCACACAGCAATATTAAGAACTTTATTATCTCATTGACAAAACTAATTCTGGGTACAGAATTTTATAATGCTGTCTGCTGAAGAAGTGTTCCATTTGATAATATGTGGACTTTCAGATGTCTTGTTTTTATTGTCCATGAAGCCTATTTTGAAGACAGTAAATGACAAATATTCAGGAATGTGACATTCAAGAAAAGACAAAATTACTCAGAAGGCGAAAAGGGTTTCTCTCTACAGTGAACTGAATCATTCCTGTTCAGATTATTATGTCCATCAGAGCACTCTGTGAGCCTTGGTTTTAGTCCCTATGTAACAGGGAAGAGAAGGAGAAAACTGATCTGTGTAACAATAAGACTTTACTCCATCCACCAGAGCCCCGCTGCAACATGGGCGCTTGCCAGGTTCTGCCCGCCACCATGTCAAGGTCCCAAGTAACACCAGAGACTTATATTAGGTACAAATGCTGCTTGGCCAATGACTAGAATTTCTCATCTGCTAGCTCAGTCTTAATTATCATAAATCTGTATATTTTATAAGACTTATAGAGGACACCTTCCGCTGGCATCCTCTCTTGCCAGGGAATCACATGGCGACTACAGAGCAGAGACCAGGAGGAAGAGAGAAGGGACAACTTCCTTCTTGCCCTTGCTTATATATGAGTCTGCCTACTATGTCATTCCCTGCCTGGATCGAAAGATTTCTTTTTACTACATTTCCCAGAATCCTCCTCAACTTCTAGTCCCACCTAACTTTCTGACTCATTGGCCAAACAGTACTTTATTTATCATCCAATAAGACAAACACATACACAGAAGCACTTCCCCCATCAGATCTGGGTATCACATTCTTTGCAATTTCTGAAACCAATGCAATCTGACCAGAGCCTGAAAATGTGTGAATATTGATTTAGCAACCTCATAGTAATCATTGTTCCAAGAAATTGAGAGATTGGAATATATCACACATTCCAGTATAACAAGCAATTTTGCCTACTTGTATCTTTGTGTATTAATGATTTGCATGACCTTGTTTTTCGTTGATATTTCCAGAAAACAGCATAAGTTTCTCCTGTAGTCTTTTCTATATAGACTTGTCTTAAAATGTTCCCCTTGTTACTCTCTCATCCTTTTTGTGTTTCTTTTTCTTATCCAGTATACAACGCATACCACACAGTGTTGTATCAAATCACCTCTTGAGAATTGATCATTTTTTAACACATAGTCCATGGATGCCTCTGTATGTATATCTTATCTTTTGTGACAAGAGGACAAAAGAACTCAAGGAAAGTGAGAGAAATCTATCCAGACATACCTTCCTTAACTGGTTTTCACAGGAGGAAGTAGTATGACTGGCACCTATAATGCCATAAGCCCCAGTCTATGATGCACAAGTAACTATAGTCTTCCCTTGAAAAAAAAGAAATCTCAGTGTAAGCATCTGTCACCGAAACCAAGGATAATTTATCTATCCTTCCATAAAACAAATTCAAGTGAATGTGCATACACACACACACACACACACACACACACACACACACACACACACACACAGAGAGAGACACTCATTTCATTCAGCCTTCCTACCCAAACCAAACCCCACAAATATTAACACTGATTCAAGTTTAGGATATAATTCCTTAGTGATGGGTGTTTTCCAATCTACAGTGGTACATCAAAAAAGGTGTGAAAAGAGTGCAGCTCAGAGAAATGGCAGGTGAGACACTACTTGGCAAGGTTCTAGGTATTTAGTTATTGGAACAGTTTCTATTCTGTTGAGGTGAAAGGATTTACATTGCATTTATTTACATCTGGCTTGATACTTGTTTTGAACAGTTTGACAGTTGCTGTTTCTCAACAAATATTGTCCAAAGTTGATTTCTGAAAACGGAAGACATCATCTAGGCATAGAAGCTGTGGTGAATGAACAAGTCAGATGATCACATTAGATGATGTTCAGGAATTTCCATACCCCAAATAAGAATATAAATGCACAAGTAAGGATGCCTACCATCTAAGTAAGGTATGCCATCTTAGATGCATAGAGAATGAATAGTTTACAAAAAACAAAACAACTATTTTCACATTGTGTTTCTCTGTGAGGCAGTGTTACCACCAACTGTGGAGTTGAAAGTAATTGATGATGTGTTCAGATAATTTTAGTGACACATAATTATCTCTTAATTTCTACAACATCTAAATGAGTGCCTACTGCAATTAATTGTACCCTGTAGCCATTTAGTTACAACACACACCATCTGATTGTCTGTGAAATGAAAACTATTGATATAAGCTTTCATGAAGAGAGCACTGGAGAAGGTCCTCAAGCCCTCACCTGCAGCAGGATGTGGGCAGATCACTTGGCACTTCTAATCTTCATCTATGCTGACTGACATGTGTGAAAAATGGTGCCTTTCTCTTTTCAACAGACTCTGAAATCTCCTCCAATTCTCATCAAAGAAGTGGAAAACAGTTGAATTTTCATTTGAGTTATAATACCATGTGAAGCCAGGCAAGTGAAGTCATCTCATTTTTAACTGAGTAGAAGATTTCTCAGTGAAGTCAACCCACTGGCTAGCAATCCAACTTTGGACAACTTGCTTTACCTTCCTCTTTCTCCCATAAAATGTGGGTGTTTCACTAAATATTCTGTAAGATCTTTCCTATTTCTAACATACACACACACACACACACACACACACACACACACACACACACACTTATAAATGTGTGTGTGTTTCTGCTCTGTTTTTTTAAAAACGTACAGAAATAATTATTTCTCTGCTCCTTTAAGCACCAGAAATATATTTTCACAAGAAAAACTTGATTAGTCATGTGATTGAATTAAGCAGGTTTCCCTAAGAACAGATAGAAAAGCTTCTGCATCCTGTTTGTGACCAACTAGGATGAATGTGTGCTACAGGAATTTGTTATGAGTCTGACTTTCATTTTGCAGAGTGGAGGTTCTAGACAAGATTGTAATGTAATGATCCTGAGCTCCATCTGCATCATCCATGAAGCCGACTATTAATCTTAAAATATCCCCCAAATGTAATGGTTTTACTTTACTCTTTTGAGCACAGAATTTTGCACTTTGAAAAATCATTCACTTATAACTGATAAAAGATTGGAATGGTCTTAGAATTTTCAGTGTGCCCCAAGGTGCTGTATATGATAAGGCTGAATTGGAACCAGCTTTAAGAAACTATCCTTTCATTAGGTCTTATGGGTGAGTGCACTATGTCATTATGATTTATAGTCACTCAGCATTGCCTGGGGAGAACATGAGTTTTTTGAAGATCTGCAGGCTTATTTTGGAGAATTGGTTTAGGTATGTTAATTGGAAATTGTCAAAATGCATTCTCTGTTCCCATGAGAATTTACCAGGCTTACTTTACCAAATCACCATGAAATATGATAACATCTCTAATGCAAGCATAACTGCTTATAATTTTTCAATTGGTAATAATTTGGTGATACTGTGAATTTGAGTGGCTTCTCTGGTCAAGATACTCTCAGGATAATTATATATGATAGAATAAATTCACTATAAATCCATCAGATTCTTTTGCCTCTGAGAGAATTCATTTATACAGTGTTTCAAACTCACAAATTCTATTGCCTTGAACAACTTATACTCTAGTGCAGAAGTTGGTAAGGGATGAAGATGTAAGTGCTTCTCTCATAGATGTCTATATTTCATTGTTGCTTTCTTTTTCATTATAGTTTTATTTCTTTATTTCATATGCACGTGCATTTGTGTGCATGTGAGCATGTATGGGTGCTAGAGGACATTCCACACATCAGTGCTTGTGAGGAAGCTAAAGGACAATTTGTGGGAATTAGTTTTCTGCTTTTATCACATGAGGCTTGGGGATCAAATTTCATAATTTTTGAGCTGAACCATCTTAATGGTCCAAGTACTACAATGATTTCTATAGCAACTATTCAACTCTACTGGAATACACAATTAAGTATTGAATATTCTAAAATGCATAAACAATGTATATGTCTTTGTTCAAGATAAACAATGGACAGACAGAGCCAAAAGTATTAAAGTTTACTCTGATAGTTCACTTGTCATTTTCTTTATAATGAAAATGTGGATATAAATCAAATAAAGATAAGAAATTGAGAATATATGCATATATAAATTTTGATATGTTTATAGTATATATAAAGAAATAAGCAAGAAATCAGCAAAGCTTGTTTTATGAAGGTGTGAGCATTCCTGAAGACCTTAGCAAGAAATGCATTGTGAAGGATGTCCTTAAACAAGTGACAAATAGCCTTAGACATTTCAGAGTGAGTAACTACATTTTGCTGCTCAAGTGACCTCTCATCTATGATTTTAAACTGCTCCTGGACCCCACAAAGAGCAGAAAATGCATTCTGCAGTCATTGCATATCATTGGAGCTCTAGTAGTTTAACTTTGTAACTCGAAAAGACATACTAAACCATAAAAATAAAGGCTTTCTGATTGACCAGCATGTAACTAATTTGAAATATTTGTAAATAATCTCTTATAGATAACTACTGTGAGAAATTTAATTCTTTTTTTTTATCCTGCCTTTGCATTGTCAGCACTATTAAATGCTCTAGACACCATCCTAGGATGATGATACTGTCATTCTTAGGCTCTTGTGTTTATCTGAAACAAAAACTGGTTTCACATCTCAGCATGCCGGCACATGTAATTATCCAAAGAAGTTATATGTAGAAGGTAGGATCAGGAGTTCGAGATTATCAACGACTATATAAGGAGTTCAAAGCCCTATTTGGAACATCAGGGACTCTATCTCAAAACAAACAAAGAACAAATTAAAAAGGAGAAAAGTCATATAAATACTGATTTTACTTAATAATGTTATCATTAACATATACTCGTCTTAACTATTCTAAGTACATTGGTATCATTTACAGACACAGGTTGTCTCATCTTGTTTTGTGCTATCCCCAGGGTTGAACTCAGTGCCTCTTACATGATAGAAAATGCTCTGCCATTTAGCTACATTATGTCACCTGAGCCTGAGTCTTTTTCTCCACCATTTATCTTTGGAATGTAAGTTTACAGTTTTTAAGCCTGCATACTCAGTGCCTGAATCCATAGCTGACCTTGTGATTTACTTGGCCAGGAGGAGGTGAACAGATCAGCATCATTATACAAGCATAAATCTAATGTTTGCAAGTTTTGCTTTGCTATTTCTCTTCAGTTATTATCATGCGAATATATTCATAGCTACAAAGAGTGGAGTCAAATTTTGTAGATTAACGAGGTCATCCTGAATTGGTCAATGGAGAGCTTAAATCAATACATGTCAGTCACTTTAACACAAGTGAACCAATGAGCTAGACAAATCACTGATTATTAAGAAAGTAATGGCTCTCTCTTTTGTTCCACTGAAGTTGAAGTGATTTGTTAGATACCATGAATGAGGAATTAGACAAACAATATTGACACAATCTATTACATGAAAACAGAAGTTGCCAGTTACAATTATTACCCACTAATAATTGCTTCCAATCTGTTATATTAGTGGCAGTCATACAATTGACATGATGTAAAAAAAAAAAAACAGATAAGAGCTGTGCTATACAGTAAATCTATTAGAAAACATCTAAATTATGAATAGAAATTTTAGCGTTCATGAATAGAGGTTTTTAAAAAATCTTATTTCACTCTTCACTAGGAAAAAAAAGTAGTCTGGATACACAGGTCATTTCCAACAGCAAGATTAACAAGCACCAAAGAGATAGTGTCTGAAAATAACAAAGATAGGAACTCAGGAGTCAATGCGTCCTTCAAAACCTAGGACAAAATGGAAAATCTATCAGAATTAGGAATGCTAGAGGACAGTATTAGATTTACAACAGCCAAACAAATGCTTAGTTAAGAGAAAGGACCACAAAACATAGTAGGACAGCTTTGTGGTGTTTCCAACCAGTGTCATCCTTGTGACATATGAACCTTTTCAGGCATGAGGATGATGAGAAAACAGGGCAGACTGTGACCACGGTGTTGACTTGTTTGGCCTGTGAGGATTCCTGCAGGAATACTTGAAAGTATAAATATAAAATATATACAAAATGAAATGAAAAGTCAAACAAAATGATGTATGACAAAAATACCAATTGAGCACAAAAATATTGCAGGGAAGGAGAAAAGAAGAGACAAAAGGAAACATGAAACAAAGCAGCAAAGTAAAAAAGAAACAGCAAATTTATTTTCAAATGGTTACTTCTAATGCAGTGTGTTAAATTCTCTACTTAAAAGGCAAAGACAGGAGGAGTAATTTGATAATCTATCTGCTGTCTATAAGAGACTAACTTAGATAGGATAAGTAAGCATGTAAAAAGTCACTGAAAGGTACAAGTAGCAAGTAAAATATAACTAGCTTTTTATATTAATATCAGAAAAAGATTGCAATTCAGAAACTATTATATGAATGTGTTTCTTTTGGGTGTATGCCTAAGAGGGGAATTGCTGGAACTTGTGGTAGACTGATTCCCACTTTCCTGAGGAATAGCCATACCGATTTCCAAAGTGGCTGTACAAGTTGGCACTCCCACCAGCAGTGGAGGAGTGTTCCCCTTTCTCCACATCCTCTCCAGCATAGGTTGTCTTTGGTGTTTTTGATTTTAGCCATTCTGACAGGAGTAAGATTGTCTCTCAGAGTTGTTTTGATTTGCATTTCCCTTTTGGCTAAAGATGTTAAGTACTTTCTTATGTGTCTTCCAGCCATTTTATATTCCTCTATTGAGAATTCTCTATTTAGTTCTGTACCCCACTTTTTAACTGGATTATTTCGTGTTTTGGAAACTAGATTCTTGAGTTCTTTGTATATTTTGGAAATCAGTCCTCTGTCAGATGTGGGGTTGGTGAATATCTTTTCCCATTCTGTGGGCAACAGTTTTGTCGTACTGACTGTGTCCTTTGCTTTACAGAAGCCTCTCAGTTTCAGGAGGTCCCATTTACTAATTGTTGATCTCAGTGTATGTGCCACTGGTGTTATGTTCAGGAAATGATCTCCTGTACCAATTTATTCAAGAATACTTTCCACTTGCTCTTCTAACAAATGCTGAATTTATTTTGAAGTCATTGATCCATTTGGACTTCAGGAGTAAGGCCTTGTTTGTGGGTCTTGAGTGTGGTCATCTTTGAAATTACTTAGAATAGTCTCGAGGAAAGTGTCTAGTTTAGAGTCTGTACCTTTATATTAAATTATTACAGTCATTCAAGCTTTGCTAGAGTTGCTGTTTTAAGATGTCATTTTATAGTCCCACTAACTAGACCTTTCAATCTATTTGATATTGACAGTGTATCTTGTATACTAATCTGATCTTACAGTTTCTTCATTTCATTAGAGTCATTAATTAACTAATTAATTAATACTTTGATGGCTGTAATTGTTTTACAAGTTTTATTTTGATGTTTATTTCATATTATTCTTTTTCTATCTAACTTACCTACTTACTTTTGCAATTTATTTTCTGATGTTCATTAAATTTCCTTAATTACTTTTTTCATCATTACACTTTCATGTACTTTTTACTGATTAAAAAGGTATTTTTAATTTCTTCTTCTTTTCTGTGTAGAACTTCAAGACAGTGTTAATTCAGCATTCATTATCTTGTTATCCTGGAACGTTTTCAGATCACCTTTAGTTATGACATTGGCTATGAGTTTGATGCATATAATCTAATCGTTACCATGTTGCCAATGTTCCCTTCTAGTCTCAACTTGCCAAGACCTTCTATTGTTGTTTCCATTTTACTGTTGTTTTAAAATAGGAAACAATGCTTATATTATTCAGTGTGCTTTCTGTGTTGTGTGAGATGATCATGTGGTCATTTTCCTTTACTCTGTTAACTCAGCTCATTATGTATTTTCACTGACATACATTGTGCTCAACAATCTTTCAATTCCACTTATGAACCTTAATGTTTTGGCATCTAGTCTCTATTTTTGGAGTTAGTTTTCTCATGCTTTGTAAAGTGTAGTTCATCTATGTACAAACAGATATAACTCTGTCTTTTTCTTGTGAGTCCTTTACATGGGCTTATTAATAAGGCAATGATACCTTCAAAAGTTTTAAAAATTGAGGTCACTTGCCTACTCTGCAGAGGTTCTGCCTTATTTCTGTTTGCTTTTCATGCTTTGTACTTTCTAATTTTTGTACTTTCTAATTTCTAAATGTGTCAAGAAATATATTGAGTTCGAATCTGTTTTCAATGTACTGTTTGTTCACCGATATAAATTCCCCTCTATTTACTGGTTTTACTACCTGCTAATGCTCTATGCATGTTTTGCATATTTCCACTCAATTTGTTTCATTGTTACCAAAGAAGACACTTTGTATGATTTCACTTGAAACATCACTAGAACTTGGTTTTCAGATTAGCATACTGTCTGTCATCAAGATTTTCCCATGGCAGAAGGATATAAATCATGTGTTTTGTGTAAAATGATTTTCAGGTGTCCTTGTTTCTTATTGATTTTCTGTCTGCTTCTACCACAAATCAGTCATAGCCGTACTCAGTTGTAATTGTAGAAAAAGACATTTTACCTTGTTTTATTTAATTTCACTTTGCATATTTTATAGTAATACTTTAGGTGGCTATGTTTACATTAGCTAAATCCTTCGTGACCTGGGCCTTATTTAGCATGTAATATCCTTATACCATGGTTCTATTTATTTCTTTTAATTTAGTTATTGTAAACTTATGATACCCTTAATTGCAGGTAGTCTGAAGTAAAAATAATTATTTGAGGGCTATGCTTAACACACACATACACACACACACACACACACACACACACACACACACACACACATATATATATATATATATATATTCATGAAAATTTTATCATATACATTTTTCACTGACTTCATCAAAACTTGAATTTACATGCATATATTATTAAATACCTGGGACAGTAAAACAGATTAGCTTGGGAGATAGGGGTGGAGAGTTAAATCTGCTTGTTTATTACTTTTAGCTCTAGGCAGGATTCTATCGTATTTTTCCTGCACTTTCAGAACAAATATAGCAAAAGAATATAATTCTTGCCAATTTATCTAACTCACATTCAATTTTGGACTGCATACTAAGTCCAAGTAGGTAATCTGCCATATTGAAATAGCATGTATATTTAGAATAAATGAAAACATCTCACAGAACCAACTACATTTATGAAATATTACCTTTGAGCAACATGCTAAGAATCATGCATGTGGTTCTATACTAGCCATGTTAGTATTGGTAAGACATTTTATCACATCCATCATTTCAATTAATTAATACTTTGGCCATTTCCTATTAACTTATTTAAGAATGCTAAAAGCAGGGTCTTGGGAGCTGGCTCAGTTGGTAATCTAGTTTTGGTGCCATCAGGAGGACCCGAGTTAGAACTCCTAAGACCCACATAGAAGTTTCACATGACTGCACATGTCTATTACCAGTGATTAGGTTGGGGAGACAGGTGACCCCCCAGAGCTCACTGACCAGCCAGTCAAGCAGAGCCGTTGAGTTCTGAGAGAGATCCTATCTCAAATTTTAGAGCAAAAAGTAACAAAACAATGGAAGCAACACTGTAGAAAATATAAGAGTTTTTAAAGCTGAGATATGTTTCCTGGAGACAAAAAGAAAGTTGAAAGTTATATGATTAAAAATTTCATTCAAAGGGGATCTGGGGAGGTTGTGCAACAGTTAAGAGCATTGATTGCTCTTCCAGAGGACCAAGGATTGATTCCCAGCACACACACTGTGGCTTGCATCCTGGTGTAACTCTAGTTCCAGAAGGTCTGGCACTCAGTTTTGTTCCCTGTGGACACTTCATGAATGGTTTGTACATGGGGGCAAAACACCCATGCTCATAATTTTTGCTTAAAACTTCTTTTAACTGTCCAAAGTAGTTCATTATTAAATAAGAAGATGTAACTTTAAGATTTCTATACCATTTTAGTGAATAGGTAAATTTATATGTAAAAAGACTTGTAATACATTGTTGTTATATTTATAGGACTATTTTTTCACTCAGTCTGTCAAACTCTTTATAAACTAGGTAAGTGAGTAGTAGATAGATTAATCCTAAAAATCCATTGATAATCATCTAAATGAGTTTTGGAATTCCCTGTTTATGGCATTTGTCAAACTCTGGAATCCAAAATCATCACATAGCTCATGAACACCTGCCTGCAGCAAAAACCATACTCTGTTGAGCAACCAGGAACATTTCTTCTTATAAGTAATTTTCTGGAGGCAAAAAATCAAAAGGCAGAGGAAACCAGGATAACTGATAAAATGCACAGCCCAATTCAGTTGATAACATGTTGGTCATGAATCAGTGCGGGATTTAAAATGTGGTGAGGAAGCTGTAAGACCTTTTTGTATACCTCTGTCTGGTCACCTTGCAACTATCTACTGTTCTCTGGAGTCTTTCAATTTAGTTTAATGGGGCTTTGGGAGAGGAGGAAAGGGTATAGACTAGTAAATAACACTTTGTATGTCTCTCTGGGTGATATCTATTGCTTTCTCTTCTCACAGTTCTGTAGGAGGCACTGAGCATGGCACTTTTGACAAAGAATTCACCCACAATCACAGAGAAATAAGTACTGGTTAGGAACACTTACTCTGATCTGTACAGGTCAGACTCATTTTTGCTCCATTTTTCCTGTAGGAGGAGATTTCTCTTGAGGGTGGATAATGAATAAGCACAGCATATTATCACTAATGCTGACCATAAGTCTAGCAAAATGATTGTACTTAGATACAGCTCCTTTGCCCAGCAATGCATAATATACAGAAGCCTGGGCTTTACTCAGAAAATTCTTTTGTTCATCAATGGAATGAACTGTAAGGTGAAAGATTTTCTCATTCACTGTGAATATATGATTAAATTTCATGTTCTTTGCAAAGCCTTACCATGATTTCAAGCAATAGAAAGACCAACCTATTTCAACTTAATTGCAAAATAAACACCCAGTAAAAGACAGCTAGCTTATTTTGAAAAGAATTTGGCTTTAAAGTTATTATTAACAGTAAAATCAGTAATCAAAATCCACATAGTCTTTCTTTTTGCTAGTCTTAATGAGTTCACATAGATATCTGTCCAAATCAATAATCAGGCTAATCTGACAATCAAGACTAATTGCATGATTAATGATCAATTCTGTTGAATCACATAAACTCCTTGAATACCAATTAATGTGTATTTTTGTGAAACATATATAATAATTGTTGAAAGTCATGATCAAATGTTGAGTGTCCCATTCCTTATGTATTCTTAAACTCATTTTGAATTTCTATCTATAAAATAAAAAAGAAACATCATTCCATAAAAATTAACCTATAATAGTGTTACAAACCAAGAACATTTCATTTACACAATAGTCATCATTATTTGATTGGTGTTTGTTTTGCTGTAAGTACTCTGCTAGGGATAGATATTCTTAATTCTTAATTAGCTTGAAAAGTAGTCATCATCAATTCCCTTTTAAGTTGACAAAACTAATACAGAGAAAAGAAAGATGGCATATCCAATTTCATATGGAAAATACTCAGTAGGACTTTTCAAAACTACATCATTCCCATTTCAACCCCAGGTCAGCCTGAAGAACCCGACTCTCTCACAAATATTAGCATGTTTCACATGGGCACTGATATATTTGCACATATTTTTCTTTCCCTTTTTGGACTATGAAGTCCTAGAAAGCTCTTTGTAAGCTTTGTTGTCACTATTGTTGCTCATTAGATATATGAAGTATCTAGGAATCCTGTTAGATGCAGGGTAAGATGAAGGTGGTTTGAGACAGGCCCTGTTAATATGCACTGCTAGCAAGCACCTAGGTGATACACACACATTTTTATCCCACAGCAACATTTTGAGATCAAAAAGCCTCACAGAGTCAGATATGCATATTTTTGAATAAATAGTCACTAACATTCATTTTATTGCACAAATGTGTGACTTCATGGATGAACAAATATTGTTCTTAAAGTTAATTATACAAATTCCCTATATGGCTGTTGTAGGGAGCCGTCCCTGCATTCTCCATTACAAGATGGCGCCTGCGTCCTGCAGGCACCGAATGTAAACAAGTTAGTGCGCAGGTGCTGGGTAACTTTCCATCCCTTGGTCTCTGCCTCTCCCGTGGCATCATATGGTCCGATGAGCTGCAGCGAGTCAGGGGGTAACATGTCCGAGGCGGCGGTTGCCAGCCTATATAAGGGATAAGTTCTTGGGAGTTCGGGGTCTCTGCCCTGTAAGCTTATGCTCTCTCTCTCAAGATGCATTAAAGCTTTACTGCAGAAGGATCCGAGTGTCCTGTGTCGTTCTTGCTGTCGAGACGATCGCACAGGACAGGCTGTCAGTATCTAAGAATATTTCTATTGGAAAAATATTATGAACACTTTACATCTTGGAAAGGTAGGGGGTTACCAGAGCACTCCCTTAAATATTTACAAAGTAGGAACTTCCAGATTCATACTCTCAGGCAAATGTTAATACAGGACCAGAGACAACCCTTTCAGTCTTAGGCCACTTCCTCCTGAGTCTGGGATCTTATTCACCTCTGTACTCAGCAATCCTTTCTACACTTTCCCTCTGTAATAAATATTGCCTAAACATTGGTCTGAGCACAGAATTTGCCAGTCTTACATTTCCATTGACTCATTTATGTAATTTTAATAAGGATCCATTACTTAATTTCCCATTAGGCACCATGCTTTACGTCAAGTACCTGATTGTCATACTTCAAAGACCATTGCAGTATATTTGATGATAGTTGTTTTCACTATATTTCAAGCCAACTGAAAAGACAAATTTTATACTATTAGAGCATTAGCATTATGAAAGTACCTCAGAGAAAATAAAAAATTCATACTTGCTCAATGAAGTCTGGGTGAATTCTTAAAAGAATCATGTCTTAAAAATGATACAGTGATGATATAGACACAGTATTTTTGATGCTACTGAAAGTGATTTTGATTAATGTAGTGTAAACTAGCAAATAAAAATTGCCTATATTTATGAAGTACCATGAGACATTTTGTTTAAAATTTTAGGCATTCAATGAGACCCTTTCATATATTCACGTGTCTTGACAATTGCACTCAGTTTTCCTACTTCCAAAAATCTCTTCCAGGAAGATTCTCATGAGTAACATTTTCATATATATACATATATATGTATTTATATTTTCATTATCTTTGTTAGATCTCTGTGCATTTATTATTTAAAATAAGTACACAATTCATCAAGAACTTCCTTTTGCTGCAAATATGGAGGTAGGTCCACTGAGAATGTATACAACCACTTCCTTTCAGGTTGAAGTGTGGTTGTTCTTTCCCTCAGCAAGGATCACTCACAGGGTGATTTTGCAGACTGTCCTGGGTACCTTCTCCCACTTCTTTGCAGGGGACTTTTCAAGCTTGGGCTCTGACTTTGAAAGAGCAGGTTTAATAGACAACATTGCAGATATTCAGCACGTCCTTGGCTTTATCTCCTTCAGCCTTTCTGTCTGGCATGGCAGACTTTGGCGCTGAATGCAGGGTTGAGAGGTGTGAGGATTTAGTCCATCCAAATGTCATTCTTGCTGTTTCCTGACACTTCTTAGTACTGTGCAAGTCTAATGATAGAAATTTCCTTCCAGACATGTTCTACTGGTAGCCTGAGGTCTGCATACAATCCACTGGTGACCAGCACAAAATCAGAAACTTTTATAATCCTTAAACTTCATGACTTTTTAATTTTTTCTTTGAACCAGATTGCATGCTTCTTGAGCATGAACTTTGAAGATGGCATCATTACATCACAATGCCAAAAATTGTATATATCTATTTGTATGAATAGACACCACTAATTGAAAACAGGGAACATTGTCAGGCTTGTGATGTTCCACCAATGACACAGGAACAGGAACACTTAATAAGGTATGAAGAGTCTTTGATTTACAAACTTGAATATTGAGAAGCATCCTAAAGAGAATCCTGTGGATGTGGACATTCATCATCTCTCTAAGACACAATGAGCTTGTCAGAGATCCTGAAACTTTGAGGCTCAACTTGAATGTTGAGGTATGTATGGACATTCCATGGCTAACTTCTCAGAATTCAGAGTATTTCCATAGCAGGGGTCACTTTCTCATGTAGGAAAATTATAGTCCAGAGTGGTTAATGATTCACACTAATCAATGAAGTGCATCCACAGAGGAACACAGTGGGATTGAGATACAGTCTTCAAATGTAACCTGTTTACATCATGGTTTGTCACTTTAATTTACAACTCACAACTGAAACTTCAGATGAGTTAGGTTGAACGTTTTCTGAAAAAGGAGGGCAGAGTGTTCAGAGAGTGTTGGTTTCAGGCTATGGACTTTTGAAAGCGACCAAAAGTGGATGCCTCAATCTGTTACAGACTGAGGGTTTCTCCAGGAGAGAAATGAAGAGAAAAATCATGAAATTATGTTTCTCTTGGATGAACATTTATAGAGACTCATCTATTGGGAGGATTTTGACTGAAAATAATAGGATGATCAACCAAAAGTGACTTAGCAGATAAAGAAATTTATTATTTGACATAGTGCTTCTGGTGTTAGATGGCATTTTTCAGAACCAGTTCTACAACAGAGAAATTTAATCAATGGCAAAAATTTCTACAGTCATATTCACCCACTCTAAACATTTCCATTATTACTCTCTCATTTTGAAAGGATGATTGCTTGGTAAGATAAATGGGATATGGAACATAAGTAAATATGAAGGCAGACATTGAGGGGGGAGGGAGGGAATGAGGAATAAAAATCCATGAGACATGACTATATCAGTCAGATGAAAACAGTCATCGGTGTGTCTTCTGCAGAAGTCTGTTTTCTATGAATTTATCAATTGTGTGATTTTATAATTTATCTGAAATAATTATCCAACATTATACAAATCCAGGAAAAAGGGAACCTGGAAGTTTAAGTATTACAGAAGTGGATGTAATCTAAGAGGCAGTGAGGTAATAAGTTATTTAATACATTGAACACAGAGAGTATTGGCATATGTAATATTCATTCCAAATTGTGTCACTGTTCACCTAGAGTTAGGCTAATGTCAAAATGAATCTTTTATTATTGATAAGGATATCTACAAAATGTAGTCAAAATTTCACCAAATTTTATGACTTCTAAATTTTGGCTTTGGACTTCACTTTTACTATGGCAAACAAATTTTCTTATGACTCCAATAGCTAGTCTGTAAAAAGTCAGCCTGTTTCAAATAAATTGATAATAAAAAAAAACTGATAGAAAAGTCAGACACACACACACACACACACACACACACACACACACACAGTGTTTCTGATAATCAGCAAATGGATTTCTATAGACATTAAATGAACATTATTAAAATAATGTATACAGTCTATTTTATTTATGAAGAAAGACTAAAAACCGTTTTGTCTTCTCTGTTTAAGATAAAGTTGTAAGTTATGTTTTACTTTGAAGTGCTTGTCTCAGATGCCAAATGTATGTTATGACAAAAGAACTAGGATGCCTCTAACCATTTAAAAGGAAGGACAATTTGGAAAAGTCACATTACTTGATTAATAGACAGACTATGACACTAGGGAAAATAATTTGTTAGATCTGCTTAAAAGGGGTGTAGATCGGAGAGAGTAGGAACTGCAGAAAGATACTATAATTTGCCTTGTGCTTTGACAGTTTACAAAGGCACAAGATCAAATAAATGGAGACAAGATCTTCTTTAATTTATTTATTTTTCTCCATTTTTTATTTATATTAGAAACAAGATTGTTTTACATGTCAATCCCAGTTCCCTCTCTCTTACCTCCTCCTCTGGCTCCCGCTAACACCCTACCTATCCCATACCAATTCTGCTCCCCAGGGAGAGTGAGGTCTTCCATGAGTGGTCTTCAGAGTCTGTCATATCCTTTGGGATAGGGCCGAGGCCCTCCCCCATGTATCCATCCCTCTATTTGAAATGGGTTCCTAAAGTCCCTTCCTATGCTAGGGATAAGTACTATTCAACTAGAAGAGGCCCCATAGATTTCCAAGGCCTCTTCACCAACACCCACATTCATGGGGTTTGGATCAGTTCCATGCTGGTTTCCCAGTGATCAGTCTGGGGGTCAAGAGCTCCCCGTTGTTCAGGTCAGCTGTTTCTGTGAGTTTCACCAGCATGGTCTTGACCCCTTTGCCCATCACTTCTCCTTCTCTGCAACTGGATTCCAGTTCAGTTCAGTGTTTAGCTATGAGTGTCTGCTTCTACTTCCATCAGCTGCAGGATGAAGGCTCTAGGATGGCATATAAGTTAGTCATCAATCTCATGATCAAGGGAAGGCATTTAAGGTAGCCTCTCCACTGTTGCTTAGATGGTTAGTTGGTGTCATCTTTGTAGATCTCTGGACATTTCCCTAGTGCCTGATTTCTCTTTAAACCTATACTGGCTCCCTCTCTGATGGTATCTCTTATTTTGCTCTCCTCTATTCTTCCCCATACACAAACTTCCTGCTCTCCCATGTCCTCACCCCTCCTCTTCTCTCCTTCTCATTCTCCTAGCACTTCCTCCCTTCCATTCATGCTCCCAATTTGCTCAGGAGATATTGCCCCTTTCCCTTTCAACAGGGGACCATGTATGTCTCTCTTAGCATCCTCCTTGTTGCCTAACTTCTCTAGTGGTGCGGACTGTAGGTTGGTAATCCTTTGCTCTATGTATAAAATCCATATATGAGTGAGTGCATACCATGTTTCTCCTTTTTGTGACTGGGTTATCTCGCTCATGATGGTTTCTTCTAGTTCTATTCATTTGCTTTCAAATTTCAAGATTCCATTTTTTTGTTTTGTTGTTTTATTTTTTTCTGCTGAGTAGTAATTCATTGTGTATATGTACCACATTTTCTCCATCCATTCTTCAGTTGAGGGGCATCTAGGTTGCTTCCGGTTTCTGGATATTACAAATAATGCTGCTAGCTGATCCCTCAGGAAATTGGGAATCAGTTTATCCAAAAGTTCCAGCAATTCCACTCTTAGGCATAAATCCAAAAGAAGCATGTTCATACAACAAGATCATCTTTTTAAAATGAGTACTAACATATAAAAGTTATTTCCAAGAACACCACAGATCTAAATAACAGTGTGAAGGGAAACTATAAACTTTTTAGAGTCAAAAATAAGGATCTGGCTGGGCAGTTTTGGCACATGCCTTTAATCCCAGCACCCAGGAGGCAGAGGCAGAGGCAGATGGATCTCTATGAGTTCGAGACCAGCATGGTCTACAAGAGTTAGTTCCAGGACATCCTCCAAAGCCACAGAAAAACCCTGTCTCTATCCTCCCCCCAAAAAATCATGATCTGTAATTCAAAGTGGAGTTCTTAACAATGACACTTAAAGTCTGTTTGATGATAGAAATCATAAATAAGACTGCCAAATTTTATTGTTTTGTTGTTTTTATGACATTAAAAACAGGAGAAAAGTGACAAAATATAGACAAGAAGGTAGCATTTGTACATCACACATCTAGAAGGGGCTTGTGTATAAATTTCATGGAGACTCTAAAAAGTCAGGAATAAGAACACTAGCTTAAGAAGTAAAGGAAACATATATGAACAGATACTTAATCAAATAGAATATCAGGAAAACAATTGTTTACATGAAAATAGGGAAAACAATTAATCACATAAAATAACATCAAGAGCAAAATCCAACTTATAATTGTATGCTGTATTAAAAGGATTTGCAATTAATAAAAGTCCTGGGAATAAGAGGCTCAGTGTTCTTAATCACAATAGCTGAAACCTGGAAAAAAAACTAAATGTCCCTCAACCAAAGAAAGGGTAAGGAAAATGTGGTACATTTACATAATGGACTATTACTCAGCTATAAAAAAAGCAATGACTTCATGAAATTTGTAGGCAAATGGATAAAACTAGACAAAATCATTCTGAATGAATTAACCCAGATCCAGAAAAACAGCAATGGCATATATTCACTCATAAGTGGATATTAGGAGTAAAGGAATGTAGGGAGTCAAATCTCAGGTCTGGGCATGAGATCCTAGGCCATTCTTGGCTGGCCACATAGTTGTATATTAACCTTTACATAGCAGCTCCTTAGAACCTCAGCTCAAGAAAAGAAACAACTTGACCCAGTCCTCCAACCACAGGTTCAGTCACCTAGGCAACACTTCTTGGACCTCTTACTCATGAACTCTTTATCTTGCCAAACATCCTCTTTGTGGCTTCCTAATATCCTGCCTATACTAACTCCTGGCTCTTAAACAACCCATTCTACCCCTCCCCATATCCTGCTCTGCTAACTATATAAGCTAGCCTGAGAAAAGTAAAGTTTTCCACTTGATCAGAATCCTTTCTTGTGGTCTTTCTTTCTGCATCTCTTGTCCCCATTCCCTATCCCTGACTCTCTTGCCCCAGGTTGACGTCCTGCAGATCGGGACAAATTACAGAATAAGAAACTACAATCAAAAGAGGAATGCATGATTTCACTGGGAAAAGAAAGTAGAAGAGGTCTCCTGGGTAACCTGGGGATGAGGGGTGGGCACTTAAGAGAATGTACAGGCTGGGAACAGGAGACAGTTTGGGGGTTGAGATGGAGGGGGAAAGTAATGAAAGAGACTTCTTCATGGAGGGCATTTTGGGGTTAGGGAAAAACCTGGTGCCTGGCAAACTCCCAGGAATGCACAAGGATGGCCCTAGTTAAGACTTCTAGCAATAGTGCAGATGGTGCCTGAACTAGCCATCTACTGCAATCAGATTGGTGACTACCCTAATTGTCATCAGAAAGCCTTTATTCAGTAACGGATGGAAACAGATATAGAGATCCACAGCCAAGTATTGGACAGAGCTCAGGGAGTACTTTTTTTTTTTAAACATTTTATTTATTATGTACACAACATTCTTTCCATGTATGTCTGTACACCAGAAGAGGGCACCAGATCTCTTAACAGATGGTTGTGAGCCACCATGTGGTTGCTGGGAATTGAACTCAGGACCCCAGGAAGAGCAGTCACTGCTCTTAACTTCTGAGCCATCTCTCCAGCCCCAGGGAGTACTTCTAAAGAAAGGCAGGACCAATTGTACAAGCTAGGGGGTCCAACTTCATCATGGAAGAAACCCCAGAAACAGCTTAGCTCACCTTGTGGAAGTACATGGACTCTGAATCAACAGTTAAGGAGCCCGCAAGGGACTAATCTACACCCTCTGCATGTGTGTGACAGTTGTGTTACCTTGGTCTGTTTGTAAGCCTCCTAATAGTGAGATCAGGACCTGTCCCTGGCACTTAGCTGGCTTTTAGGAGCCTGTTCCTCATGCTGGATTACCTAGCCCAGGCCTTGATGCAGGAGGAGGAGATCTTTCCTACATCAACTTGATGTTTCTTGTTTTGTTCAGGCCCATGGGAAGCCTGCCCCTTTCTGAATGGAGATGGAGGTGGAGTAGATGTGGAGGGGAAGTAGATGGCAATGGGGGGGTAACAGGAGGAGAGGAAGGAGGGGAAACTCTGGTAGGTATGTAAAATAAATGACATGCATGACTAACATAATCATGATCTCACACCAGCTGTTTATCTGCATAACTTACACAGGATCAAGCCATGTAAAATCCAAGTAGAGCAGGGGTAAAAGATCTCCAAGCCCCATTGCTTATTGGGGTGCTGTTGGGCATTGCTTGTAATTAGAAGAGGAAAAATTGCCAATAGGTGCTGGCTCACACCTTTAATCTCAGCACATGGGAGACAGAGGCAGGCAGATCTCCATTTTCGATGCCAGCCTGGTGTACAAAGTGAGTTCCAGGATAGCCAGAGCTACACAGAGAAACCCTGTTACAAAAACTCTAATGTTAAAAAAAGAGGGAAAAATTTTATAAGGGTGTCCACACTGATAGATCGCCCATGCTACACACATATATGCGAAACCCTAACTGGACTTAGTGAGTTATCAAAACAAAGAAGAAAAGGAAAGAAAATAAAAGATGATGAGCATTTCAAATGGTGACATGTTTGAAGGGGTATAGGGAGAGTTGGAGGAGGAGCAGAGAGTTATGTAATCATATTTCATTGTTAAATATATAGGTTACTTATAATGAAAACTTAAAAGCAATCTATATAATGATAAGATAGATTTTGTATGACTAACAACATCAAAAATGTAAAATAAAAGTGTTTTCTTGGAATCAAAATTAGTGCCATGAAGGCAGCAGGATGGCTTGTATGTGAAGGCACTAGCTGCCCAGGCTGATGATGACCAGTGTTTTCTCCCAGTAATATATATAGTGGAAAGAGAGAACTGATTCCCACAAATGCCCTCTGACATCTACACATGGGATCTGGCAATGTGTGCCAAACCAATCCCCCCACTACACACATTAATAAATTGAGATTAAAAAGTACCATCCTTCATAAATCACCCACAAATAGCTCTTGGAGAAAGTAGGCCTACTTGAATGTTAAAAAGAAAACAAATAATCAACAACAAAATACCAATGTTAGCTACCTAATATAAGAATCAGAAATAGCTTGTTGGAGCCCATAACCTATGGTGGGATGCCATGCTCAGAGTTAATTCATGGAGTTAATTCATGCCCCAACCTATGTTGATTCCTCACAGGAACCCTTACTTTTGGGGAGTGGACTGGTGATGGGCTAAGGGGAACTTAAGTGGGTGGGAGGTGGTGAGGCGCTGTGGGAAGAGGTGAGGGGGTTCTGGGCGTGAGAACTGTGGTTGGAATGTAAAAGTAAATCAAAAATGAAAAAAAAGAATCAGGAATACTTCTAATCACATTTTACCCAGCAAAATAAACCATACTATCAAGTATATATTTTATATTCAGATAAACAACTTGGGACTGTTGCAAACATACAGAAGAGAAATTGAAAGTCTCAGAGATCCATTACTTTGTATATGATGACATTTTTGATGTGTAAATTTCTTCTTTCTCTAAAAAAATCCCCAGGCATATATCTTATGTGTGTTTATGGATAAGTATTGAAGCAAAGGGATTAATACCATGTACCGTATGTTGGATAAAAATGAACCCAGTATATTTCATTTTGATAACATCTATAAAACCACAAATAACAATGTCTAAGAAGTTATTTTCCCCCAAATGTAGATCTGCCATATCCTTGTAAAATTACCTAGAATCGAAATTTGTCATTTATATTGCTTAACACACTCTATGGCTGACAAAGGAATATTAGCTTGCAAATTTAAAATAAGATTTCTAAAATAAACCTGAATTCCTTAAACATGACTGAAATATGACTGTGATGATGATTCTTAATGGAAATACTTCATATGAATATTTTTACCCCTACAGAAGAACTTTGGTTATTCTACTAACACTAAGAAATTAAGTACAATGTTCTATATGGAAATACCACAGTAGTTTTGCCCATCATTTTTTTCTTATTTCAATAACAGTGTAACATATTTATTAAAAGGTAAACATTTTCAAATTAGTGACTGTAGGGGGAGATTACCATTGATGTAACTTAATTATATTGTTTTAAACACTTAGACTAAAATGCATGAAAGCCTTTGGGAAACTTCACTTTTTTCTTAATAACATAAAAAGTCTAATGCAAAGGATGAAAAAGTAGCCTATAAGTCTTTAAACATCTCCATACATACATAGCTTGTGATATTGAACATTCATTTTTTTCTAGATATTTAAATCTGTGGGTAAATTACCCAAACTGATCTTTTTCCATCCAACACATTTATTTAATGGAGAAAATACTTAAATATTTCAGAGTATGAAGTCTCCAGTTCTGAGTGGATGAGGGTAAGTAGGTAAATCACACCTACTCACTGCCTTCAAACATAATATCATGACAAAGATACGGACGTTGATGACCCAAACACAAGCTATGAAACTAAATCAGGAAAAAAAGGGACAAAGAACTACCAAACCAACTGTAGGTTTACAAATACCCTTTATATACCTGTGGGTCTTGCTAACAAGGACTGAAGTTAGCTTAAAATCCAGAAGCTTACAATTGTCTACACAAAGAGAGATCTTGCAGAAGCAGTGGTTATAGACTCTGCAGGAGCTCAGAGATCACAAGAGATCTCACAATGCTCAGAGAGAGCTGAAAATTCCCCAAATGCCATTATGGCAGCATGTCAGGCATGCCCGGAAATCATAAAAAACTTATTTATTATTGAATGATTATTCGTTGTCTCATAGAGCTATCTTTCCCAGAAGATGTTCCACTTCTATTGATGTTTTCCCTCCCTTCTCTCCATCTCCCTACTCCATCCTCTTGCCCTACTACTTCTAACATCTTACTAACAAAACTCACATATATATCAGCAATCAAAAGTTTCATGTGAACTACAGGTTCTATGCTAATAGCTATACATGTGTCTATTGGATTATAATGGAGAGTAAAAATCTCTGAGAAGTGGACTACTGTGCAGTAGAAGTCAGTCCTATATTGAACACTGACTGAAAAATATGAACAGCATAGTAGAGATTTTGTACATTTGACCAGCATTGGAACATCAGAACCACAGCACATAAAAGATAGGACAGATATTATGGTCAAACCAGAGCTAACTAATCAACTGCTAACATAAAATAAATATAAAAATACTCACATTAATAAAATATGTGATGAAAGTTGAGAGACTACAACAGATACCAACAAAATAGCAAAGATTACTAGGGCTTACATTGAAAATGTATATTTCAGTAAGTTTTAAAATCTGGTAAATATCTAGAGAAATGATCCATTTAAACAGAGCCGTAACAAGCAATGTAATTGAAGCAGCAATAAAAACATTTCCATCTCAAATAGCCCAGGCAAGGAAGTACTCACAATTGAATTCCATCACAAAGTTTAGAAGAACTAACAACAACACTTCATAAGCTATTCCACAGAATAGGAAGATGAAAAATAAGGCTAAATGAATTTTATAAAGCCAGCATTGCAATGATTACAAAACTATATAAAAACACATTTTAAAAACAAAATATTTGACAATATGCACACAGAAACTCACACATATTCACACAAGGAGAAAATCCATAAAGACACAAAATCAGAAACCATAATTTATAAAGACCTTTGGGGTTAAAAAAAACAAAAAACAGAGAGAGGTGAGAAGGATGTAGGTGGCGCTTGTGTGGGGAGGGGCCATAATCAGATTTTTATTGTATGAAAAACTTTCATTTCAAAAAAATTAAGAAAAGAAAATATATATGCATGCAAAAATTGTAAGCAAAATACATGTAAAGAAAATTCAACTATACATCAAAATGATCCTTCATCTTGAACAAGTGGGCTTCATTCCACCCATATAAAAACCATTCAATATTGGCAAAGTGATCAATAATTAAATCCATCATATTGGGAGGGTAAAATATGAGGC
This sequence comes from Cricetulus griseus, assembly GCF_003668045.3. NCBI lineage: Eukaryota > Metazoa > Chordata > Mammalia > Rodentia > Cricetidae > Cricetulus > Cricetulus griseus. Next base: position 6,753,757 of record NC_048600.1, on the reverse strand, counting down.
ACAAGAGAGGGAAATTAGTTGCTTGACTCCATAGACTTAGCACTCTGAAAACACAAAACAAAGTAACCCCTTGTTAATTATTATTCATTCTATCATGTATTTGACTAAAGCCATACAAAAATAAGTAATTTGGAAATAGGTAACAGAGGCATGGGTTTATTTCTATGAGTAAATGTTTTGAGTAGGGTTTTGATTCCTGTGATAAAGCAGCATGGCCAAAAGCAGCTTAGGGAGGAAGAGTTTATTCTGATTTACATTTTCGGTTTGTCGTCCAGGAAAGTAAGGGTAGGAACTCAAGGAAGGAACCCTGAGCCAGGACTGCTGCAGAGACCTTGAATGAGTGCTGCTTACTGACCCATCAGCTAGCTCATGCTTACAGCATCAGCCTGCCGGTGGTGCTGCCCATAGTGAACTGGACTCTCTTGTATTAATCATCAATCACAGGCTTTCGGGCAAAGTCAATCTAGAGGAATCATTTTCTCAATTGAGATATTATCTTCCAAAACAAGTTGAGCTTGTGCCACATTGACATAAAACTAGCCACCACATGAATCCTGATCACGTGGTTCGTTGTTCACTGGAACTGCTTTCAGGAGTAATATAGGCAAATTCAGGGAAGTGTATTAGAAAAGAACTGGAGTGCTCTAAAACAAAGGTTAATGTTAATGTCTCTGATGAGAGCTCAGAGACCCAAACTGCTAACCAAAAACAGTACAGTAAACATGTCAATCATGAGATTTCAAACAAAAACAAAGCCTTTGTGAATTGGACTTGAAGCCATTTGGGTTGTACTCTATTGGGGGAAATTTGTGTACAGTATATTTAGGTTGTGGCATGATTATTTGGGTGAGATTTACAGTGTGACTCAGGAGAAAAGAAAACAAAGTATAGAGGGATTTAAAACACAGTCTGTCCAGAAAAGATGTGTAACGATAAATCTTTCTGCCAGCCGCCTGAGTTCTGCCTACCCTGTGGGCAGCCAAAATAACACACAGAGACTTACATTAACTACAAATGCTGCTGGTTAATGACTAGGATTTCTTACTGCTAGTTCAGTCTTAATTATCAATCATAACTATTATTCAGTATATTTATAAACTTATCTTATTGAAGAAAATGGCGGGACGTGTCCATTCTTCTCGGGATCACATGGCTCTGACAGAGCAGAGAGCAGGAGGAAGAGGAAGAGAGCAACTTCCTACTTGTCCCTGCGTATATTCTGAGTATGCCTGCTATGTCACTTCCTTCCTGGATCACAAAAATTTACTATATTTCTCAGAATCCTCCTTGAGTTCTAGTCCCGCCTAACTTGCTGCCTCATTGGCTGAACAGTGCTTTATTCAACAACCAATAAGATAAACATATACACAGAAGGACTTGTCCCATCAAAGATGGCACTTGAAAGTGCTAAACAGCTAGTATCATTCAATTAAACCAAGCATTTTGCATTGGGATATTAGAAACCATGTCATAAAGGCTTCTTGGGAACTCATCAGACTCCACCTATTTCAAAGTTGATGGCAAATAATCAGCAACTAATTGAAGTGTTTTCTTTGAGATAAATCAGAGCTCTGGTCATATGGATTGAATGGTACTACCTGTCATTTTATAGGATCAGCAGCTAAGGAACTCCGAGGTTGCTACATCCATGATCCAGCAGTGTCTGGTGTCTACTCAAGCTGGTGACAGTCTTGACATTTCTCATGTGGGTATCACTTTTGAAAGTAGAATGCAAGAGGAATACAATCAAGGAGACATGTACCAAGATTCCAGAGACCCAAAGACAGGACAAAGTGTGTCAGTTCAATACCCCTGGAGACCCCTGAGATACTATTGCATACAGCTGTGATAGTGATAGCTAAACTCTAATGGTTATCCAAGAGCTTTGGAGACATCAGTAACATGGAACCCTGGCCAAGGCAATAAGTGGATCTAGACCACAAAAGGAGGTAGTGCAGTCATGACAAGAACAAGTTCATTGTGGAGAGCTATTCAAATTTTTGAAGATCACAACCCGTGACCCCAGGCTTAGAAATGCAGTGCAGTATTTCATGGTTTTACCGATTTGATCTTAATTTCCCCTGATCCTGCTCTAATGTTCTCTTGTCTCAGAAATGCTTATTTTGTGTCACAGTATCTTAAAGTCTTTCCTTTTAACTTTCAAGGACCATATACAATAATAGTTTGTAATATATAATAATAAATAAATTAAAATATTTAAAATTCTTTTAATTTGGGTTTTTAAAAGTGTTGGGACTGTGAAGATATTGAAGATTCTTGTATATGTATTAAATAAATATTGCACTGTGAGATGTCCAGGAGTCTTTCTATGCTGAGAGGGGAAATATCATAATTGGTTATAAAACATCCCCTAGGTTAATGTTCTGATTACTTTGCTTACAGCTGGTGATGACATTTTGGTTTTGCTTTTGACACCCTAGAGATGGGATAAGAGTGCAGAATGTTGACAACCCAGAACTGGTTTGGGGTGTATGTTTTCACTTGCCTCAAACACTCTCTCACAGGCTCCATGTAACAAGATATTCTTCTTAAGCATATAGGAGGAATGGCAAGAGACCAAATTGTCTCACCATGAACAAAAGGAAATAATTCCTCCCCTATATTTTGTCAGTCAGTTATTTGGTAATAGAAAGGAAGAGTAAGTATTATGAAATTACCATATATGAAACAAGAACTTATTTGTAACAAGATGGGCATTCAAGCACTTGTTATGTGATTTAAAAATGTCACTCATGTGATTGGATAAATGTAAGTGTGCTTACAGATTATCTGTGTTTCCTTCCATACTTATCCAACCTTCATCTTTTGAGGGTTGAGATGAGGATTATTAGTTTTGCATGCTGGTTATCCACCCAAGGCACTTCTTTGTTCTTTCTCATTGAATATCAATAAAAAAGGGACATCAGCTGAGCTGGTTTTTATATCACCTTACTATTAAATTTGATTCAGGCTTCTTGCTGATGATCTTAATTCAGTTTTTCATGAGATATTTAAGGTGGCAACATTTGATATATTGTTTCTCTGTATGCAGATGATTTTTACCATTGTTTGCACAGTCGGAATTTTCTTCAGATCATTTTTTTCAGATCACAAAACCTATTTTCTGAAGCAGCATTCATCTGATAGTTGGAATAAAATTGAACTACCATTGCACAATCTCCTTCTTCAGCAAATATTTAATCTTCCATTGGAATCTCTGTTGCCAGTTTTCCTCCAGGTAGATTTCTTCCCCTGTATCTGCCATAAAAAAATAAGAAATTGAAAATATCTTCCATCCCCATCTCTAAGTGAAAATAACAACACACAATCCACCACTTTCAAAAGTAAATCATTTACAGATATAGTTTATTATTTTCAATTAGGTGTGTGTGTATAGATCTCAGTGTGCAAATGCATCTGATCCCTCTGGAACTGAATCGCATTCAAACCGGATTACAGGTAGTTGTAAACCAAGTGATAAAGGTGCTGGGAACTGAATTCAGGTTTTCTGCAAGAGCAGTACACACACACTCTTAGCCAGTACTGAATTTCTCCAACCTTTTATTGATGAATTTGAAGGAACCTTCCTTAAATTTTGTAAGTATTACATTTTGTTTAGGTTACTTCCATCACTATTTTATATTTCTCCCCATCTGAAAATTCTTGTGAATGCTTTTCCTCCACTGTAGTTACCCTTAAACAGTTGTAGCTTTAATATTAAGATTTAAAAACAGTTTCATTGAATGTAACTAAATAATTAGTACTACCAACTAAGTACACACACACATACACACACACACACACACACACACACACACACACACACACACACACATATATATATATATATATATATATATATATATATATGTATATATTCCTTGTGGTAGCTTAAACAGTATCTTTTCATGACTATCTCATACCAGAATACAGTAGATATTTACTACCGGTGGTCTAACTATAAGTATCTAGATATTCACATATTTGCTTATTTTCCACCATTAATCTTTTTCTCTTTTCACTGCTCAGAATACTTGCATGGTTTAAGCAATATTATTATTAATGTCTATTATTACATATCCTACTTAATATTACTGGTAATTTATGAAGTGTCAATGTATGTTTCACATGAATAAAGGAAATAGCTAAATGTACTATTCAAATCAACCAGTGTTTTCACAGAGGATGTCTCAGTGGCTAATAACACAAATTGATTGAAGTCCCTGTAATTCTTATTCCATTAGAAATTTTTTATAGTGTCCTGCCAAATATGGCTTCAAGTCCCTTTAAAAGTTTGGCCATGAGCAACATCACAAGTCCATTTTGCCTGGTGTTGTTGTCTCTACACAATGTCTCCTACATGCCTCAATCATCAAACATTACTTCCCTTTTGAGTATCAAAAATATTTTCTAGTATTCTGATCACCATATATTTACTGTGGTATCACTTGTCATGCTCCTGCATTGTGGCAAACCAAAGAGGGTCTAGTCTTCTCACTGAAAGAAAGTTTGTATCTCTGTCATAGGTCAAGCAGGTTGTGCAACATTTCTGAATCATGTAACAAAAGCAAATGCACAGTCAGGTCAAAGGTTGAGAATTGAAGACTGTAAACTTCTAAGTCCAGTAATCTGAATAGTAATTCATAGAGCCCAGATGTGCAATTAAAACACAGGTTCTATTCACAAGTTGAAATATAGCAATTTGTCATAAGCTCTTCTTCTCATCTTCTTAATTCTTTGTTTTTAACCTAAATTATACATACATTTCATCTAAATATAGCAGAGAGAAGTTTCTAGAACAATTGTTATGTCTTTGAAGAATTACCTACCTTTATCACTGGCAACACCAACATCCTGGCGCTGTGAAAATGAAGCATCCATTTCCATCTAGATTTCCAGAAAAAAACAGAGGCAAATTTTCCTGCTGCACTCCCACTAACATGAGCCATTTTGTTGGTTTCACCTAAATGAAACACTGCTCTGAAAACCTGTACTCATCCCTAACCCATTTCTCTCCTTCTCTGGGCTGTCTGAAGTATTTATGCCTCTTAAGACTTTGATCTTTGTTCTCATATCTCACTAGTTACACTTTGCCTTGGCTGCCTAGCAGTTCTCTTGTCCCCAGGGACAGAATGATTCTCTCCAAACCTCATTTGGACATGATAAATGCTAGATGGAACATGGGTCTTAGCCTCCCTGTTGCTGACCTGCTGTATCCCTGATGGTTTTTCTTCTATGACATTTTCCAGCTTCTACACATTGTCAAATAAAGGAGATACAGCCACTAACATATTAAAGTAATTCTGGAATAAAATAAAATAATATGCTCTGTTTTGTCTTGAGGTTCTGGACTAAAACCCATATGGATTTCATTTTTGCTTTAAAAATCATAGTTAATATCTTCACATTGGATGCTGCTTAAATTGTCACAGAAACAAGTAACATCTTTTTTGTTTTGTTTTGTTTTTTTGATTTTTGTTTTTCGAGGCAGGGTTTCTTTGTGTAGCTTTGGAGCCTATCCTGGCACTCACTCTGGAGAACAGGCTGGCCTCAAACTCATAGAGATCTGCCTGCCTCTGCCTCCCGAGTGCTGGGATTAAAGGCATGCACCACCAATGCCCGGCTGCAAGTTACATCTTTGAGATATTTATTAGGTATTTGTCTGATGAAATGAGTCGAACTTATATTTGAAAGTAGACCATACATAATTCTCTTACTTCCTCCTTGGGAATTTTTTTTTAACAAAAAAGAATTCCTACTGTTATAACAAGATTAGTAAAATGGAGCTCTTTCTTCATAATTATTTGACCAAGAATTTAATGTTATTTATGAATGGCCAGCATTGGTTATATTCTGGATCACTTTTACAACCTGCCCCCTACACACACACACACACACACACACACACACACACACACACGCACACGCACACGCACACGCACACGCACACGCACACGCACACGCACACACACACACACACACACACACACACCCTATCTTGTAGTTGTGAATGAAGCATGCCTGGCTGTCTTTTTGTATCTCTGACTGCACTACCCATCAACTTTCATTGTTTAGCATTCACAAGTTGAAATATAGCAATTTGTCATAAGCTCTTCTTCTCATCTTCTTAATTCTTTGTTTTTAACCTAAATTATACATACATTTCATCTAAATATAGCAGAGAGAAGTTTCTAGAACAATTGTTATGTCTTTGAAGAATTACTATCTATTAAACATCTTATTTCTCTAAAATCTAATGCATATCTGTTTCATTGTCAACAGCAGCAGTCTCAACCCCTAAGAGATTCAAGTTGCCTGGTTACATCCAACTCACATTGGAAAACCCTGAACCTGAGTATTTAGAAAGTCCTTAAAGTCTCCTCACAGGCTGCCCCTTGTCTCTCTGATTACTATCACCACTTTGTTGTATCCCTCCCCTTTCTGAATTTCTTCTTCAAGGAGTTCAATCTAATCCCCAAGAGCCAATTAGTTTTACTTCCTTTGGGCCCTGCCTTTATTCTTCTTTTCTCATTTTCCCCCCAACACCTCCCTACGCCCCACCCATGCTCTTCAGGGATACATGAGGTAAATTTTATTTTTTCTCTTTTTTATTGTCTTCCAACTCCACTATAGGCTTTCCTTTCTTTAAAAGGTCATCTAATTTTTCTGCAGTAGTGAAATGAAATTCAGTCAGTGGCCATAGCTACTTAACAGAAGATGGCAACAGATGATTTCCTTGGATGTGATTCACTTTTCTTTATTAATAATTGGGCTTTAGGACAATTTTTACAGAGGCCAGGACTGTAATCATGTTCTCATAAAAATAAATTTCTTTCACCCATCCAACTTTGGGATAGCACTTGGTATATGTCTTTGGGAACATCTGAGGTTATGTATAGTCTCCTCTTCCCTGGAAAAGAAAAGGAAACCTGGATAATTCCTACTTTCTTCTTTTCTTGCCTAGGTTTTATATGCATGTTAAAAGCTAGAAGGTGTCTTGGTGGTGCACATCTTGGCAATGCCAGGACTCATAGGAGACTGAGGCACAAGCAACATGGTTTTAAGGTCTGCCTCAATACATAGCTAAACCCCATAATAACAACCAAAAAATTAAAACTAATTTATCCTATGAGCTCACTGCATTTTTTTCATAGCACTTTGTGATAGACAAGGGCCTGGAAGCCACAAGTCATTTGTCTTGCTATATTATTTTTCCCCTTACAGTTGTGTAAGTACACAACTGTAGCAGTACCAACACAGATCTATTTTTATATCTAAAAAATGTGCAGAAGAAAGTTAGATACAGCTATTAGGATAGATTACCAGAGGAATGGTGTATATTTTGAGCACCTTTGGTTCTGTATTTGACAAAAAATCAAAGCTAAAGAGTAACTCCAGGTATTGTATGAAGAGTAGCAATATTCATGTATATAAAATTTATGTTGAACAATTCAGCATTGACTGTATCATGTCAACAAATTCAAGATAAAATAACATCACACACACACACACACACACACACACACACACACACACACACACACGCACACACACACACACTCACAATCTTCAGTTAACTATATCTCCCTTCATAGAAAATATCTTTACATTCCACCTGAAGCCAATGACCTATCTGTATTGTCTGTTTTTTTCTTGCTTCTCTTAAATAGCACAATGTTCACAAAATTACCCCCCACACCCTGCTGTGCCTAGCTATGATGGGGCTGATTACTTAACAGCAAATACTACCTCCTCACAAACAGGAAGGGATCAGTAATCTACAAGATACCCAAAACAAGTGGTTAATTTTCATTTTAAACATAATTCTGTGGCCCAAAGAATTAACTGATTTTCCTGACAGTAGAAATGACTCTTCCTACAGGACTAATTTCTCAAAACTCCAATTATATTCCCCCAATAAATCAGCCCTGTAGTGAAGTCATCTGAATATCTGACCAATACAATAATTCTCATTTTTTCTTACATTTCAATGACAGAGGAGTTCATAGGGGAACCTGTAGTCAGGTCTATATTGTGATTAGTGATTACTCAGCCTGTGATATGTGTTCATGAGAATCTGTGAAGCAGCTGTTGCTTGAAGCTCAAATAATTAGCACCAACTGAAGCTTCAGTTACTGGCAGCTCAGAAATCTTATTTCTACAGAAGAGAAACGATGTGTGCCTGTCAGAAAGAAGTTGGTGAGTGCCAAGCTGCAATGTAATGACTGGTTGGCTTAATCTTGAGATTAATGTATAGCAAAGACAAAAGAAAAGTATGCTTTTCAGCTATTATGGCCTAACAAAACTGAGATCAATTATTAATCGGCAAAAATTACTATTGCATGTTGATTGTCTCATAACTGTATTCCCAATTGCCTCCACATCAGACTTGCAAGCAGTTTGGTACAGACAGGATGGGAAATGATACTGGATAGCTGAGTGTGTATGGTAGGAGATGCTGGGTTACACAAGCCATTGGGAAGTTCTGCTCTGACATCCATGGCCACAGTCTGTTCTGATGGATATATTTCTTGGGATGAATTCTAGCAACTGAAAGAAAAGGTGAGCATCCTTCCTTGCTCACAGTGGTCCTGTCACTGTCCTGGAAGCACACATCTGCCTGCTCTCTCCTGTTACAATAAATATTTCTGCCAAAAGCTGCTGAGCCACACCTCCACGTGTAAGCTTTTCGCCAGCCGCCCACCTGAGTTAGGCCCAAATGAATACACAGAAACTTGTATTAGGTACAATGCTGCTTGGCCAATGACTAGGATTCTCATCTCTTAGCTCAGTCTCAATTATCATGCATCTATATATTTTATAAGACTTATCTTATCAGACGCCTTATTGGCGTCCCTCCTTGCCAGTGGATTACATCCTGCCGCTGGAGGAGGAGCGGAGGGGAAAAAAGGGCCCTTCCTGTTTCTCCTTTGCTTAAATATGAGTCTCCTTGCTATGTCACTTCTTGCCTGGATAAGCACTTCTCTACTACATTTCCCAGAATCCTCTTTGATTCTTAGTTCCGTCTAACTTGCTGTCTCATTGGTCAAACATTATTTTATTTAACAATCAATAAGATAAACATACACAGTAGTACATTCCCCATCACTCTCCAAGTCTCATCACAGCAAATCCCGGTAATCTTTGTCTTCCTAGATCCTGACGTGAGAATTCTGGAACATCTTTGAGTCATCTGTCAAGTATCCTTGAGACCTTTCATAGAATCCTTTCTTTTATTTGGACTCTTAAACTTCCTAGGAGAGGTGTGATGCATACTTAATGTAGAAGTTTCCTTCAGGTTAACACCCTTGGGTGGTCAAATGTCATTTTCAGTCTCTACTGCCATCTATAAAAGACTAAAATCAAGTACTCAAGAGTTCCAACTATTTTCAGGAAGGTTAAACACATCACATTCCATCTGAAAGCTTACCAGTAAAGAACTAAAAATCATAAAATGCTAGCTATTAAAAATGCTAATATCTGGCATGCAATAAAAATTATCACACCTTAAATGAAAACAAAAACAATGTAAATGTTGAAAAATAGTTAAAAGAAACAAATCACAGTATTACAGAAATTAAAATTTAGACAGTGATATAAAGTATATCTTATAATTACATGCTGATTATTCATGGAAGCTATGTAAAGTATAGCTGTACTAAAGTGATATATAAGGCTCTAAATTGAAACTTAAATGATGGATTAGCAAGGATAAAATAATCTCTATTAATTATAAATAATTCTTATGCAGCTGTGTTATTCAGGATAAGTGGTAAATACTGAGAGCAAACTAGCCTTTCTAAAAATGCTCCCTTTTCTTGTCAACATCCCCAAGCTCTTCCTGACTGTACAAATGATAAGCTAAATTGGTCCCCATCTGGAAATGTAAGTCAAGATCAGCTCCTGAGATAATGTTTTATTCTAACATTTAACAGTGTTCTTGACATTGGGGTGGGGAGTAGAGGTAAGGATAAAGTAGCAAAAGAAGTATAAAAATGGAAGAAAGCTTAAAGAAAGGACAGTATAGGAATAGGAGAAAAATTGTTTTTGTTAGTGCCAGAATTGGTAGCTAATGGTTCTAAAAGACTCAAAACATGCTTGGGTTGTAGGTCAGTGGTATAGCACTTGCCTAGGATATGAAAGCCCTTGTGTTGGTAAGTAGTACTCCAATAAATAAATAAAAATCTCAAGAGAATTAATTTATCTCATAGAAAGGTAATGCAAATATATTGGTTCATTTTTCAAGGCCCGATCAAATGAACATTTTTAATTATGTCATCTTTCTCAAGTGACGGCAAATTGAAAGCAATCATTATGCAGTAGTTTAAATTCATTGATTTAAATATCAAAGTGATATATAATTTGCACGCAGCACTCTAAAACACTACAAAGCCCGTGCTGAAGCAGCAGTAAATAAGAACTAATGAAGAATAGCAAAATCTTCAATGATGGATATGGCTCTTCAATCATCTCCATCATTCAGATGCTAAAATTCAGTACACAAGTAAAACATAACTTACAGAGGCACCTCTAAACCCTGTGACTCACAAAGATGGACCATCGAGAAACCACAGACAGCAGCTGAGCTGAATGAGAACTGATCAATAGGTTTGACATTGAGAAACAAGCACTAGAAGCCATCTCATTCAGCTTTCAAAATACTTGGGACAGACTCAAGAGTGTTTGCTCAAGTTCTTCCCTTTAAAAGAAGGTACAAATTATTAAAACTCAGACTGTGTGCTGGCTCCTAAGCACAGCAAACACTACAAGCTCTGAAAAGTCTCTGCACTTCCTCAGAAGGGTTTCCAGGGGAAGTACAAAGCACACTGGAGATTTCATGGCCCTCCTCTGACCTATGCCCTTTCTCTGTGATTGCCTCAGCCTCAGCAATTTCAGCTTCTTAGTCCTAGATGGGACTCCTGATCTGATCAGATCTTGAAATTTCCTGCTTGCTGACCAGGGGCCATCATGTGTATGCAGTAAATCAACCTCGCCTGTAGTGTGCAAACCAAAAGTTGTGCAGAAAACTTCCATAGCTTTTGAAATCACCCATCCAACATTGTCAGAGTGCAGTCAAACATTGTTAATGAAACTAAAGCTTTTGACTCTCTGAGTCTTCTGCTCACTGATGGTGATATCATGCTTTATTCTAAACCCATGCTGATGTCTTCCCCCTTACCCAGTAGTTAGATGTAGAAGGTTGCTAATACTCAGGCTGGATTATTTTGAAGCAATGAAGCATAGACGGTGTTACTTTGTACCTCCTTCAATGGTACACATGGGAACCAAACCATCTTGTGAGGGTGAGGTCATTTTACTTTTAGTGTTTACATTGTCAGTGGACTTAGGTAGTGTCAGCCTAAAGTAGTGATTCTCAACCTGTGAAGTATGATCCCTTCCCAGGAGTCAAATGACCCTTTCACAGGGGTGGTGTAAGATCATCCAGAAAATCAAATGTTTACATTGTGATTCATAACAGTAGCAACATTACAGTTATGAAGTAGGAACAAAAATTATTGTATGGTTGAGGTCACCACAACACTAGGAACTGTATTAAAGAGTCATAGCATTAGGAAGATTGAGAACCACAGACTGAATTCTTTCCAAATTTCCTCATGAGCTTAAGTTTTGCTATCTTAAATCAATGCTTACTTGAAATATTATTTCACAAGGAGCTATAACATCATGATTTTCTAATTCAAAATTTACCAGCATGGGTAGTTGGACTGCAATCCAAAGGCCACTTGACTTCCTTTACATCTTTACACTGTTTTGGTTTTTGTTTTGACAAAGAACATTCATCCCAGAATATTTTTCAATGAAAAGCATCAGAAGATGAGGATGGCCTCATCCTCTGGAGCAGAAATAAGTTGGTTTGCCATACAGTATAATAAAGATAATGACTTCCTTCTGACCAAACATTGAGTATATTTATTTGAAGTGCACAAAAAAATCATGTTTCTAAAATGCAGGGTTCATGTTCTTCATTACAGTCTACTACATGAGTTGAGCTTATCTGAACTTTGACACAATTCCTTGGGTAATCCAGGGACAGAGAACAAGTGGCTAATGCTACTGATTTGCATAATGACTTGTCTTTTTGCTGTCACTCGAGGATCCCAGGTCCTTTACCAGGCTCCACAAAATTGTGGAAGGCTAATTTCTGAAATGGAGGGATACACACTTAGCCTAGATACACAGGGGAAGGCCTAGGTCCTGCCCCAAATAACTTGACAGATTTTGATGATCTCTCATGGGAGGCCTCAACCTCCCTGGGGGAGTAGATGGGGAATGGGATGGGGGGATGAGTGGGGAGGCATAGGTGAATGGGAGGGAGAGGGAACTGGGATTGGTAAGTAAAATAAGATTGTTTATAATTTAAGTAAAATTAAAAAAAGAAAGTAAAATCTCCAATCTTTCACAATTCCTGACATTTTAGCTGGAACCCATTTACAAAGAATCTCATTTTATTGCACATTCATATCCTCTAAGGGAAGACAGAAAAAGGAGAATTGTGGTAATTTTTCCATATTTATACTATTTCATAATAGTTTATACATGTAACAATAAGTCTTTACTCCGTCTGCCCGACCCCTGCCACTACATGGGGGCTTTTCTGCCAGCCACTTGATTTCTGCCCAAGTTCTGCCCAAGTTCCACCTGACGCTTTAGGGCCCCAAATGATATACAAAGACTTATATTAGGTAAAAATGCTGCTTGGCCAAAGACTAGGATTTCTCATCTGCTAGCTCATTCTTAAATATCATCCATAACTATTAATCTAAAGACTTATCTTACAGAGAGGACAGTAGCAGGTGTCTTCTCTTGCAGGGATCACATGGCAGCTCCAGAGCAGACAAAATATCAGGAGGAAAAGCAAGACCAAGAGAGAGAGGACGATTTCCTGCTTCTCCCTGCTTATACTCTGACTCTGTCTTCTATGTCACTTCCTCCCTGTATCTCTACTACATTTCCCAGAATCCTCCTTGAATCCTAGTCCCACATATCCTGCTTTCCTATTGGCCAACAGTAATTTATTTATCAACCAATTAAACAAACCAAAATACACAGAAGGGCCTCCCCCATCATACACAGCAAACCTAAATAATAACAATGACTTTTATTTCATGCTTATATTTTTAAGTATGGTCACAAATGTACAAAATTTTATAGATCTGAGTCTCACACATTTAACACAAGATTTGGGGCAGGCAAGATGGCTTAGCAGGTAAAGGCAATTGCTGCCAAAACTGTTACACAATTCCATCCGCAGGACTGACATAGTAGAAAAAAATCAGACTTGGGTAAATTGTCTCTTACCACCATGTAGGTTCTATAGCATGTACACACACACACACACACACACACACACACACACACACACACACACACAAAATGTATTTTTAGATAATTTTAGTTGTGTGCATATGTGTAAACCTACATGAGACTATGTGTACCATGTATGTGCAGGTACCATTGTAGGCTAAAGGGCATTAGATCTAAGGCACGGAACTCGAGTTACAGAAGACTGTGAGCTGAATGATATGGGTACTAGGAAATTAGCCTGACTACTATGGAAGAGCAGTAAGCACTCTCAATCACTGAGTCATCTCTTTAGTCAATAATGAATGTATTTTTGTTAAACATTATTTTAAAAAAGTAAAAAATAAATATAAGAGATGTGGTGTTCATATTTTCTAATTTTTGTCCTCTGAGGACTGTTGAAATTGGTTTTGTTATCCATTAGACATAATCTCATCAGATAACATTTCCTGTTGTTTTGTTTTGTTGTGCTGTGTTTTGTTATATTTGTCTTACTGTTGTTTTGTTTTGTTGTGCTGTGTTTTGTTATATTTGTCTTACTTAAGACACAAGTTCTTGCTATATAACTTCTAAAGGCTAGAAAGTCCTCCCTCTCCTCCTCAGCTTCCAGATTGGATTGAGTACAAATGTGTTTGTCTGTGCTAATGTTAGAACCCCTGCTTTCTGATCTAATATTTGTGGGCTCATTTTATCCCTTTAGGTTAGCATAAGCGAACTCATACATGTCTCCAAGAACTTGAGACTGTTTGTATGTGAATTTATGTATATAAATTATAATACAGATCTTACATAATTTCATTACTAATATATTTTCATTAGTTAAAGTCTTTATAATGAAATGAAATGCACATATTTAGAACAATTGTGAGCCCATGATATTGTTTGCAAATCAAAATTACTATTCTAGAGATGATATTTAACTAGGGGTATTTTATCTATTTTTTTAAATTTAATTTTCTTTATTTTTGAATTTTTTTGCTTAAAAATACTAGTTAATTTCTGATCTGTGCCACCTAGTCTAGACTGATAATATATACATAAATTCCAAAATAAAAATATTAATGAGTTGAATGTCTTTTTGAAGCAAAGGTGAGAAGAATAGACACAGATCTTACACAAGTAATACAGAAAAAATAAACAAGCAAAATTTGGATAAGTATCCAAGAAAAGCAAGAAGCAAATATTAAGAGGCTATTATAATTATAAATATGAATATCAATAGCTAATTTAAAAATAAGTAATTTAATGTTATAATTAAAAACACATAATTTGTTCTTTAAAGAAAAATCTGAAAAATGATGCTAATACAACAATGGAACTAAAATAATATTCTAACCCATACAATGGTATTGGAATGCTTTTTCTTCAAAATTTTAAGAAGTGGTTGCTTTTGTAAAACAGAAAATGTAGAACGTTTCTTACTCATAAATAATTCCTTAATTACAAATAAAATCAACAAATAACATCAAATAATACTAATTATGTGGTTTTAAAATAGAATTATGACGCATTAATATCGAAAAGTCTATCTATACCACATATACTAATGAATAAGCATACAAATCTTGCAACTTCAATTTCTTTCAGTCATCAAGAAAAATAATAGATGAATTGGAGGTGAAGTTCACTTTGTAGAATGCATGACGATTTGTGTCCCATAAAACAAATTCTTAGGGGTGATGCAAATCTTCAATCCTAACACTTGTAAGAATCACAAGATTCAGAAGTTCAGTCCTCCAAGAAGATTCAGGGAGTTTGAGGCAAGCTTGAGACTTTGTTACCCTTAGGTACACACACACACACACACACACACACACACACACACACACACACACACACACACACACACACCTTGCAGATGTCTCTTCATTTATCTTATTTAAAAATTAGGTAATTCAGTTTTTATAATTGTAGAATATTATAAATTATATTGTCTTCAGACCAGAATTCAGAGATCAAACTTGATTAAGAAGCTTTATATTGAGGATATGAAGCAAATCAAGGAGGGCTACCAATACTAAGTTTGTAAGGGCAACTGAAGAAATAACAGCTGAAAAATCCATCAATGCCAATAAAGCCTAACCAGGGTGATTGCAGTAAGAGTCTACTTCCAATGCCCATTTCAAGAAACCAAGTCAAAGGTCATTGTAAAAAACGCAGGTAACAAAAGCAAGAACAGTGTTATATCTGTCACAAAGCAATGGACATATAAATAGTGTATTGACATATATGGAGTGATGAAAGAAAAATAATTCACAACCCTCTGTTTAGAATAAGAGTTGAAACTGGAATTCGACATGTTGAAATGAAGATTAAGATGTAGGCAGCAGATTTGTTTTTAAAAAGTGCTACAGAAATATATTCAATTTAAAATGTCAGAGAACATACAATTACATATCCAAAAGTTTTAGATTCAAAACTACTAAAACTAGTAAGTTAATTTTACAATTTGAGTGTGTATAAGTTCAATAGAAATTCAGTTCCATTTCTTATATGCTTGGGACAAACAATTGTAAATGGCATTTAACAATTTAATTTGCAATAACTTTAAAAGAAAATATAAACTAATTAGGAATACATTTAACAAAAATCTTAGAAAACCTCTATGTAGAAACAAAGAAACTATTAAAAATGTTTAAAAACAAATCTCAAGGTCTATTTTTCTTATAGATTAGAATACACTAAATTTTCAGAGTTGCTTTTCCTGAAGCTAGTATACAAATGAAACAAAATGACAGTGCATATCTCAGTAGGATTTTAAAATAGAAATTGGCAATCTGTTTCTGTTGTGAACTTAGAAATTGTCTGTAACAACAATCATAATCTTAAGGCACACAAACAAATTATAGGCCCCTAGGTTCAACTTAAAGTTACACCACAGCCTACAGTATTTATAATGTAGTGAAGTAAACATGGGCATGTCTCAGGAGAACACTAGATCACAGTTATGTTGTAATATTATCTTGTCTAAGACATAAAGGCAGTTAAAGGAGAAAATGAAAAATAAGAGTAGAGGCCAATTAATTAAATGAACAGAACATAAAATTGTAGACTATGTATGTAAGTGTGTGAGTGTGTGTGTGTGTGTGTGTGTGTAGCTTCATGTACTTTCATTTTAAAGTGTGCTGTTTATTTGTTTAAATTTATATTTACAATTATATATTTTATAATATATACATATATTTGTCCTGCATATATATATATATATATATATATATATATATATGTATATATATTCCTCACTTCCTGTTCTCTCTTCCAACCCTGCTTACATACCATTCTATCATTCAGTTTCTTTTACTAATTCATGGCCTCTTTTTCTTTAATATATAATAATTTTAATATATATACATATACATGATATATGTATATGAGAAGTAATATATAAACATAACCTTCTGAGTCTAGTGTTTTTCATATGGATGTTTTAAGGTATTTGATATTGAAGATTCTTGGTATTTGATAACTCACTAGGGCTTCATTGCTGACATTTTTCCACTCTCAGGAGTCGTTAATTGCCTATGTTTCTTCATCTACAGGTAGGGCACTATGACGTATGAATTTTATCCTGTTGATCACCATGGCCTTAAGTCCAATTAAACAGCTATTTATTACCACCAAGATGCATGCCACTGTGAAACATTTAGGGATATCTTGGCCATGCTGGCCATTGTCATGTGCTAAGCAGCACAGCTGGGCAGGGCTTTTGATAACTTTTCTCCCTTGGTAGCTTGGAAAGCGTCTTCCAGTTGAATGACCCTCTCTTCAGGGAGGAGGCATCTGTGTCAGTTCTATTCATCTAAGTCCTGTGTCATAAGCATGAGATATCTTCAGCAGTAAGAACTTACATTACAGTTCTGGGTGGAAATCAAGGGCAATATCAATAGCCTATGTCGCTGAGCTTAAACTCCCCTTACCAACAGCTACAAAGGATGTTTCTCATACCTGGTGTCAGAGTTTTTGTTAGTCTATGGGTTCTTTTGGGATGAGGGATAATTTCATACCAAGTGGTATCATTTTATTCAAGATATATGTGTATATATATATATATATATATATGTGTGTGTGTGTGTGTGTGTGTACATATATATACTCCATATATACAAAAATATACAATATATGCATGTATATATAATGTGTACATAGGTACTGTATATACTGAACCACATACTATATAGTATTTACATATATGTCTGAATATATATGTATATACATTTATATATACATATAATTTCCTGATTTCTTTAACCATCCTTCTCCATTCTAACTTTATTTTACTACCCTCCTTCCTCCTCCAACATTAAAGCCTTTCCTCACAGACTTCTTCTTCATGACACCTGAGTCCTGCTGCTCCCCTTTCTAGAGCACCTTCTCCTTGACCATGTTCTCTTTACACTTCTCTGGTTCCTGTGGCTAGTCCCGACAACATATTCACATCTGAAGATATGAAGCAAGGATCCACAAATAATAGACAATATGTATCTTTCTTGGTCTAGCATATCTCACTCAGCATCATATTTTCTAGTTCTATTCATACCTAGAAATTTCGTGATTTCATTTTTCCTTTCATCTGAATCGTATTGTACACATGAAAGACATTTTCATTATCGATTCAACAGTTGAAAAGCGTTAAGTGTTTCGATTTCATAGCAATTGCAATAGAATGGCAATAAACATGGCTTGTCAATTATTGTAAAGTACGATGTCCAAGCATTTCAGCATAAGCCAAGGAGTGGTATAGCTGTCTGAAAATCCCGGGAAGTTTCCTTCATACTTCTTCCCTCAATTTTTTCCTCCTTTGCCTGTGTATTTTTCAGAATGCTGTCTTTAAACTCACTGATTCTTTCTTCAATATAATCTATCCCCAAATAGAGACCTTACACCATGTTTCATGTTTGCTTAGTGTATTATTAAGTTCAAGGAATTCCATTTGATTTTACGAAATTGTTATTGCCTTCTAATAAAATTTCTTGGATAGAGTGGTGAATCATTTTTTTTTTTGTTTTTTCTTAAATTCAGTTGAGTATAACTTAAAAACCTACATTAAATTACACATCCCACATAGTTCAAACTAGACAGTTTCTAGTACCTTGTTCTGATTGATATTAGAGTTCATGGCAGTTATTGGTGCTTGTTATTTTGTGGCATTTTTGAATATAGAAGGATTGGTTATTTGTTTCAGTCTTTAAATTCTTGGGTTGTTTGTACCCACCTCTCAGGAAATTGTTAGGGGATTATCTTCTCTGATCCTATAGTCACTCCCAGGATTTTAGGGCCAAATAGAGTGATAAGTCTTGGTTTCCCAGGAGTCTACATTTGGTTCTTGTCACTGTCTAAGCACTAGAGTGGGATCCAGCTTATTTTGCCCCCAATCACAGTTGGCATACTATACAGTATGAACTTAAGAACCTAAAAGTGGGCATGTATCCCACTATCTACATGAGGTGGTGTCTGCTCAGATGCCTCCACTACAGTTCTGGACTGTGGTCTGTTGGGATAATGTTGATGAAAAGTTTCTATTGGAGACTAAGAGTAACACTAAGTTAAATCATAGCTGAATTTCATGGGTTTAAAGACATGCAGCTTGTTTATTATTTAAAATTGGTGTAATTACAATTATAAAAATAAAAAATTAAGAAAAAAAGACATGCAAGAGTCTCAGATGTATAACAAGGTTCATTATGAAGCTACTGGTGATGCATGCCAAATTATGAAGCCATTATGTCAGGGAATTCAGGTCTATGTCTGGTGCTATAATAATTTATTTATGATCTTCATCATGGGAATATCTGTGTTTTTTAAATTTGAAGAGTTTAAAAATTTTTATTATTTTTGCCTTTCATTGAAAATAGTATATTTTCTCATATAATGTATCCTGATTACAGTTTTCACTCCTTATAATCATCCCAGTTTTTTCCACCTCCTTCCCATTCAGATCCACTAGCTTTTTGTCTTTCATTAGAACAAAACAGGCTTCTAATAGATTACAACAAAACATAAGCAAATACAATAAGAAAAAACAAAACTGTAACATTAAAGTTGGACAAGGCAAACCAACAGAAATAACATAGCCCAAGATAAGCACGGAATTGAAGACCCACTCATTCACACATTTGGGAGTTCTATAAAAATACTAAACCTAAGGGTTAAGTACCAGGCTTGATATGCCCCCTGTTGATCTGGCATTAAATTCATAATGCATAAATCAACTGATCATGGGCCTCATAGCTTCAGTAGATACAAATACAACACTCCTGTACTTAGGGGTACAGAAAATATTGCAAAAAAGGGCACAGCAAGATTGTAAGGGCCAAAGAGCCAGGAAGTCTCTTGGGAGACTATGGTGACCTAGAAGCTATATAACTGATACCACAAAAAAATGGGTGCCAAAGACCTAAACAATGACAATATCAATAGATATGCCAACTGGGAAAAGAAAAGTCTCATGAACTTTCCCCATATACATAAAAAGAACTAATGACTGGTGAGAGAGGAAGAACTGATCTATCACAGTTCCCTAATTGGTTATCCATTACAAAGTGGCCAATCCTGGACCTGAAATTGCACACACATTAAAACACATTATCAAGATACACACACACACACACACACACAAACACACACACACACACACACACACACACACACACACACACACACACACACACACACTTAAGAAAAAGAGGCCATCAGTTAAATGCAGGGGACATGTAAGGGGCTAAAGGGAGAAAACAGAATGGGATAAGCTATATTTTAGTAAAAGTTGCATAAAATCAGAAAATAATTCATTAGAACTTAAATGCAGTACCATACTGAGACAATTATTCTAAATTTTAAAATAATTAACTTTTGTCTCTTTAAATTACTGTTATAACCCCATTATATTTTTATTAAAAATTATTAAGAGAGAAATTATTGGTGGAGCATTTTTCTGACTGAACACTGAAATAACTGTTAAAGGTTTGTAATTATTTTATAATGTTTGCTGTTATATTTGATTTAGTGGAAAGTAGTAGTTATACGTACACTCACATTATACATATAATACCATTGTTCAAGCATATAATTAGTTTAGCTTTAGAAATTTATTTTTTCTTTGAGCTTTAGAAATTGAAAACATTTCTTATACATATCTCATTTGTTAAATATTTTGTAAGTTAATATGACTATGTACTAGTCTATGTAGTAATCATGTTAGGTGTCAGAAAGCATATAAATATGACAGAAATAAGCCTGCTATTTCATTGTTCATCTTATGCACACAATTCAGTTGCATGTGAACAGAGCGAGAAATATAAAATAATTCAATAAAATTGTAAAAATTATACAGGTAGTTTAAGGTTACATTTTTATTGTTGTAACAATTATACTTTTTACTTAAACTTTGGACAGTAATTGGTTTATATCCTTTCCATCCTTAACTCCTTACCAATCCTCCCTACATCCCTACCAACCCAAATTTATGTCATTTCTTCTGTCCCTCAAAAAATCCTGCTCCCAAAGAACTATCATAACTAATAAAAAATAGATAAAAAAGACAAAAAGTGAAAAGCACAAAAACTATGGTGTCAATGTTGTGTTGACCAACTACATCTGGGAATGGAGTCTGTCCTGGAGTGTGGCTGATATACGCAATGTCTACTGTTGAGTAAAACTGATTTTTCCTCTCCCAGGACGTAACGATTGCAAGTAGCTACTTGATAAGAGGTGGGACTTTGTCTCTACTTTCACCTCTCTATGTGGGGATTTGTGTCTGGTTTGAATTTATACAGCTTTGAAAGCATGTTGCCATAGTTTCTGTGAGTTCACATGTGTTTTGTCCTTGCTGTTCGTGGAAAACATTGTCCTTAGAGTCATCCACCACCTCACCATCTCCATGTCCTTTTCCACATAGACCTCCAAGGCATGAGGGAAGTGGTCTGATAAAGATATTTCATTTAGGGCTGAGTGCTTTAAAGAGTCCCTCTCTGCACATTCTTCAGTTGTTGACCTATGTGTTAAAAGCCATGTACTGCAAGAAGAGGCTTCTGTTATGAGTGCTAAATGATGCTAACAGAGGAGAAAAGTAGTCATCAGTATCAGCCAGCTACAAACCTTGTGACATATAGCGATGATGTACCTGGTACAGTAGTGGCTCAATTGTTATGGAAGAAATCAACCACATGTTGATTGGCTGTAAGGTCAACTCTGAAAGATGATACTTTAAGACTGCTAAAGTGGCAAAGAACATGAGAGTGGCTCGGGGACCATATGAGAAAATCCACTACTATTTTTCTGCTAAAATAATGTAACAATAACATGACTTCTAAAGAAGTTGTGCCTTTCCTATACTTCAGAGTTCAAGGTTTCCACCTTTTTTGACAGGCATCTAGGCTGGCTCTATTTCCTGGCTGTGGTAAGTAGTGCAGCAATAAGTACAAATGTGCAATTGCCTCTTGGGTGTAGTGATTTCAAATTCTTCACGCTTAGTCTCATAAGTGGTATGACTAAAGGAGATGGTAGCTCTAATTTTAGGGGTTTTTGAGAAAACTCCATATTGGTTTCCACAGTGGATGCAAAATGCTTGAATTGCACCATCTATGAACAGGTTACATCTTTTCCCAAATCCCTGTTAGAATTTGTAGGCATTTATTTTCTTGATGACAGTCAGCATGCAACCCCTCTATTTCAGTTACTGTGTAACATCAATATTTCTACTCTAATTGTATTTTAGGAGATTCTACTCATATCTGTTCTTTTTTATTGCAAACTAGAATATTTGATCTGCTCCTAAATGTATCTTAAAAATGTAATTATATGTACAGCATATAATTATATCTCCTATAGATGAGAATGTGAATTAACATTATCGGAATTATCAGAAGTAGTTATATTTAACTTTAGAAAACAAGTTTTGGCAAATTCTATAATTACTAGAAAAGTAGATGAACTAGCATATAAAGGATATACACATTATTGTAGATCACAATTATTAAGTCAGGTTTAGTTTTATTAAATTATAAGTAGAGGAATGGAGTCCCTTATTGGGAAAGTTTTGCTATATAAGTAAGTGTAGACCATCTTAATAGTGACTGTCTTGCTGATGTATATTTTCAACCAAAATATGCATATAGTCTGTGTAACCATCTGTTTAAGCCAAATGCAGATGACACATACTTGCATAGTATTGACTTCTAAATTGAGTGGGCTATGTCTTCACTGATACTGTACTATCTTTAGTCTCCCCTTTCATTCTGTTTGCCAGTTTTCATAACTATGTCTATAAACCACTTCATATACTCCTTTCTTCTGCCAGAGGATAATTGTTGGGGGATTTTAATGACATAAATTCAAATTGAATATTTCAAGCTTTCACACTTGAATTACTAGTGAACTCATCACCTGAATGACAATTGATACCAAAAAAAAAAATGAGGAGAGACTACTAGAAAGACATATTCTAATTACTTTGCAAAAACAGCAATCAAACTAGGTACAGCCCTGCATGGCAACAAATATGGGGGGTGTTTTTCTAAGAAGAGTTTATGTGCATCTCTGCTTGGCAAAAGCCTACAAGTTAACTTACCACTTCATAAAATCCCTGTTCTAATCAGTTTCATATAAAAAGTGAAATAAAGGTATTTTTCATAGACAATTAAACAGCTGTTGAGTAGGCAGGTAAGATAATATGCTTACATGCAAGAATATGTAACATTTCATCTTCCATATTCACAGTTTTGGGTACATTTTAACAGTGTTATTTCCCATAACTGTTTCTGGGAAGTATATCAACTGACTATGCCAAATAGAGTAAGACAGATTTCAAACAGACTCAACACACCTCGTTTTCAGTTCTTCAATTAATGTTTACTCCTGTCCTATTGGACCTTATACATCTGACAGAGTAGGCATTGCATAATTGACCATGCTTTTTAACTTCTGTGTACATATACCATATTAAATCAGTTATAAATTCAATGTTTTAATGGTTTTCAAACAACAATTAAGATACAACATTTGACCTCAAACATACAACAAAAGACAAAAAATCAGATTCAGAGTCCATCAGGGATGTGAAAACAGATAATTTCAGTACCTTCGTTCTTCTGTCCTCATGGGGAGCATTCATCTTCAGCTACCTATTCTGAGTTTCAGAATGGAGTTTGTCACCAGAATAAATACAGTTGAGGGTGTAGGGCGATATAATCTGCTATTATCTTCTTTGTATCTATAAACAGAACCACACATATGTCTGTCTAAAATAAGTTGACATTTGTGATTTGTCTAATTTAGAGTTGGCTGAAAACCAAGTTCTTTCAATAGTTGTACAAATCCTTGTTTTATGAGTTCAATCGGGTTTAACTGAGTTCCTGTTCTTATTGGCTTTCTTTTAATGAGTATATCTCTCTGCCTTTAATATCTTTATTTTTCAGGCAAGTGGATTCTATATACAAAAGAACTACAGAGGGTAAAAAGATGTTTTACTTTACTCCCTGAAATAGAATTCCATTGGATTTTCTTTTTCTTTGTTCTTTGGCAGATAAGGACAAAGTTTGATCATTTCAAACAAAAATGAATTGGTTTGACTGAAGATCTGTAAAAAAAATGACATTATAGTTAATTTTTCAGGTGTTCCAACATCTAAAATCTATCATGAGAACTTTCTATTACTTTCCTATTAATCACATCTGATCTCCTGAGCACCATGACAATGGGGCCACCCTCACTCTGCCTTTCAGACACAACATTTCAGGTATCAAGAATTCAGAAATTTTCCATGTGTTTCAACCTCCATTCTAACCCATAGTAAAAACCTAGGAACTCATTAAAAGAAATTTATTGTTAAATGTTTACAAGTTGTTGTCAACAGGGAAGCAATGAAGAGTACATATTACCTGTACTGCGTACCAATTTCTAGTTTCCTAAAATAAAGTGTTTGATATTTAAATGTATGAAGGTTACAGAAAACAAACTTTCTTATACATAGCAGTGGTTGCTTATATGTGAAATATAAACATGTATCTGTGTGCACACAATGACTATACATGCATTTAAATGTTATCCTTTAGTTTTATCTATGAATATCTGTTTAAGTAATATAGTGATTTAAATATTGTACACTATAATTAAAACTATTATTTTTAAATATAGCTTCTGAGCTATTAAATAATACAGAGAAGGTATAAATTAAATGGAATCTGAATCTGGAGACAGGACTCGTAAGTTAAAGTATAGACTACTCTTTCAGAAGACCCAAGTTCAGTTTCCAACACCGTTATTAGATGGCTCACAACATCCTGTAACTGCTGTAGATCCAGAAGATTTAAGGCATTTTTCTGGACTCTAAAGGCACCTGTATGACATGTGCACACACACACACACACACACACACACACACACACACACACACACTTAAAAATTAAGTAAGTATCTTAAAATTATGGACTTGATATATGGGAAGATAATATATTAAAATTTAGTAAATTCTCTCTGCATCTTTATAATCATTAAATTGTAACTTTATTTTTCAGGTGTTCCAACATCTAAAATCTAAAATCTATCATGAGAACTTTCTATTACCTTCCTATCAATCACTGCTCTTACTGCTAAATCAGGAAATTAGATTTCTTGAGAATTACAGAACTATCACAATAAAAGAAAAAACAGGAGAGAAACATAAGTACCAGTTACTGACTGTCCTTTAGAAGAGGCTGACTTTAGTTTCTTCTTCAAAACTCCCTGTTAGCTGTATAGCTATTAATTACTCCCTCCAACTAAAAGTCATATTCTTCATGAATTATCTCAGAATCATTTCTCACATTGCTTAATTCCTTGAAATCATTCAATTGTTTTCATAAAATTTTATGTGTACTGCCATAAAACATAAACTTTGAAAGATAATATTAGTTATTGCTTGACGACTGAGGACGTCTGAAATCAGAGGGAAAGAAATGCAGTCAATATTATCACATGACTTTGATAAGTCCATTGTCTTTTATATTTAGCTTATAAAGAAATAGGCAGGACAGTACAAGGCAGATTGAAGAGCCATTGTCAGAATGGAGAATGACTTCCACTTCAGATGTTCTCTTTGGAGGCCTGTCACAGAATCACACCCATGGACCTTTGTCATGTGTTTCACTTCTCATCTTACAAAGCATAGGATGTGACAACACAGGAGACTTGCAATCAAAAACTGAAATCTACTTGGGGGTTCAACACAAGTGATATGTAATCTGTAATCTGAAGACAAATGGGAATGAATTTATAAGATTGGGATGTAAAATGAGGCACTACAGAGAATATGCAGCACATTTCACTAGTATTAGTGGAAGATAAGTAAACAAAGAAATGGCACAAATAAACTATGATTTTTTTCTTTTTTTTCAGATAATGAAAAAGTAACAGTAGCACTGTGATATGCTGACAAAAATCAAAGAGGATTCTGGAAAATGTAGTAGAGAAGTGGTGATCCAGGCAGGAAGTGACATAGCAAGGATACTCATATTTAAAGAAGGAGAAACAGGAAACGTCCCTCTTTTTCCCTTCTGCTCCTGCTCCAGCAGCACAATGTGATCCACCAGCAAGGAGGGACGCCAATAAGGCGCCTGATAAATCTTATAAAATATATAGATTTATGATAATTAAGACTGAGCTAACAGATGAGGAATCCTAGTCATTGGCCAAGCAGCTTTGAACCTAATACAAGTTTTTGTGTATTCATTTGGGCCTAACTCGGGCGGGTGGCTGGCATAAACGCATAAACCTCACACGTGGCAGTGGGGCTCAGGTGGATTTTGGCAGAAAGATTTATCATAACAGGTTACTGCCCCCTGAGTGCAGACCTCTTACATATTGAAAGCACTATGAAGATACTGTATCAGCTTCTACAGCCAGGGACAGCTTTGGTTACAGATTTGTATAGTAAAAATTATTTCTCCCATTGGAAACTTCTTTTCATTACACTAAAACTTCAGTTTTATTTCTATAATGGCACGCATTGAACATCCATGGCCAACCAGCCTTATTTTTCCCCATTCTTTGAGAACTAGAGGCCGGAAATCTGGAATAAATTATGATAATGTGGCTGTAGTTATTGGAGAGTAATAAACTATTCCTCCTTCCGGCAGAATGCTTCTTGTCTTTCACCAGTATCCATGATACTGTAAATATAATTTATCATCAGAAAAGACTTCTTTTCAGTTTTTACTTTATTAACATCATATATTGATATTGCTTCAGGTTAAACCTTTAGTTATTTCACACAATTCTAATTAAAATAACATGCAGACATTATTTTACATTCTGTTATTTTTTTCACACCTGTTAAGACTCCTCTTCAAAAAATGTCTTCCTCTTTGATTTTTTATCTGAGGTATCATTCTTATTTCTTGTAACCCCTAACCTAATTTTGCCATTTTAATACACTCAATTTCTAGACTGTTATCCCTGACAAATACAAAATCTATATTTTTATTGTTGGCAACTATGGAATGAAAAATTCTCAAAGACAGGAAGTAACCCAAAGGCCCAGGGTTCAAGAAGTTTCTCCTGGATGAACCATTATGCTGAATGTAATCTGAAAGTTCTCAAAGAAACAAAGTATCACTTCCTGCAGGTTTGACATCCACTTTGTCTCATATCATCTATAAATATATCATTTAAAACATTCCTGCAAATGTGAGGGACAGTATCTCTAATTAATTCATTTTATTAAAAAGTGTAACAGCTCAAGAATTAAATAAAACTAACTAGTTATTCCCGGTGTCAGCTTTATAGTCATTATATTCGTGATGGTTTAGATATTCCCATTATTTGTTGCTGAATGTTAGTGAATATGTATTTGTAAATCATTCTAATACTGTGGATAAGTGTAAAGGTTTTCCAAATGTTTTCTCTAATCTACCCTACCCTGCATTTCCCACTAAACTCTCCCAATACCATTATTCCTCATAACCCTTTTCTTGCTGGTATTTCTTGTCTCTCAAGCCCCAAATGAACACAGACACTATATAATTATAAAACTGTTGGCTGATGGCTAGGGCTTCTTATTTATTAACTCTGTCTTGATTCTTAACACATTTTTATAAATCTATGTATTTCCACATGCTCTTGGCTTACCAGAGAATGCCTGGACCTATTTCTCCTTTGGTGGCTACATGGAGTTTCTTTCAGCAGGCTCCCTCTCGGCCTACCTTTCCCAGAATTCTCCTCATCTCCTGGTCCTGCCTATCTTCCTGCCTCTATTGGCCAAACTGTGTTTTATTCATCAATCATTAAGAGAAACAAATATATAGGAGGGCATTCCCCATATCCCCTTATTCAGCTGCTTTCTGTATGTCCTCTCTTGAAATTTACCCTTTACTAATTTCCTGACCTCTATGGATACTCCAAGTATAGTACAGGTAACTGAAAATTCAAAATTAACAGTTGCA